>NC_143428.1:2430000-3030000 GCF_059467195.1 Physcomitrium patens | reverse complement strand
TGAAGGTTGTAGGTAGAAAGTACCTTGTAAAGTGGTGGTACTCCAACATAGATACATCCAGACTCGAAAAGAGCTCTCTGTACGAAAAGCATAACCAAACAATTCATAAAATGAAGAAAACATCCTGGAGGTGGTAAACATATCCACATGGTTCTTTGTCCCAACTGTAATTATGCAATCAACCTGCCATATTCGAAGCATCTCCAGAACAGGATCAGAACATTCCAAAAGATATAAGGTTTTTGAAAGAAAAATCCCGATTACCTGGTATCTGAAGAAGAATGTTAGAAGTAAGGTGCGGATATGAGCACCATCCACGTCCGCATCCGTCAAAATAATTATCTTATGATACCGCAACAAATCCTTGCTAAACTCCTCACCCTGTACACAATACGCAAATGATTATATATTTTTGGCAGCTTCTATGATGCACAATTATAGCAAATGGATTATCCAAGCTTTTCTTTGTCTGCTATTTGCTGAAAAGGGATCAAATATACATACCTTCACACCAAGTCCTAATGCCAGAATCAAATTCTGGATCTCCTGATTCTTGTAAATGGCAGCATCATCTTTGCGCTCAATGTTCAAAATTTTTCCTCTTAGTGGTAATATTGCCTGCCGCCCCAAATGCACAATAAGCGGCCGATTAAGGAACATGCACCATACATCGCTGTAAGAACGCTTCATCACATTATTTCTTCCTGAGAGTTGGGTTAAAAAAAAGAACCTACAAGACAATGCAGATTTGTACTGCAGAAAAGCACCTGGTAACGGCGATCGCGACCTTGTTTGGCACTACCTCCAGCAGAATCTCCCTCCACAATAAAAATTTCTGTTGAGTACAAACATCAGACGTACATTATGAAGTATCCTTTTAAATTTGCCAAGTCATCCAAAACCATATTGGTATATTTGTAACAGGACAAACCTCTTAAATCAAACAAAGTGAAGAAAATCTAAAGAAAGGGAACAAGAAAGCACCAGAATTCTTGGGATCTGTGCAGGAACAATCAGAAAGTTTTCCTGGAAGCATGGACGACTTAAGAACATTCTTTCGTCTAACTAGCTCCCTGGCTTTCTTTGCAGCCATTGCTGCCTGCAAACGAAAAAATAAGAACTGATTAACATTAGCACCTCAGTCGATTTTGCCCACAATTTACAATTGAGTAAGATTTTTCAACCCCAGAGACAATTCACTGCATATCCCAGTTATAGAGTTCTCCGGAATACCCTGAAGGGTAATCAGAAAACCAACCAAAAGGGGGAAAAGCGAGGTGTTATATTAATCAAGAATTTAAAGTTTTAAAACAAAATAAGCCTACTCAATGACCCGCACAAAAGTGCTTGCAAGTCGAAGATTAAAAAGGTCGTTCCCGTACCCTGAAGGCCTGAAGAGCCTTGGACAGTATAGCCTCGAGAGTGTTAGGATGCTGTTCCAAGTACTCTGTCACCAGCTCCTGGACTGCTTGGTCAACAAGTCGTCTTACTTCTGGATTTCCTAGTCGTGTCTGTCCCCAACCACGCAGACATTATCCATTAACAGTAAAAAATAAAATCCAACTTGTCAATTTCCAGTCATTGACTGCTACATTTCTGTAAAACACAACACCTCGTTGGACCCACTCCAACATAGAGGAAACTTAACCTCAATATACTCTAAACAGTAACGAGACTTTAATAGACGACCTTCTCTCAAGAAAATAGACTGGCTTTCAAGTTGAGCCTTTTGTAATTTTCACTGGAGTGCATATGATCTATGTAGTCCTCAGTATACTATGCTTCAACATTTCTGAGCTAAGTATACTCTGTTAATATGTAAGTGATGCAAAAAATGTGTAAGAAGGCATCACCATAATTCTTATCCATGACTGGCATGAGTACCTTAGTTTGTCCCTCAAACTCTGGATTAGGAACCTTCACTGAAACAACACAAGTCAGACCTTCCCTAGCGTGGTCTCCTGATAAATTTTCATCCTTCTCCTGAAGTACCCACAAAATCATCCAGCTTAGTACAACCTCTTTCAGATGGCTTCAATAACCTTTTCATAAAAACCAAACTGTTTCCTATGCTTACTATTGCTGGCTGCTCAATGCCATCTGACATAGCCAGCAGAAAGCATTTGCAGATATCAGAAATTTGTGAGATCCCAGATATTCAACAACAGAAGGCAATCTAGGAACTGACATACCTTCAATATTTTTGCTTTTCTACCAAGAGTATTAAGGGTACGAGTAACAGCAGCCTTTATTCCATCCAGGTGAGTACCACCGTCAGAGGTGCGAATGCTATTAGCATATCCAATGATGGTGTCGGTATATGAATCAGCACACCTGGCCCAACGAAACACAAGGATGATTGATCTTTAAGCCTGGATCATACAAGCTCATTCCCTTTCAATCACCGTCCAACACTTAATACCTGCCTTCATAGCCTTCAGTGCATTTTATGAAAAGGTTGGAATGAAGCAATGCAGCCTAGTTAACCTACTAAGAGTTCAAAACTGTGTCCAGATGTAAATGTAGGAGAGCAATGGTCTACTTATCTTGATCGCTAATCGGACACTAAATACCAATATCGCCTAAGACATTTTTTCATTAAGCAACATCTAAAGTATTCAGAACTGAAGTACAATGGAAGAGACTGACCATTGCAACGATACATCAATTATAATGCCCTCTTTCTTCCTGTGAATTGATATCGGTTCATGCAAACGCTCCTGTAAATAGTCACGAATTTCACAGTGAGTCCTCAATCCTAACATTAAATTGAAGTGAATAAATCTGATGTAAAGACATATTATGAAAATTCAGGTTCGTTACAACTGTAGCGCAGCTTCATAATTGTAGATCCATGAGAGACTTATTTTTGCAGCATACAGAAACTCGTGAAAAATGGGTCGTCCATGAAACGGTACCTTATCATTGTTAAGCCACAGCACATACTCAGAAAGACCTCCAGAAAAGTGATATGTGTTAGAGCGAATTTTCTCTGGATTTGCATGGTCTTGTTTCAAGTAAATAGTAACCTGCGTTAAACAGCCACACATCTTAAACTTAATCTCACCTCACATGCTTACACAGCAAGCTCCAAAGAAAACTTGTTCCACCTACATTGCATGTTAATGAGACGAAGTACTTGTAAAACGTGAACATTACCTGGGGATTTAGAAATGCAAGTTCGCGGGTACGTCCTGAAATGGTGCTGTAATCGAATTCAGTTGTCGAGGTGAACACTGCTTTGAACATTTATAACGCCGAGGTTAGAACACTAAGAAACGACCTTGAATAACCTATCTAACTCGCCTTGGCAGTTGCAAAACAACATTTTAAAAGCAACTAGACAACACAACCCGCAATTGAAAATTGTCAAGGTCCAGAGAAGGTTCTCTACGCTGCATGATCGAAGTTTAGTTTGAACAATAAACAAATTTCGTGCTTACAAGTCCGCAATTTTGACAATATGAATCTCGGCTTGAATGAGATAAAGATCGGCTATAAACCTTTAAGTCAACAACACAGTTCTTACAGAGGAAAAGAATAAGAAAATGATAGGCTGTGATTTTGCGTTTGATTATAAAAATTTGACAGATCGAATTAACAATTATATCCTGTAAATAAATAAATAAATAAAAATAAAGCTATCAGCATTCACTTGCCTTGCTTGTCCGGAAGGAATTTCACAAGCGTGCCTGTACGTCCTTTCTGGTCCCTCGGAAGCCGAGAGCCGCTGAGATGTGACACAGATTTACCAAATTCAAAAGACTGCTTGTATTCGTGGCCATTGCGCCACACTGTTACGTCTACTCTCTGTCATCAGAAAGCGTGGTGGCTATTTAGTGCTCAACCAGACAATGATGTTGATTAGTATCCGAAACAAATATGGGGCGTCACATTAGCTTTTGCCTGAGAACATAAACCTCTGTGAGTCCAACTATGTCCAAGTCTATTTTTGAAGAACGGTGGGAATACCTCGGAAAGAGCATTCACGACTGAGATGCCGACACCGTGCAACCCACCAGAGACGCTGTAGCCGCTGTTGTCCCCTCCAAACTTACCGCCTGCATGTAAAACCTGTGTCAAACAGATCAATTCGAGTTTGATTAAGTTATATGAGCTAATGGCCAAGTAAACAAAAATTCATGGTACTTGAGCTTCCTTTACAATCTTGAAAAGTGGAGATGAAACAGTGATACACATATCAGCCTCTTCCAACTATCTCTCAACGACTGATGTACTCTTTTAGCAAAAGTAAAAGAAAAAGAAAAGGACTTAATCTAATAAACGCACGTGCCCAACATGTACGAGGATGGAAGGATCACACTTTACCGTAAGAACAGTCTCTAGCGCGGACTTTCCTGTTACCGGGTGCACATCCGTAGGAATCTGCAAAACAATAAATCCACGACTCAAAACACATAATTCACGAAGCAGAGACGAGATTTTTCACATGTACATGTGTGACAACTTATTGTTTGTGATATGCTCAAACAATTGTAGCGACTCGGGACTTACCCCACGTCCATTGTCTGAAATACTGACAGAACCATCAGTATGCATTACTATGTCCACCGTAGAAGCGAATCCTGCTTGCGCCTCATCAATTGCGTTATCAAGAACTTCATAAACCTGCACAAAATAGACACTGGAATACTATGAGCTTAAGACCAGTATGGTGAAGAGGCTCTGTCTAGTCGTTACTCAAGAAATCCTCTAAATGCTGTCACAAACGGAACGTTGCCTAAATTCTCCTTAGATAATTGACATCGATTCTGCTTGCGAATTCCCAACAAAAAACTGAAACGAGTGACACCGACCAGATGATGGAGACCCTTCGCTCCTGTGCTGCCAATGTACATTCCCGGACGCTTACGAACTGCCTCCAATCCCTCAAGAACCTGCATGGAACCCAATCATCGACGCTTCACTCAGCGACTATGCTTCGTTGGATTAGGTGGCATTCAGCAGGGGAAAGGAACTCCAATTTAATTCTTTCGCACCCGAATAGGCTGATATTTAGACAAGAACCTGGATTTGGCCTGCATCATAGGCTTTGACATCTGAAGCAAGGGCATCACTGGCGACTTTACATGTAGATATTCCTCGCTTCTGCCTTCGTCTGTGCACCTGTATGTCCCTATCAATACCATGGAAACTCCTGTTCCTACCCATCACAATAGTAAATCCTTTGGTTAATCCAGAAACCCTCTCGCTCGATTCCACCCAAAATTCCCAATTACCAGCTTAATCCAACTTAATCCTTTCTTTAAGATTGAGCTACATTCCAAAGAAATTGAAGAATTATACACACCGCACTTATTGCGTCGACGATTGACAACCGAATCTGCTACTACCCAACAAATGGGAAGACACACAAAAAAAATTCAAGTTAAAATCAGAGGCCTAATGATTGTGCTAAGAACCTACCGGCCTGAGACTGAGGTGCGAAAGACCGGTCTCGGAACTTGACGCTGGAAATGTCTCAAAGGATGATGGTAAGATTTTAACGAAGCACAGAAAACTAATTTCGACGATGTATGTGAGTGAGAGGAGGAGCGGACAGAACGAAGGAGCGTGGGCAAAGAGGGAGAGGAGGATGAACCGCAAGGGTGAAGTAGAGTTTTGGGTGAAGAGTAGCACGAAGAGGAAGAAATCAGCGAGGCAGCCATACTACCACCCTTCCTCTAAGCAAAAACTGAATACAAATAAAAATCCTTCAGATAATCCTTCTCCTTCACTGCCTAAATCTGTAATCTACAACCCCATCCATGAAAACCCAACTGCAAAAAGACACTATCTCACTATCCTGGCACGCAAGCGATGGCTTCAATCCACACTTCGTGCAAAACTTCCTCCACACCGAATTACATTAGCCTTATCTACTCCAATCCAGTTTCGTCGTCACACCCACCCACTCCCCCACACCTCTTCACCAGCTTCTGCCTGCAAATCGGCGCAAAACATTCAGTTGCAACACACAACGAGCTTCTTTGTTGGTGATGCAATTTTACAAGTCATGAACAATAAACTGTCCGAGGATTTTGCGAACAATTGTAGGGTTTATGGAAAAATGAACGATTGCTGGAGAGTAAGTTGGGTTTAGCGGGGGCAGCAGAACATCTATCTTTCTGCCCCATCTCCTGCTGCCCACCTCTGTTTTTCTGCTGGAAATATTGTCCTTCGAAAGAGTTTGATCCATGAAAGGCACGTGCAAAGAACGAGTCAAAAAACCACACGTGGAAAGAAACAGTCCAACTTGGCCGCTCCGCCGAATTGCCCTTCTCCACATCTTTGGGCGAGAATCATCTTTGGGCAGGCACTGCTTAGATCATCGAAGTATTGTCCTCACTTCAAGAATCTGTGTTTGCCTAGATTGCTTGTCTCTCTCCTTCGAAGTATTCCGCCTTTTTCCTGAGTTGCTACTTTGGAGGCGTTTTTTTCTTTGTTCGCAAGGAATCGTTAGATTATAGCCGCGAAAATGACGGATAGGCATGCTGGAAGTGGGTTGTCGAGTGGGTGGAGGTGGATTGGTTTTGATTGAGGAAATTGTTTTATAG
Organism: Physcomitrium patens; assembly: GCF_059467195.1. Classification (NCBI taxonomy): domain Eukaryota; kingdom Viridiplantae; phylum Streptophyta; class Bryopsida; order Funariales; family Funariaceae; genus Physcomitrium; species Physcomitrium patens. The sequence continues at coordinate 3,023,443 of NC_143428.1, read as the reverse complement.
AAAAGTGGGTTGGGATCCAGCGCGGTGTTACTTTATCCTCATGGAAGGGATACAAGTGTTGAGGGTAGAGTGGGGCGAGAAGAATTTTTGATGCCACGATGACGTCGGGCCCTGAATCTTTACTGTAACCGTTGGGAGCTGGGGCAGAAGAAACGGCTATGGCGGACACCTTCCCGGCCTCGCACGGGGACATGTCCAGGCAAAGTAACAGCCATGACAACAACAGGGACGTTCCAAAACCAAGTAGTAGCAACAACAACAACAACAACAACAACAACAGTCATGGCGAGTTTGACTCAATCGGACGCCACGGATTCATGGACGCTCGGAATTCTCACCAGCAAAATTCGTCTCGCAAACGAAATAACCGACCGACCTTTTGGCAGCGAGGACCAATCGCACCCTCCATGTCTTGGCGCGATCAGAGCCGGCTTGCTGAGATGGGAAGCCGTAACAGCTATGACATCCCAGGTTGGAAACTTTTCAAATTGCTTGTTTACAAGCTCGGCATCAATTTATGCCGTTGAGCCGCACTGTGGATGGTGAGGATTGTGTTGACTTGTGCTCCCGCTGCATGTCAAGCGTACGGGATTTGTGAAAGATTTCTCCTATACTAAAGATTGTGCAGAATATCTTAGCCTTTCCGTTACATGGGTTACCTAGATCCTATGTAGACGGACTATGTTGCAGTTGTTGTCGATTATATCGAAGGGCTCAAGCGTTCTACAATTCTTACAAATATTCCTGGTTACTAGAAATTTCTCCGATTCCTTGGTTTCTGTGTTAGTTCTTGATCAAATTGTTGTTGAATAGTCCGACCGCAGAGTTTAGAAGTGCGAGGCATCGAAGAGTGACATTAATTTTCCTTCACAAGAATTGTGTTGTAATCGATTCAATTGCTGCCTTGGGCTTGCAGATGACGTGCATGGTGATGCAGCTGGCCGACGACCTCAATCAACTGGTACCCAGCCAAACGCAGAACCGCATTGGGAGAAGGGAGGCAAATGGAGATCACGTAGTAATAAGAGTGTCCCACCTGTGCGGGCATTAGCTGCTTATTCTGACGTCGGTGTTCAGGATGAGGGTAACTTGGTTACTTCCATAGTTGGCACTTGTCAAGACATGTGTCCAGGTGAGATTTCCACTGGTTTTCGCCAGACTTTCGAAGTCTAAGCTTGTCTGCTTCCAACACATCCATGTGACCTTTGTGATTGTTAAACTGACAGTTCGCGAGCGAGAACAGCGTCAAAGGCTTAGGGATCTGGCCATCTTTGAGCGTATTAATGGGAAAACAGATGAGACATCTGCAACGCTTGCTGTTAAGAGGGTATTGACCTAAAAAGAATTGTATTTTGATTGCATGAACTTGAAGCAACTTTGTTTAGTGCTTGTTCATATATAGACAGAACACATTGGCAATGATTTTTCTGAAACTAAGCGAAGCTGGGTCACAGTTTTGCAGGACTATAGCTGTTGCTGAATTGCAACCTTCGGATGTTCGACCGCAGCATGTGTTATGGGAAACGTTGCAGTACTTATTGGAAATGACAGACCGTCGTGACTGCACCTTCGAATCTGTCCATGCCTTTCTTTTTGATCGGACCCGTGCAGTTCGACAAGAATTAAGCATGCAATGCATTGCCAACAGCCAGGCCATTACGATGATTGAGGAAATTGTGAGTGTTGTGCTTGGTACAGTTCAAACTTCATAATTGTTCTTTTTAGTGGCTTAGCATACTCATCGCTGGCATGCATGCTTGCTTCGCTGGACTAGGAGGATTAGTGCCGCTAGCGCAATAAGTAACCCCTAACTTGATGATTTGTATGCAGGTGAGGTTTCACATCATGTCAGAGAGGGAGTTGCAGGAACAAATAGCAGGCCTTAGAAATGATGCAGATTCGCAACTGAATCTCCAGCAGCTCTCCAAATCTTTACTCACACTCCTCAACTTGTATAGTGCCGTTGAAGCTGAAGCAAGCTCTGGATGGGCGCACGAGGCAGAATTTCACGGTTACTACGTGTTGTTGAACTTGGGAGATAGAGGCCATTCCAAGGTTGGTCTTTTTGTGCAGTTCATGCTTGCACATCGATGGTTCGTTCAGGTGTGGAGTTCGCAAGCTAGTAGTCATTACATGCTGAATAGAACTCTTATTGGCTTGCACGATCTGACATGGTGTGATCTGACACGATGTTGCAGGCCGAACCGCTTGCACTGTGGTTCCGCAGGGTGCGATCCCTGGTGCTACAGGCCCCTGCGTTCATGTATTGCCGAAGAGTGCTGAGGTAACATTCAACCTCATTTCAAGGGTTGAGAAGTCTTACAACTATTTCAATAATATTTAGGCACCGAGTATTTTGTTTTATCCTAATTGCAGTTAGTGACTTGAGTCATTGACTTGTTTTTTGACATTCTAGTTGAATGAAAAATCATGAGTATTGAAAACATTGTGAATTATACAGGTGTTACAGGAGCGGTAATTACAAAGGATTCTTTGATTTGGCACAGAAAGCGTCATACCTTCAAGGCTGCTTAATGGAGTTGTACTTTGGAGAGATACGCACGTTAGCTTTAAGGGCCATAAATTGCGGCGGATACAAAACGCACCCCTTCCTGCTGGGGGATATCGCCGAACTTTTACTAATGAAGGAGGATGATACGGAAGAATTTTGCAAGACTCATGGGCTAATAACCTGTCTTGACAAGGGTCAGTTGTATTTGACGGCAAAACAAACAACATTTAGTCCTTCCATCCAGACATTTAGGCATCAATGCTCACTAATTAGTCGAAAGCGAGCTCCGACGTTTTTCCAAGAAATTGTCGGAGTTAGAGATAAGAATTAGGGGTAATTAACCACAGCATTGTTGATTTTGAGGGGAACGCTAGCCTTTGGCCGCATCAAGAATCTGGTCACAATTCTAGCTTTTGTATAGTAATCGAATGAAGGATCTAGGAAAGAGACAAACATATGACATGTGAAACACCATCTGGCACGTGTGCGCTATGAAATTATACTTGAGAAGGGACTTGGATGGAGTACCTGAATAACTAGCTCTAGAATCCTCCTGCAGTCTTCCGGCATGGACTTTCAACCTGCTCCTGAACATGTGGACAATGTCGTCGACCTTGCACTTCCGGAATCAAATCAGTTTCTTACCACATTCAAGACCAAATATAAATGATGCCTTTAAAGTGACTTCACAAGCTGTGGTAGAGACGTAGTCAGTGAAAGCTGCTTCAACGGTATGATGAGAAAGGTTAATTGCGCTCCAGCATGAAAGCGTTCCCAAGCTGAACCAGAACAGGATTAGCAGAGAATTAGCAGCAATGCTTCCATGAGAACCCCAGAAGATTTCTCAACAGGCCACGGAAATGACGTTAGACCTAAAAAATCTGTTTCTGAACAATACAATAACTTCTAGGAAACATTGCTACTTCTCTGCATCACAACTTCACATTCCTATCTGCGCTGTGCAAAACCTTTGTCAAATAAGCCACCCCATGCTCCCCTTCACTGTCTTAATTCACGTATCAAGTAAGATGAAAAATCTGCGAGGATCAAGTCCATCGTATGAAATGAACAGCGTCGGCCTTTTAATGCAGAGCTACGGACAGCTTGGCCTGAAGACCTGATAATATACCTCATCAGGCTATAACTAGAGTTGCATACCGTGGAGAAGCCTGCAGAATCTGCAAACACTCACTAAAAACTGCGAACTGCAATGGCGTGCTAGCAAAACTTACGATTGCCCACGCAGAAACTGGATTTATCTCCCGATTCGTGTACTCTATTTTGATGAAAAGATTGGGTACAAGATAAAAGTCACCTGTCAGGATGGTGTTAGTAGGGCTCAAGTACAGCAGCTCCACCACTGTAACAGTGTTCCCGTTGCCGATGAGAATGAACACCAACAGGATCCATCAGAAACAATTCCAACGTACTCTCCGGCGCACTGTGCACCACAATTCCACCTCCTGGAGCAGCGACCCCCTCCCCCTACATTCACAAAAACACCACAAAGTACTTCGTCAAATTTCTGCCCCCTCGTCCACTCATCCTCCGCCCCAATCCTAATTAACTCACCTGCGCAAAAACAGACATGACAACCCTACACACCAACAAATTAAACAATTGTCCAATTGAAGTCGGAAAGACTTCACAAAAACGAACCCCTCAAAACTTGAAGAACCCCACAAAATTGGACAACCACATACACCCACTTGGGTTAGAGTGACAATGCGGAGCCACCGAGTGCGATCCAGATCCCATCGTACCTCTACCGAATCCGCACAATTCTCCTAACCTCCTTCATCAGCATTCCTCTGCAACATAAAAACTTAAATTAACGATTACAGTGGAGAGCTCAGAAAACCTGGAGTTTCTGCATCCAGCAAGAAGAAGAAAACAGAAATTGTGTGAAGAGCAGCAGCAATGCATGTGATTCACAATCACTTCAGGGAACAGCAACAGCCATCACGCACGATGGTTGCAGCAGATGATGTGTGCTTCGGTGGAGAGCTGCAACAAAGTACACACGGACATGGCAAATTGTGGGTCCAGGGCAACAATCCTCTTTATGGGTCCCACAATGCGTTGTTGCCTTGAACAACAACATACAACAACAAACAACATCACTCCATTATTGTTTGTTGATTTGTTTAATCTCAATTACAGATATCACTTCATAGTTTAAGATAAGTGTTAAAGAGCTGTATATATGACCACACATTAAACTTCAAACTCTTGGTGAAACTCACCAGTCCTGTCATGTTGATACAAGCAAACTGCATGCTGGATCCAATAATCAAATGTGTCAGAGAAATAACTCGTTTATGCTACACTTGATGCAAAATGAGAAAGTCTCGTCACAATTAGCTCATATCACGTTCTAAAGTGGGTGATTTTTTTTGTACCATGGCCTTGCAATTAAAGAGAAATCTGAAGAGTTTGACATCAGGGTCTTAGTTCAACATCAAACACAAAGCACGGTCACTTTGACCTCTCACTACAATACAATCTACATCAGCGAGTCCCATTCACAAACCAATCCAAAACCAATAAATACATCAAAAACATAAAATGAAAATGAAAAAACTAGAATCATCTTCGTCCCAAGATCAATAAAACAAATAAGTAAAAAAATAAACCCAGTCTAGAACACAACTTTCTCTACACTAAATTGCGAACAATTGCTCTCTTATCAACGGAGCCCACAGTACCAACCAAAGGGCTCCCCACCCCCGTGACAAAAAGCTTGGGTCCCCGACCCCCCATTTGTCCACGCAGGCATCAGATTCGACGGTCCAGCTCAGCAAGAAAAAGGACCCAATCCGTGGTCCCGAACACATGCCGCATGCCACGTAGGTCCTTTTCTTTATCCCGCAATCGCTGCCTTCATATGAGACCCCTCCAGGTGGCACGCCACCAGGCTCCCGCCAAGTCAGCAAACTAGTCCATAAAAACTGCGGCGCTTCGCACTCCCCTAGTCACCGTTCAATTCCTCCTCCTCCTCAATCGCTATTCTACTATCTTCGGCGTGATTTTGTATCAGTTTTGCAGAGCCATTTTGCAGAGTCACGAGCTGAAGCAGCAGCAGCAGAAGTATTCTCTCGAAGGAGAAGGTTATCAGGTTCCACATTATCTCGAAGTTTAGTTTTTTCTTCTTAGCTTCGCAATGGCGTCGTCCACCGCAATGGTTTCCAGCTGCAATGCTGCTGCTGCTGCTGCTGCTGCTTTGGTGACATCAACGCCAGCGATGGAATGCCGGTCTGCTAGCAGTGCTGCATTCGGGAGCGTGCGATTCGCACCCATGGTGTCCAGGTCCGCAGCTGTTAAGGTTAATGCTGTTGTGCGTGCCAGTGCTTCTGAGGTAATCGATCGTTGTAGCTCTGCTGCTTTGGTTGTTGTTGGTGGTGGTGGTCTTCGAGGAATGGAGGTGTGGTTGCTGCTGCTGTTGTTTTTTTTATTGTTATTGTGATGAGGACCATGCGTAGTCTCTTGTTGTCGAATTGGAGCGGTTATAAAAGCTTTTTGTTATTGGGTCGAGTGGCCGTTGGATTCTCCCTCAGAAGTCTACGCAGTGGCATATCTTCTGTTGTGTGTGTTTACCGTTGATGGGTAGTGTGCATATAGCATGCGGAGGATGTGTGAGTGTCCTGAGTGATGGCACTGGTTTTTGCAGGAGCCGAAGGCAGTGAGGCAAGCCATGATTGGCCTTCTGGCCGCAGGAGCGGTACTTGTATCCGGAGTGCCTGCGTTCGCTTTGACCGGTCCGGGTGGTGATGGTGCCTCCACCACCGCCAAGGAGGCCGATGTCCTGCTCAACAAGGCTGACAAGCTCACCAAGAATGATTCCCCCAAGAGGTTCGGAGATGGATTGCAGAACGCCGGGTCGACTGCCAAGCAGTACGTGTTTTGTTTCACTCGTTTAACACTTTACTGTCTACTTCTTTGTGTGGATTTGTTTAGGGAGGGTTACTAGAATATATATATCTATATATATATATATATATATAGAAATAAACATTTTTATTTATTTACCTTGTTTCTGCATCGGAAATAAACGTGGCTGTGAACCAGTGATTGACTCAGCGACTTGGAAAATGCAGAGCCGGTTCCGCTGCCGCATCGAACGTAGAGGATGTTGCCGATGCAGCGGTGAAGAATGCCAGGGACAACTTGAACAAGGCCAAGGCCAACTTTGGCGACCTGATGGGAAAGGGTAACAGCAAAGTGAAGGGTAAGATCAGCGACGCTTCCAGCACTGCTAACCAGGCCTTCCAGTTGGGTGATGCCTCTGATGTGATCAATGAAGCCAAGAGCAATACGACCAATGTTGTGGACGATGCCAAGAGTGCTCTGAGCGGATTGGGAGACAAGCTCACCGGAAGCAACAACCCCGGCAATGTCGCCGCGAATGTGAAGAGCAAGGCCGACGATGCCGTCAGCGATGCCAATACCAACCTCCCCAATGGCTCTCTTCCCGATGTCTCCCTTCCCGAGAAGAAGGCAGGCCAGAAATTCTAGACTTGTGCATAATTCTTTGAATGTAACAGTGTAATTATATTGTCTTAGCGTACTCGAGAGTGGTTGTTTTTGCGGGGTCTTCATACCGCGCTGGAAGGAAACAGTAACTGCTGCTACTCATAATCCTTCATTTGTAAAGCAAGCCTAACTGCAAATTCGGATTTGAGTTATCCATTCGTCGACGCCTCTTTTTCGTGGATATATATGGTTTTGTGGAGTCTGCATGGAAGTGTTGCAGAAGCTGCTCTTATCACTCACTGACAGTGATTTTCACAAGGAACAGTGAAACATCAAAAAACTGCGGCTAGAATGTTGCTTTGTGAAAGATGGCTGCTCGTGCTACAGAATTGATCAGTTTATTACCAACCTGTATGTGTGTTTTTGGATATTATCTTCATTCTTATGAAGTGATTTTCACCATCAAAGCTTGTAAAATGCGTATTACAATATACGTAGAAATAAAATTTTAAACTTTTGAGCGACCTGGTGTCTCTGCTTGAATATTTATTCTAGACTTTGTTTAGCTGCAACAGAAAATGCATTGAAGTCACTGAATGTAATGTTGTGTTCGGAGACGATTTGATAAAACGAAAATGGGTTTGGAACTGTATCTGTAAATTATTTCAATTGAAATTGTTGATGATAGTTTTTGATTATCTTCTAATGATGAATTATTGGAAAAGAAAATTTTCCGGTCCAAGAGCTGCTAAATTATTAAATCAAATTAATACTGCTTTCAAATTCTCCATGTGTTTAACGAGTGAAACAAAACACGTACTGCATTGCAATGCATTCAGGAATGCAATCCAATCCAATCCTATGCAATGCATTTACTGAATTGAAAATTCTCCATGTGTTTAAAATTTTAGCTAGAATAAATGTCAAACTAATTTAATCATGCTGATAAAAAAAATAAAAATAAAAAATAAAAACAAGAAAAAAATGTTATTATACAAAGATATTTTAATTGAATACACATGCTGGTAGTTATAACGATGTAAAATCTAAGTGCAGTTCTATCTGATATTATTGTAAATGAATGAAATTTAACTAATATTTATGAAATCTTCACTGACCTATATTTTCTAAAAAACTATAACTAATACTTGATTCAATACAAAAATTCACATGTACACCATCGGTAGTTTAGAAAAAAAAGAAAAAAGGAAAAAAGAAAAAAAGAAAAGAAGGTTAGAACAAAATTGTCGGGGGACCATCAGAGCAGAATTGTGTGCCTCAAACGATGATACTGAGGAACATTAACCCAAACTGAATTGTTGCGGGAGTAGCGGTTGCACATCCTCACATGAAAACACACACACACATACACTTCTTCTTCTTCTTCTGCCCCTTCACAGAAACCCGTCGTTGTTGTAACATCGCGGCAGTTGATCATTCTTCCACTCTCACACCCTCTTTCTCTTCTGCCCCAATTTGTGCAGAGAATGATGCAATGTTGGAATGATAGCGCACATGAACAACTGACCTGTGAGTGACTTCTCCACATCACAAGTTTGACTCGCACACAACATAGGTCTGGTTCCTTTTTCTATCGTATTGAAGAGTCATTGATATCTCGATTCGACTGCATCGGTGGATGCAGTTCTGATCCTGAACACTCGAACTCAATCCCAGGAACGCCATTCAACGTGATCCAGTACGCAAGGATCACTGCAATTTGAGTTGTCGGTATGTGAAATGCTACTACACCTTCAGGACAGGATCACATCATGGTGTCCAAGGGAGTGGATGGATGTCTCCTAGGATTTGTGTTGCAAGCTTGCAAGGTGGAAAATATACTTATAATTTAATTCACAGTTCGATGCTTTGCTTTGTATTATGCCAGATGCTGCTGCTGAACCAGTGCTGTGAGAGAGAGAGAGAGAGAGAGAGAGAGAGAGAGACCAGTCTTCCTACGAAGGTCGGACAGTCAGTCAGTGAGTCAGTTACCACAGAGTTGTTGTTGGTGTTGTTATTGAACCTAAGCTTCGGAAAGTAGCGAGGGGGGGGGGGGGGGGGGGGATGAAAGTGGACGGCGCCGAGGGGGTGATGCTGAAACAATCGCAGTTTCAAGGCATGAAGAAAGGCACCCACATTCATCTGAAACTGGGCAGCGATAGAATCACATCAGTAGCCATTCCTGCGCTGCTGGTGGGGACTACCATTCTGATGATGCTGCGAGGGGTTTGGAATATGTCCCACGGCACTGGCAAGAAGGATTAATTGGCATTACATTGCATTGCATTGCATTGGATTTGTAATCTGTATCTCTGTGTGTATCTGTGTGTGTGTGTGTGTATTCTCTTCTTCCCCTTTCCCTGTATTGCTTTGCTTTGCTTTGCTTTGCAGTGCTGTTGCAATGCATTCACTGAGCAGAAGTGCTATTGTGAAGGAGAGACTGTCTGTCTGTTTGTGAAATTTTGCTGTTTCTGTTTCCTGTTTAGATATCAGATGCATGCCTTTGAACTCACGACAGTTATCCTATGTTGTGTGTTTTTAATGGAGACATGTGTCTTCAATTCATGGGACAGACTGAAAATTTGTAACATGCGAAACTGATTTTGATTTGATATGGGTTTGTTTTTAAGAACTTTTTTGGAAGAAGTTCATATCTGCTTTTCATCTTTGTTTGTTTGTTTTTGTATTTAACCAATAGGAAGTGTGCGTCAAAATCAGGATGTAAAGTTTTGTAAAGAATATGTTGTAGGCCTCCATACTCAAGAGATAGTGAATATATATAAATAATTAAAAATCCACATTTTCTGATTTAACAATATATAGAAAAAAATCTTAAGCTTTAATTTCACATTTTTTAACACTTCATTTATAAAACACACGTATTTCTCATAATTTTGAAAAGTGATCAAACAAAATGAGATAATATTTTTGCAAAATAAATGAATTTACAAAATAATAATCAAAATAAAACAGTTTGACCTAAGCCAAACCCAGAAGTACAATTAATGTTTAGTTGTTTAATATTGTAACCCATAAGAAAATTTCAAGTAAACATATATCAACTGTTTTGCCATTAATGGACTATTGTCAAAAAATTTAAATTCACATCAATGTACTAGAAATTTAGTTTGCTACATATTAAAAATCTAATGGGTTTTAGAAAAAATTGCTTGATATATTTTTGTACACAAATCAAATGATCTTTTTAAACACACACAAGTTACAAATAATTAGATATTTCTGCTATAAAAGCATAAAAACACCTACTTCATGAATAAATTTTTATACTAAATTGGAATGCCTGAATAGTATAATTTAGCAAGTAAATTAAATATTAAGATAAAGGTTTAAAAAACCTACATGATATCACAAAATATGTAGTAGGAATTACTTAGTCTTGGAAATTCAAAACATTTTTTCTCTTATCAAAAAAAGATTTAAAAGCACTAATAACTTTAAAATATATGTATTTAATCATTTTTTTGAAATTTAATATTTACTTGTATATATATATATATATATATATATATATATATATTCAAGGTAAAAAATTATTTGATTTATATAAAAATTGAAGTCTTAATGCTTTTAATATATATATATATATATATATATATATATCAAGAAAAATTAAAATATTGCAAAGATTTAAATTCCACTTCTTCAAAGTATCTTTTAAAAACATATATCTTTAAGATGTAAAAAATGTCTCATGATAATAGTTGTGTAGACAGCATCATACTTTTAGAAAAGAGTTGATTTTTATCAGATTTAATACATACATATATATATATATATATATATTCTTGTTAGATTAAAAAATTATTATTTTATATGAAATGATATGCAGTAAGAATTCAAAATATACTTTTAAATAAATTAATTTAAATTTTTTTATATAAATCAAATATTTTTTAAAATTTTAAAATTTTAAAATAAAAAACTGTATTATCACTAAAAATCTATTTTTTTGTAATTTTTTTAATATATATAAAATTTATATTTTTCAGAAAAGAATAATTCACTTTTTTTTTTTTTTTTTTATTTTTATTTTTAATAAAAGCTCAGCTTTTTTGTAGGATATTTTTGAGAATACCAACTTTAAACCAAAATAATTGAAAATTTATTTATCCAATATTTGAAAGGATTACTAAGGTGCCACTAAATGTATTTTTTAAAAATATATATGAAGAATTAATTTTCTTATTAATTTTTTTATAATTATTTTAATTAAATTCAGTTTTTATATTTTTTTAATTTTTAATTATTTTTACAAAAAAACTTGAATTAAATAAAATAAGATTTAATAATTATTACTCTCACAAATTTGACTTAGAAGGAAATGATTAGGAATTATTTAATGGAATTAATCCATATTGATTGAAATAATCAAATATTATTATGTATGTCTAATCTCTTTAGTAATATTTGTACAATAGTTTTTAAATTTGGAATTTATTTTTTCTTCAAATGTTTTTTTTTCGACATAAAATATAATGTTATTTAATATAAAAATCATAAATTGTTAAAATTTTATTGATTATGTGATCAAAAAACTAGTATTGTATTGTAAAAAAAAATAAAAAATAAAAAAGAACATATGTATATATATATATATATATATATATATATATAAGGTGGAATTTTTCTATTAGTTTGAAAACTAGGTTTGACATTCATTGATCAAAAATAGGATTGAGGACTGGTTAAAATGATGTTAAGCTGTGAACAATAAATAAAATTCATTGTATTGAAAATGGATATGAATGAACTATTAATAAGTGGAAATTGTTGATTGGTTGGAATAGAATAATAGTATAAGTAAGTGCTACAGTTCTTTGTTTTGTAACCTCATCTTTGATGCTATTTTTCGGATTTTTTTTCTTTGTAGTCAAGAAATCCTCTTATTTTGCTACTTTCTACCTAACAAGTTTGACGACACTATTAAGAAAATGAGCAAATTCAGCCACAAGAATTCTAAAGCTTTGGTCACACTAACCTTCTTCAATCTACACAATGAAATATAATTTGGATAAATTCCAATGTAATGGTTGAAGATAATATGAGATGGGATACTAAATACATTAGTTTAGGCATGACTCTACTAAATATATTAGCTTGGAAAGAAAAAAATAATACTCCATTTTAGGACACCAAGTTGCTAGGATTTGACTAACTTAGAGGCTACAATAGACTTTTAAGGTCAATGCAACAATAAGAGAAGCAATACAATTTAGAATACATATTTAAACTTAAATCTACCATTGTAAAGTTGATGCTATAATATAAAAAATATGTGAAATGAAGTATTAGTTATATTAAAAAAAAAATGGCAAGAGCCATAGTATTCTTACTTTACAATCAAAGAAGTATACAACTTTGATTTGGACATCAGTTTGATAGTAGACAATTTCAACATACTAAGCCATTCAAGACATTAATGTCACGAACATACATAGGTACTCTAATAAATACCTATATAATTAGGTAGGAATAGATAAAACTAGTTAAAAGTAGATAAATTTCATAAAAACTTCTAGAGAAGCTTCTTAGAAGCTTCATAGATGTTGCTTTGACTTTACATATGTTTGTAGTTGATTGGAAGGTTAGAAACTTAGTCAACAAATTAACCACATATTTGTGTCAAGGACAAGAACTCGATGAAAAAACAGTTCAGACAAGTAAGCCTTCACTCAAAGAAAAGTAACAAAATATGAATAATAAGTATGTATATTGAAAAGAGAAACTAGAATGGCTATTGCCAAAAGACAAGAAAACTAGAGACCCTTGAAACTAGACTAGAAGCAAGAAAGGAGTTGACAAGAGTGAAGAAGCCTTCACTCTTGTCTCTATATATACTATCTAACTAGGGGCTACGTGGCGACGTTCTATAAGACCTCCAATATATGTTGATTTTGTAGGACACATGCCTTGACTTACAAGGCAAGTTTTTCTACGTGTGGGCCACATAGTTAGCTTGATCTTCAAGCTAACAACATGTGTGGCACATGGCCAACTTGTTGACCACGTTTCTAATCCAAAAAGTCAATTAAAGATACCTATGAAGTCAAAGCAGTGTCTAAGAAGTTTCTAGGAAGCTTCTATATTAAATATTATAGAATTAACTTACTTTTATCTACTTTTACTTACTTCTACCTATTTCTATATGTAATTATTAGCTTACATGATTATGGTCGTGACATTACCCCCCCTTCTAGAGACGAGTTCCACGAGGAGTGGTCATCATATGTTGAGGAAATCTATGATGCGACGAATTGTATTTGCCACATACTCTGATCTCTGTTCTCTTCGTAGATGATTGATAGGGCCTCTCAACCATTGGTAGTGTCCCATACTAGGGCGGGAAGACCACCCAGTTATTTGATCATTGTTGAGGCCTTCGTAACTTCCTTCGAATAGAATATTCGGAACACCATCAGGAGTTGTTCCTACCTTTAACAAAATCACCAAACATCGAGAGTCCCTTCCCAAATTGTGATACCAAACGCGTTGTATCTCACCATCTATTCGAGGAAGAACATGTCATTCTTGAAGATCTTCATCTCGATTGCGTCGTCTTGAAGGTTGTGACAATCGTAATGTCTCGTCCGGCAAGTCAGCAAACGAAGGTTCTTGAGTTGAATCCGTTGGTTGTTGGCTCTCCATCTAATTAGCGTCACAAATGCAAAGAAGTTACAAACAAGGATAGGAAATTGAATGTTATCTTGCCTCAATCTTGTCTCTTTTATAAGAGAGATTTTCATCTTGGTTTTGATGGATGTCGTTGATGAAAAACTTTGACTTTAGCTGATGTATTTGCTAGATTCCTGGATGGCTCCCATGTGCATTCACTAATATCATATCCGTGCCAATGAACAAGATATTCCAGCTTATTTCGGCGCTGCCTTGAGTCTAATATCTCTTCCACCTCAAATTCTTCATTATTATCTACTTCTATAGGAGGCGGTGGCATTTGTCTTCTTCCTTGTATATCCACTGTCTTATATGGTTCAAGAAGAGACACATGGAATACAGGATGGATCTTCATTGACTCCGATAGATGTAACCGATATGCAACTGGGTTGATCTGTTCAGAAACAGAAAAGGGGCCAAGCCTACGATAGTCCAACTTGTCACAAGGTCGAGTCGTCTTGATATTGCGACGAAGTAGCCATACCTTATCACCCACGTTGAGTTGTGGTTGCTCCTTACGATATACATCTGCGTTTATCTTTTGTTGTTCTTGAGCTTCCTTCAATTGCGTCTTCATTATTGCATGTAACTCTGACAACCGATTTGCCATATCTTCTGCTGCAGGATTATCAACTTTTGAAAAATCAAAAGTATCAAGTCGTGGATGATAGCCATAATTGGCAAAGAAAGGTGTTTGTTGCGTGGAAGAATGTACCGTATTATTATAAGCAAACTCTGCCAATGGCAGAAGGATTGTCCAATCATCTTGTTGATAGTTGATAGTACACCTTAAATATTGCTCCAAGACTTGGTTTACGCGCTCTATTTGTCCATCAGTTTGAGGATGGAAAGCCGAAGATAGCTTTATATCCACTTTTAAAATCTTGAAAAGGGTCCTCCAAAATCTTGACACAAATTGAGTTCCCCTATCTGATATGATATCTTTAGGTAATCCATGATAGCGATAGATATTATCAATGAAAAGCTTAGCTGTTTCTTCACCTGTGATAGATTTTGTACATAGCACAAAATGTGCCATCTTGGTGAAACGATCTACTATCACAAATATAGAATCATAAGATCTTGAGCTTGGAAGATCTATGATGAAATCCATAGAAACAAAAGACCATGGTTGTTCTGGTATAGGTAATGGCTGAAGAAGTCCGTAAGGTCGATGACGAGGAATTTTTGATCTTGAAGAAATATCACATGATTGTACAAAGTCTTTGACTGACTTCCACATTTGTGGCCACCAAAAATCTCTTGATATGAGTTCCAAAGTCTTATTATATCCAAAGTGCCCTGCTGCTGGAAAGACATGACGTGCTTGAAGAACACGTAAACGTGCTTCTCCTTCTGGAACATATAGGCGTCCTTCAAAATATAATAGATTATTCTTGAATTCGAACTTAGAAGGATCATGAGACTTGGAAGAATTATTCTCGATATCATAAACAAGAGGGTCTGAGGACATAGTAGACTGGATTTGCTTGAGAAAAGTTGAATCAACAGTCAATGTTGATTTCATTGCTCGGAGATGAAATTGCTGCGGTTTCAAGAGGACCGTTCTTTGTTGCTCAAAAGCTGCATCTCCTTCTTTTGGTGTAAAATAAGAACGTCTAGATAGGGCATCAGACAAACCTTGTTGTTTTCCTGGCCGATAAGTGATAATGAACTCGAATCTTGACAAAGACATACTCCAACGAGCTTGACGACGATTCAACACGCGTGCTGACATGAAATACTCGAGGTTCTTGTGATCTGTATACACAGTGACTGGACTAGAAGCGCCTTCTAGATAATGACGCCATTCTTGAAAGGAATCCACGATCGCAAGAAGTTCTTTATCGTGGATCTCATAATTGATCTCGGCTCCTGAGAATTTTCTTGAATGAAAAGTTATCGGATGAAGTTTGTCATCTGATCCCATTTGTGATAAAACTGCACCCAAGGCAAAATCTGATGCATCTATTTCCATAAAAAATGCCTTGGAAAAGTCAACACGATATAAGACTGGTGCAGAGACAAACGATGTCTTCAAGGCTTCAAATGCTGCTTCGGCTTCTTGATTCCATTGGAATTTATCTTTACTAGTCAAGCGTGTAAGTGGAGCTGCAACTTGTGAGAAATCTTTCATGAAGATCCGATAGTAATTGGCAAATCCCAAGAAACATTGGACATCTCTTACTGTCTTTGGAATCTTCCAATCCATGATTGTTTGGACTTTCTTAGAATCCATCATGAGACCATCATTTGAAATGATGTATCCTAAAAAGTCAACTTGAGTAGTGTGAAATATACACTTTTCCATCTTGGCGTACAATCCTGCATCTCTAAGTTTTTGTAATACTTGATGAACATGTATTTCATGTTCTTTGATGTTTTTAGAATAGATCAGGATATCGTCTAGATAGCAGACGACAAAATTGTCTAAGAATTCATGAAATATATCATTCATGAGATGTTGAAAAGCAACTGGTGCATTCGTGAGTCCAAAGGGCATGACATTATATTCGAAATGTCCATACCTGGTTCGAAACGCAGTCTTCCATTCATCTCCTTCTTTGATCCGTACTAGATTATATGCTCCTCTTAGATCTATTTTTGTATAGATCTTAACTTGATTCAACTGGTCAAGGAGTCCTGATATCAAAGGTAATGGATACCTGTTCTTGATTGTGATCTTGTTGAGTCCTCGATAATCAACACACATTCGTAAAGATCCATCTTTTTTCTTTACGAATAGAATTGGAGCTCCTGCTGGAGATTTTGAATGGCGTATGAAATTCTTTGCTAAATTCTCGTCAATATATGTCTTGAGTTCAGCCATCTCATCTTGCGATAAACTGTAAATTGGTCCAAATGGTGGCTGAGTTCCTTCATTGAAGTCGATTGAACAATCATATGGACGATGCTCAGGAAGAATATCTGTATTCTTTTTCTCAAAAACGTCTTGATACTCCTGATATTGACTTGGAATGCCACTTGAAGTCTTTACGTTTTCAGAAATAGGTGCAGCATAAATAGCAAAAATTGATCCTTCTTTTGTTGCGTGTATAAATGCTTTTGCACCTATCAGTACGGGTTTTACTATACTAGACTTATAATTTTTTACTTGATTAGTAGAACTATTAATAACGCTTTGGGAAAAGTCAAGTTTACGCGAATTCCAATCTATTTGAGGGTTATATTTTTCTAACCAGGATAAACTTAAAATAACTGGATTGGATGGGGATTTAATTATGTTAAAAGCTATGTAGCTATCATGACCGTCTATTGTTACTTTTATAGGATGAGTTTTATGAGTGACATCTCTAGAAGACAAGGGACGACCATCTATGACTTCTACATGTACTGGTTTAGGTTTCTGTACAAAAGGTATTTTACGACTTTTAACAAATTGTTCATCTAAAAAACATGCTGAGGCTTCTGAATCTAATAAAGCAGAGGCTTTGTAATTCTTAGGTCCTAAATATAAGTCTATTATAAAACAAGGAGAGGGTTCTGAGGAGAGGATAGGACCTTCATTAGGAATTGTACAAGGTTCCAGCTGCATGGTCCCTATTGTAGCTGGACGAATCCGTTTTCCGACATGTTATTTTCTTTGACCGTCGTACCCCTCATTTTATAGTTGCGTCGCTTCTTTGGACAATGTTGAGCAGTGTGCTTAGGTTCTCCGCAATATCAACATAATCCTTCTTGACGACGACGAATCTTTTCTTGCTCAGTTAGGGGTTTAAAACGTACCGCGTCAATTTGCATGTCTTCTACTTTCGAATGTACGTTTGGCAAAGATGTTGATGTTGCCATTGAGTAATAACGTTGAGGTTCCCGTGAATGATTCTCAGATTGAAATTCGAAAAGTTGATTATCACATTTTACTGCAAAATCGATTGCTTGACTCAAAGTTTGAGGATCAGGTAAGTTGAGCATCAATTTCTTTACTTCGTATTGCAATCCATAAAAAAATTGACTGATGAGTGCAACATCATCCCACTTGATGTCAATTGCAAGTTGTCGAAATTGTGAAGCATACACTGTTACTGAGCGATTTCTTTGTTGCAGAATTCGGATCTTATTTGTTGCAACATGAGTTGCATCGTGTTCACCATACATAGATCGAAACTCCGCCAAAAAAGCTTCCAAATTGTCCAATATTGGATTTCGTTGTTCAAGAAAAGACAAAAACCACGATAATGCAGAACCAGAAAGTAGAGTGCCAATAAACCTGACTTGTGATCCTGGAGTTGGATAGCTTTGCGGTTGAAGTTCAATTGCCAATTGTACTTGATTGATGAACCGTCGAAACTTTGATCTCGTACCATCAAATTTCTCGGGTAAGGCAATTCTTGGTTCTCTAGTGCTTATAGGATGTTGTACAATTGGAGAAGGAACGTGATTTGTTGTAGATGTTGAAGCAGCTCCGATCATCTCTATATCTCCACTTTTTGCTATTCTTGTTCTTTCCTGTGTTGGTGAATTGAGTTGATGCATCGCAAGCATTAACTCCCTCATTTGCTCTTGCATTTGTGCCATTGCACTCTTCATTTCAACAAGCTCTGCCATAATGACACTAAGAAGAAAAATTTGTTTGATATTGCTCAAGACAAAAGAAAAGAAAGACTTGATAACAAAGAAGATACTAAGAACAATATCAGTTTAGAAGTGGGTAATCCGCAAACTTCTAATATGCTTATGTCTTATCAAGAGAAAGGGGTAATCCACTCTTACTCAAGAAAAACAAAGCTTTGATATTATAAGTATACTCTTGTCAATCTGTCAAGGACAAGAACTCGATGAAAAAACAGTTCAGATAAGTAAGCCTTCACTCAAAGAAAAGTAACAAAATATGAATAATAAGTATGTATATTGAAAAGAGAAACTAGAATGGCTATTGCCAAAAGACAAGAAAACTAGAGATCCTTGAAACTAGACTAGAAGCAAGAAAAGAGTTGACAAGAGTGAAGAAGCCTTCACTCTTGTCTCTATATATACTATCTAACTAGGGGCTACGTGGCGACGTTCTATAGGACCTCCAATATATGTTGATTTTGTAGGACACATGCCTTGACTTACAAGGCAAGTTTTTCTATGTGTGGGCCACATAGTTAGCTTGATCTTCAAGCTAACAACATGTGTGGCACATGGCCAACTTGTTGACCACGTTTCTAATCCAAAAAGTCAATTAAAGAAACCTATGAAGTCAAAGCAGTGTCTAAGAAGTTTCTAAGAAGCTTCTATATTAAATATTATAGAATTAACTTACTTTTATCTACTTTTACTTACTTCTACCTATTTCTATATGTAATTATTAGCTTACATGATTATGGCCGTGACAATTTGTAGCTTGCGAAACAAGCTAACTATGTGGTGTACATATAGAAAACTTACCTTGCAAGTTAAGATATGTGTCTTGTAAAGCCAACATATTTTAGAGGTCCTATAGGACATTGCTACATAGCTCTTAATTAAGAGTATATATGGAGGCAAGAGTGAACCCTTCTTTGCTCTTATCAATGTTTTTCTAGTTTTTAGTCTTATTCTAAGAATTTTAAGTCTTCTTGTTTTTGGCAATAGCCATTCTAATTCAATATTATATCATCTTTGAATAACTTTCTAGTTCCATTCCATAATACATGAATGTATTAAGGATTTTCTTTCTTAAAGATTTATGTTATTGACAGTTTGACAAGAGTGCTAATATACTATTTTTGTATTTTTTTAGAAGTGAGTGGATTAATCTACTTCTATTGTTGTGTTTTGAAGGTTGTGGACTACCCACCTTTAAACAAAAAAAAAATATTTTCCAACAGTGATTTTTTTCTTAAAGAAAGTGGATTATCCCTCTTTGTAGAAATTTTTATAAGAGATTGTAGATTATCCTCTTCTAATTTAACTTTTTGAATTTATTTGAGTTCTCTATGGTAAGAAAGATTATGGATGCTAGTCTTGATAGAAGTGAGAATAGATTTGCAACTATTACAGATCTTCATGAGCTTGTCAACACTTTAAGAGTGTAAATCTCACATATTTCTAATGTGAATCATTGAGGTACTATGCCTATGCCTATGGAAGAAGTTTAGAGTGTATGATAAGAAATTGTGCAGTTGAAGGAGATAAATAGATTGACCTCACAATCAAATTGAAGGAATTTTGCTTCTACAAATATGACAGGAACTAGGATTAATATGCTTGAGAAGTTTGATGGAATAAGATCAAAATTTTGAGGATTTTTACAACAAATCAAGCTCTATCTAAGGTTGCATCTTTTCCAATACTCAGATGGATTTACTCAAGTTGGATTCACAAGTGCACTTCTATTAAGAAGTATTATCTCTTGATTTGTATCTTTAATGAAAAAAGTTTTGCAACTCTTTTATGATTTGAATTCATTCCTAGAAGTATTTATATTCACATTTGGAGAAAGTGATTGAGAAAGAGTAGTAGAGACCAAGCTCTTATCTTTATGGTAAGGATCACAATCAGTGACCATATATGCTACTGAATTGCAAAACCTCATTTATGATGTATAATAGAGTAACAAAGTCCTTATCAATCAATTTTGATATGAGTTGAAGAATAGTCTCAAAGACTTATTACTAACAATGCAAAGGACAAAATCTTTAAAAGAATCCATTGCTCAAGTTATTGCATGTGATAATCAATTATTTGAAAGATGTCAAGAACAAAGATTTGGATAAAGAGAAACAAATCAAATAATGATGGAAATTCCTAAATTTTTAGAAACTTATTCATGAAGGCTAGAACCAATGCAAATTCATATAATATATTGTCATAATGTCATACAACTATTCAATGAAAGTATAATCAAAATTGAATTTTTAATTAATATCTAATTATTTTGATTCAATGATAATTCAAGGTATCTAAAAATGGCTTTTATAAAAGCCTCATAGATTATTTTCTTATCTTAATAGTTAGTAGATTGAAGGTTAGTTAGTACTTTTACCTTTTAGGCTGTAGAGATTTTTTTACTACCTTAGAAAGACTATAAATTAATAAAATTAGATTGGAAGAGATAAATAATTAGTATGGTTGATACTAAAATTAAATTGAAGGTAGGATTCGACTAAAAAAATCCTTGGAATAGGTTAGATTGATACAAAAGAGTCGACCATTTGTGAAACATGGTCAAAATCAAACCTCTGGCTACTAAAATGATTGCTTAGGGCAAAATAGGCATTCATTTGAATATCAAAGATTAGGATTTGAGGACTAGCTACAAGCTTGTTTTAAAGGAATAAGGATTTTTTTTTTAGGATTTGTGAGGACTTGATAATTATTGTTGGAAATCAGGGTTTGTATTGATAACTTAGAAATTATGCAATAAAATTAGGGCTAGTATTCTTGGCTAGTTTGTAAAATTGGTATCACATCTATACTTCAAATTTTAACAATTCTTGCTTAATTAGGTGTTCTAAGTATATATAAAATTTTGTGATAATTCAATAATGCAATTGGAAGATATTTGGGTTGTGGTACAAGAATATATGAAAAGTTGGCAGTTTGAGGTTAGATAGGGTTTCTATGAAATCTAGAGATCTACTTATTGGATCAAGGTGAAATTTGGCATAGTATTGGAGGACATAAAGATTAAGCTATACACCAATTTTGAGTTGAAGTTAATAATTGGAAAACAAAAAATCAGTGTTGGAACTTTTGCATCACCTTTCAAGTTGGCATCCAAGTGATATTAGTGCAAATTTTGGAAGTTTTCTCACAATTTGTACATTAGATTAGGCTAAAATTTCTTATGCATTTTGAGCTCTCAATTATATTGTAAAATTTAAAATTTTATTATTTTCCTATTTTATGATAATTAAACATGTTAGATTAGGATTTATATAAGTGGAATTTAGTTTTATAGAATTTTTAAGATTACAATTCTTGATGGTATAAATTATAGCTTAATTCCTTGAATTAAGTTAATTAGGATTGAAGTGATAAGAGTTAGAAAATTAGAATAGTAACTTAGTTAGTTTAATAATTTAGATGTTGTTAGTCATTACTATAAGGGTTGACAAAAAGCCTATGAGTGCATCTATAATCATTCACATGATTTAGGAGTTGAAATTATAATCCTCTAAATGATTTAGGAAAGTTAGCAATGATAATTTTGGATTTTCCTCCAAATTCGACAAATTCAAGCGACATGGTGGTTCTTCTACTTAATGGGAGTCTTTTTAATGCAATGGTGGCACTGGATTTATCTCGTGGAGTGAAGAAAATAAGATCAGCAACCTCTCCTTCAAAATACAAGAGAAGCGATGAAATTCTCATTTTGAAGAATTTCACAAAAATTGCCAAAATCCTTGTAAGTAAAAACTTCGATGAAAATTATAATTGAGTATGGATTGAGGCATGTGAATAGGCGATCTTAGCTTTAAAAGGTGTTTTGAATACAATAGTGAAGTTATATTTACAAAAAAATGCTTTCTTGATCACTTACAAGAGCCATTAGCCTTTGTAACGAGATTGGCTGTTGGATGAATGAAGGTCGTAGATCTAGATTAGGGATCTTAAAAATCAAGGATGAAGATGTAGCCACCCTTCTAAAAACCTCCACTCAATTGTATAAGAGAGGCTTGGTTTTCCAAGTGCTCTCTCTCTCCTCTTTTGGATGAAGGGCGGAGTCATGCCAAAATTTGGCCGAAATCCTAATCTTAATTTTATTTAGGATTTGATTAGAATTTGATTTAGGATTTAAGATTTTATTAGAATTTGATTTAGAATTTAGGATTTGGTTAGAGTTTAATTAGGATTTGGTTTAGAATTTAGAATTTGAATAGGGTTTGGTTTAAGATTTAGGATTTAGTTAGGGTTTGTCTAGGATTTGATTTAGGATTTAGAGTTTGATTAAAGTTTGATTTAGGATTTAAGATTTTTCTAAGTTTTGATTGAAGTTTATTAAGATTTCAATTAGGATTAAATTAGAATTTAATTGAAATTTATTTAAGATATATTGTGATTATTTTAATATTTTTTAAAGACGTCTTATGATTTTTTTAAAATTTATTGTAGATTACTTTTCAATTTTTTTAAGAATTTTTATTGTTTCTTTTGTAAATTCTTTAAGGTTTCTTTTTGAATTTGATTAAAACTTATTTATTATTATTAAGATTTAATTAGTGTTTATTTAGTATTTTACTAGAATTAAGATTTTGATATTACAACTTCTATTCTATCTTCCATAATAAGGTGTCCGGTGCACTCTCAAGCAATGCTTTATGTATTACGATATTAAATTCTATGAAGATTTACCTTTTATTTCATATATCTCTTTTTGAGCCATATAAGATAGTAAATATCTTAGAAAAAAGACAAATACCACCTCCTCCTATAGAAGTGGATAATAATCAAGAGTTGAAGATAGAAGAAGTCTTAGATTCAAGGTGGTGCCAAAATAAGTTAGAATATCTTGTTTATTGGCATAGATATGATATTAGTGAATATATATGGGAGCTAATAAAGAATCTTGTAAATATAGCAAAGAAAGTTGAAGCTTTTGCATTGACAACATCCATCAAAATCAAAATAAAGAATAGTAAATCTTTGCTATAAAAGAAATTAGATCAAAAAAAGATAATATTTTATATTTTATCTTTCTTTATAGCTTTTATGTATTTGTGATGCTAAGAAGATGGAGAACCAACAACCAACAAATTCAACTCAAGAGCTTTTATTTGCCAACTTACAAGATGAGACATTAAAATTATCACAACCTTCAAGATCATGAAATCAAAATGAAAACCCTTAAGAGCAACATATCTTTCTTAAAATAGATTATGAGATACAACATGTTTGGTATCACGACCTTGGAAGTGAGTCTCGATGTTTGGTGATTTTATTAGACGTAGGAACAACTCTTGACGGTGTTCCAAATATTTTATTTAAAAAAAGTTATGAAGGCCTCAACAACGATCAAACAATAGGGTGATCTTCTTGCCTTGATATGAAATACTATCGATGGCTGAGAAGACCTATCAACCATCTTTGAAGAGAACAAAGATCAAAATATGTCGCAAATATAATTTGTTGCATCTTAGATTTCTTTAATATATAAAGATTGCTCTTAGTAGAACTCGTCCCCTAGAAGGGTGGATAATATCATATATATATATATATATATATATATATATATATGTGTATTTTAATAAATACATATATGATTACGTAGGAATAGATAGAATTACATAAAAGCAGGTTAATTTCATAAGACCTTCTAGAAAAGTTTTTTAAAAGCTTCATAAATGGTGCTTTAAGATACGTGTCTTGCAAAGTCAAGACATTTTGAAGGTCCTATAGGACATTGCCACAATGCTCTTAATTAAGAATATATATGGAGGCATGAGTAAAGTCTTCTTTACTCCTTTAAATGCCTTTCTAGTCTTTAGTCTTATTCCAAGACTTTTTAGTCTTCTTGTTTTCAGTAATAGCCATTCTAGTTCAATATAATATCATCTTTGAGTGACTTTCTAGTTCCTTTCAATGATATATGAATGTATTAAGTATATTCTTCTCTCAAGATTTATGTCCTTGACAATTGATGTGTATTGCCAAAGATGGATTGATATTAAAATTATAATAGACTCATAAGCTTTTACTAAGATTAAAAATACCAACACATTACAACTTCTTTAATCCATTTATACTATTGAATAGAATTGAAAAAAATCTCTTTTAATATTGTAATACATACATTATAGTCATAATATGTCTCAAAATCATGTCAAACACCTTCAAAAATTACACTTCTATGTAGAAATAAAAATTTCATGTAGAATCGTACTAAAGAGTTCTAAGTTCTTAGTATAAAAAAGTTCAACTCAAAGCATTCTCTTAGAGATTAGTAAAGGCCATAAATAATACAAACCTTAAAAAGTTAGCAAAAAAAGATTTATATCCTTGTGCTTACTTTGCATTTGTTTATAACATTCACATGATAGAGCATACTAATTAGAGATAAGCTTATTTTCTTTGGTCCAAAAACGTGGGTAGAAAATTTACTTGTACTTCTTACATCCTTATACTGTTACGGACATATTCATAATTACATATACAAATAAGTAGAAGTAAGTAAAAGTATGTAAAAGTAAGTTAATTCTATAGTATTTGATATAGAAGCTTCTTAGAAGCTTCATAGACACTGCTTTGATTTCATAGGTGGCTTTAATTGACTTTTTGGATTAGAAACGTGGTCGACAAGTTGGGCATGTGCCACACATGTTGTTAGCTTGAAGACTAAGCTAACTATATGGGCCACACGTAGAAAAACTTGCCTTGTAAGTCAAGGCATGTGTCCTACAAAGTCAACACATATTGAAGGTCCTATAGAACGTTGCCATGTAACCTCTAGTTAGATAGTATTTATAGAGACAAGACAGAAGCCTTCTTTTCTCTTATAAACTCCTTTCTTATTTTCAGTCTAGTTTCAAGGGTCTCTAGTTTTCTTGTCTTTTGGCAATAGCCATTCTAGTTTTTCTTTCAATATACATACTTGTTTATTTATATTTTGTTATCTTTCTTTGAATGTAGGCTCACTTGACTGAATTGTCTTTTCATCGAGTTCTTGTCCTTGACAGATTGATAAGAGTACACCTACAATATCAGAGCTTTGTCTAATCTTGATTAAGAGTAGATTACTCCTTTTTCTTTTTAAGACATAAGCATATTAAAAGTTGCAGATTACCCTCTTCTAAACTGATATTATTATTAGTATTTTTTTTGTTCTCAAGTCCTCTCTTCTATTTGTCTTAAGCGATATTAGACATCTTTTCTTTTCTAAGTGTTATCACGATAGAACTTGTTGAAATGAAGAGTACAATGGCACAAATGCAAGAGCAATTGAGGGAGTTAATGCTTGCGATGCATCAACTCAACTTACCACCACAAGGAGCAACAAGATTGATAGGAAGTGAAGATATAGAAATGGTTGGAGCTGCTTCAATATTTACACCAAATCAAGTCCTTTCTCCTATAGTGGAACGCCCATCCAGTGTTAGAGAACCAAGAATTACCCTACCTAAGAAGTTTGATGGCACCAGATCTAAGTTTTGAAGATTTATCAATCAAGTGTAACTTGTGATTGAACTTCAACCCCAAAGCTATTCAACTCTAGGATCGCAAGTTAGATTCATTGGTGCACTTCTTTCAATACTATCGTAGTTTTCATCTTTTCTTGAACGACAAGATCTAATATTAGATAATCTAGAGGCTTTTCTAGCGGAGTTTTGATCCATGTATGGACAACATGATACAATTCGTATTGCAACCAATAAGATCCATATTTTATGACAAGACAATCGATCAGTAACATTGTATACTTCACAATTTCGACAACTTGTAACTATATCAAGTGGAATGATACTGCACTTATTAGCCAATTTCTCTACTGATTATAATATGAGGTAAAACAATTAATACTCAACTTACCTGATCCTCAAACATTGAGTCAAGCAATTGACTTTGCTGTGAAGTACAACAATCATCTTTTTGAATTTCGATCTGAGAATCGTACAAGTGAACCTCAACGTTACTATAATTCAATGGCAACACCAACACCTCTTCAACACATATATTCAGAAGTAGAGGATATGCAAATTGATGCAGTATGTTTCAAACCTCTTACTGAGCAAGAAAAGACTCGTCGTCATCAAAAAAGATTATGTTTATACTATGGAGAACCAAAACACACTGCTCAACATTGCCCAAAAAAATGACACAACCACAAAATGAGGAGTATGGCTGTCAAAGAAGATAATATGTCAAAAAACGAGTTTGTCCAGCTACAATAGGGAACGTGCGGCTAGAACCTTGCACAACATCCAGTAAAGGTCCTATTCTCTCCTCAGAGCCCTCTCCTTATTTTATATTAAATATTATTTTAAGACCTAAATATTACAAAGCCTCTCTCTTGTTAGATTCAAGAGCCTCAGTGTGTTTCTTAGATGAAGAATTTACTAAAAGACATAGCATATCTTTAGTAAAGAAGACTAAACCTGTTCATGTAGAAGTCATAGATGGTCGTCCATTGTCTTCTGGAGATATTACTCATAAAACCCTTTCTATAGAAGTAATAATCAATGGTTATAATAGCTTTGTAATATTTAATATCATTAGATCTCCCTCTAATCCAGTCATTTTAGGTTTATCGTGGTTAAAAAAATACAACCCTCAAATAGATTGGATTTCTCGAACTCTCACTTTCTCTAAAAGTATAACTAACAGTTTAGTTAATTAAGTAGAGAGACATAAGTCCAGTTCAATTAAACCCATGTTTATAGGTGCAAAAGCTTACTTGCATGCTACTATGAAAGCATCACCATATATTATTTATGCTACACTTGTTTCTACTGGAGGAAAGACTTCAAGTGGCATTCCAAGCTAATATCAAGAATTTCAAGATATATTTGAAAAAAAAAATGTAGATATACTCCCGAAACATCGTTCCTATGATTGCTCAATTGACCTTCAAGAAAGAGCACAATTGCCATTTGGACCAATCTACAGTTTATCACAAAATGAGTTGACTGAATTCAAGGAGTATATTGAAGAAAATCTAGCTAAGAATTTCATACGCCATTCTAAATCTCCGGCAGGAGCTCCAATTCTATTTGTAAAGAAAAAAGATGGATCATTGCGGATGTGTATTGATTATCGAGGACTCAACAAGATTACCATCAAGAACATATATCCACTACCTTTAATATCTGGACTTCTTGATCTGCTGAATCAAGCTAAGATCTATACAAAAATAGATCTCCGAGGAGCATACAATCTAGTATGTATCAAAGAAAGAGATGAATGGAAGAGTGCGTTTCGAATTAAGTATGGATATTTTGAATACAACGTCATATCTTTTGGACTTAGAAATACACCAGCAGCTTTTCAATATCTAATGAATGATATTTTTTGAGAGTTTTTGGACGATTTTGTGATCTGTAATCTAGATGAGATCTTGATCTATTCTCAGAATCTAGAAGAATATGAACTTCATGTTCGTCATGTGTTACAAAAATTAAGAGAACTAGGACTCTATGCCAAGATAGAAAAGTGTGTATTCTACACTACTCAAGTCAATTTCTTAGGTTACATCATTTCAAATGATCGACTTATGATGGATCATAAGAAAGTTCAAACTATTATAAATTGGAAGATTCCAAAAACAGTAAGAGATGTCCAATACTTTTTAGGATTTACCAACTACTATCGGATCTTCATCAAAGACTTCTCTCGAGTTGCAGCTCCACTTATACGTTTGACTTGTAAAGACAAACTCCAATGGAATCAAGAAGCAGAAGTTGATTTTGAATCTTTGAAGATAGTATTTGTTTCTACACCAATCTTATATCATGTTGATTTTTCCAAAGCATTCTTTATGGAAAAAAATGCATCAGATCTTGCTCTAGGTGCGGTTTTGTCACAAATAGGAACAGATGACAAACTTCATCTAATAGCCTTTCATTCAAGAAAATTCTTAGCAACAGAAATTAATTATGA
This sequence comes from Physcomitrium patens, assembly GCF_059467195.1. Lineage (NCBI taxonomy): Eukaryota > Viridiplantae > Streptophyta > Bryopsida > Funariales > Funariaceae > Physcomitrium > Physcomitrium patens. The sequence goes on along the minus strand of NC_143428.1, from coordinate 2,995,245 downwards.
AATCTATGACAAAGAACTTCTTACAATTATGGATTCTTTTCAAGAATGGCATCATTATCTAGAAGGCGCTTCCAATCCAATCACCATGTATACGAAACATAAGAACCTCGAGTATTACATGTCAACACGCGTATTAAATCATCGTCAAGCTTGTTGGAGCATGACTTTATCAAGATTTGAGTTCATCTTTACTTATCGGCCAGAAAAATAACAAGGTTTGTCTGATGTCTTGTCTAGACATTCTTATCTTGTACCTAAAGAAGGAGATGAAACTTTTGAGTAACAAAGAACGGTTCTCTTGAAGCTGGAGTAATTTCATCTTCGAGCAATAAAATCAACATTGACTGTTGATTTAACTTTTCTCAAGCAAGTCTAGTTAAGTATGTCTTCAGACCCTCTTGTTCATGATATCAAGAATAATTATTCTAAATCTCATGATCCCTATAAATTTGAGTTCAAGAACAACCTACTCTATTTTGAAGGACGCCTATATGTTCCAGAAGGAGAAGCACGTTTATGTATTCTTTAAGCTCGTCATGACTTCCCAGCAGCAAGACATTTTGGATACAATAAAACTTTGGAGCTGATATCTAGGGATTTTTGGTGGCCTCAAATGTGGAAGGCAGTCAAAGATTTTGTACAATCATGTGATGTTTGCTCAAGATCAAAAACTCCTTGTCATCGACCTTTTGGACTTCTTCAGCCATTACCCATTCCAGAACAACCATAGTCTTCTGTTTCTATGGACTTTATTACGGATCTTTCAATCTCAGGTTCTTATGACTCTATATTCGTGATAGTAGATTGTTTTTCCAAGATGGCACATTTTGTATCATGTATAAAATCTATCACAGGTGAAGAAACAGCTAAGCTCTTTCTTGACAATATTTATCGCTATCATGGATTACTCAAGAATATTATATCAAATAGGGAAACTCAGTTTGTATCAAGGTTTTGGAGGACTCTTTTTAAGATTCTAAAAGTAGATATAAAACTATATTTGGCATTCCATCCTCAAATTGATAGACAAACGGAGTGTGTTAATCAAGTTTTGGAGTAATATTTAAAATGTACCATCAACTACCAACAAGATGATTGGACAAGTCTTTTGCCATTGGCAGAGTTTGCTTACAATAACACGGTACATTCTTCTACAAAATAAAGACCTTTCTTTGCTAATTATGGTTATCATCCATGATTTGATATTTTTGACTTTTCAAAAGTTGATAATCTTGCTATGAAAGATTTTGCGATTCATTTGTCAGAGCTACATGCAACGATGAAGGAGCAGTTAAAAAAAGCTCAAGAACAACAAAAGGTCAATGTGGATGTCTATCAAAAAGAACAATCACAATTCCACTTGGATAATAAGGTATGGCTACTTCGTCGTAATATGAAGACCACTCATCCTTGTGACAAATTGGACTATGGAAGACTTAGACCATTTTCTATTTCTGTACAAATCAATCCAGTTGCATATCATTTACAATTATCGGAGTCAATGAAAATCCATCCAATATTCCACGTGTCTCTTCTTGAACCATATAAGATAGTGGACATACTAAGAAGACGACAAGCTCCACGTCCTTCTATAAAAGTGGACAATAATGAAGAGTTTGAAGTAGAAGAAGTCTTAGATTCAAGGCGGCACCAAAATAAATTGGAATATCTTGTCCATTGGCACGGATATGATATTAGTGAATGCACATGGGAGCTTGTAAAAAATCTTATAAATGCAACAAAGGTGGTGGAGGCTTTTCATCGACGACATCCATCAAAATCAAGATAAAAATCTTCTTTATAAAAGAAACAACATCTAGACAAGATAACATTCTACTTTCAATCCTTGTTTGTAGCTTTTTTGTAGTTGTAACGCTCAGGAGATGGAGAACCAACAACCTGTGGATTCGACTTAAGAGCCTTTATTTACTGATCTACTGGACAAGATATTACGATTATCACAACTTTCAAGATGATGTAATCAAGATGAAGAACTTCAAGAACAACATGTTTTTTCTCGAATAGATAGCGAGATACAATGCATTTGATATCACGACTTGAGAAGGGACTCTCGATGTTTGGTGATTTTCCTAGAGGTAGGAACAACTCCTAATGGTGTTCCAAATGTTCTATTCGAAGGAAGTTATGAAGGCCTCAACAATGATCAAATAACTGGGTGGTCTTCTTGCCCTGGTATGGAACACTACTGATGGTTGAGAGGCCCTATCAATCATCTTCGAAGAGAACAAAGATCAAAGTATGTGGCGAATATAATTCATTGCATCATAGATTTCTTCAACATATGATTACTGCTCCTCGTAGAACTTGTCCCTAGAAAGGGAGATAATGTCATGGACATACTCATAATTACATATATAAATAGATAGAAGTAAATAAAAGTAGATAAAAGTAAGTTAATTCTATAGTATTTGATATAGAAGCTTCTTTGAAGCTTCATAGATATTACTTTGACTTCATAGGTGTGTTTAATTGACTTTTTGGATTAGAAACGTGGTCAACAAGTTGATCATATGCCACACATGTTGTTAGCTTGAAGATCAAGCTAACTATGTGGCCCACACGTAGAAAAACTTGCCTTGTAAGTCAAGGCATGTGTCCTACAAAGTCAACACATATTGGAGGTCCTATAGAATGTCACCACATAGTCCCTAGTTAGATAGTATATATAGAGACAAGACTGAAGCCTTCTTCACTCTTGTCAACTCCTTTTTTACTTCCAGTCTAGTTTCAAGGGTCTCTATTTTTCTTATCTTTTGGCAATAGCCATTCTAGTTTCTCTTTCAATATACATACTTATTTATTTATATTTTTTTACCTTTCTTTGAGTGAAGGCTCACTTGTCTGAATTTCCTTTTCATCGAGTTCTTGTCCTTGACATATACATAATTTTAATAAAAAAAAACTTTTTGTGAATTATATAAATTAACTAGGTATCTATTGAAAATGTTCAACAAAGAAACTAAGATACTAATATACCTTACTTCTTAACATTACTAAAAATATTTTTTCAACAAAAAAATGGCCAATATTCAATAGATTGTAATACACTATTTCAAAACTAAAAATCCAAATGAATTTCAAAATGAAAGAAATATGGAATTTAGTCTTTGAAGTTGAAAAAGAGCCAATTTTGTCTTGAATTAAGTACTACAATATTACATCTCTTAAATCAACTAGAAATTTTTATATGGAAGAAAAGAGATCATAGTATTCTTGGAGAAATTTGGAATTATATTGACAAAATAATTTTTTTTATATGTAAAAGCATGTAAAATTGCCAACAAAGCTTGGCTTACTTTTAAAAATACGTACTTGGCAAGTAACGTTGTTTCATGGATATATACATATAAATCAATAATTACCTATATGATTAGATAAAATTAGATAAAAATAGATTATTTCTATAATATCTTCTATAAAAGCTTCCTAAAAGCTTCATAGATGCTACTTTGAATATATATTAGAGGTCTTATAGAATATTGTCACATAGCTCCTAGTTAGATAATATATATAGAAGTAAGAGTAAAGCATTCTTCACTCTTATGAACTCCTTCCTTACTTCTAGTCTAGATTCAAGAGTCTCAAGTTTTCTTGTCTTTTGGTAATAGCTATTCTAGTTTCTTTTTAATATACATAATTCTTTATCTTTATTTTTATTTTATTATATTTCTTTCTTTACTTTTATTAAGTTTTTATCATTGACAAATTGACAAGAATACAATTACAATATCAGAGCCTTATCGTTTCTTAATTAAAAGTGGATTATCTCTTTTTTTTAATAAGACATAAGTGTATTAGAAGTTGCAAATGACCTTCTTTTAAATTAATATTGTTCTAAGTATCTTCTTTGATGTCTAATCCTCTCTTGTACAAGACTTGAATGAAATTAGATATTTTTTTTTAAGTATTATCATGACAAAGCTTATTAAAATGAAGACTACAATAGTACAAATGGAGGAACAATTGAGGGAGTTAAAGCTTGCAATGTATCAACTTAGTTTACTACTACAAAGAGCAACAAGAATGGCAAGAAGTGAAGATATAGATATGATTGCAACTACTTCAATATTTGTATCAAATCATGTCTCTTTTTCTATGATGGAATATCTTTTTAATATTAGATAATCAAGAGTTGCACTGCGTTGTTGTAATATGTGAAGTCTTGCTTGAGAATGCTCCAAGAAATAAAATCCAAGTCATCCGATGACAAACTTGACTTTGTAAAGCTCTTATAAAGTCAAATCCAAATCACCCAAAATCAATGCTCACAAAAATCCTATCTAATGTGATATTGAATTCCACTTTCTAATCTACAAAAGAATCCCCAAGTTGCCATAGGTACTTGATTTTGTGCCTCAAGGTCTGATTTCGAGCCAAGTTGATATCTGGCCTTTCTTAGGTATCAATATCTAGTTTTTCTAGATAATTTTTTCTAGAATTTACTTATAATTTTTTCCTAAAGATGTCTATATCATTTTTTTTTTCCAATCTACTTTATTTTTCTTTATTTTTGGCCCTACAAAGTAAGTAGAAGTTACCTTCTTAAAAAGGTAGCATTGGTATCTTTTAGTTTTACTACCCTTTTGACTATTAATTATATTTTTTAAGATTATTTGCTCTAATACTTTGAACTAAGATCTCCTATATTATAATAATTTTCACATTCTTTCACCTATTAGTTGTATTACATCATGACAACATGAAAAGTTTAATGACACAAGAACTAAGTTTGAAGGATTTATCAATCAAGTACAACTTATGATTGAACTTCAATCCCAAAGCTATCTAATTCCAAGATTACAAGTTAGATTCATTGATACACTTTTTTTAGATTCAACATTATTGTGATTTTCATCTTTCCTTAAACAACGAGATCCAATATTAGATAATTTGGAGGCTTTTTTAGTAGAGTTTGGATCCATGTATGGAGAACATGATGCAATTCATGTTGCAATCAACAAGATCCATATTTTGTAATAAAGCAATTGATCCATAAAATTATATGCTTTATAATTTTAACAACTTGCAACTGATATCAAGTGAGATAATGTTGCACTTATTAGCCAATTTTTCTATGAATTATAATATAAGGTAAAGAAATTGATGCTCAACTTATTTGATCCTAAAACATTGAGTCAAGTGATTCACTTTGTTGTAAAGTAGACAATCAACTTTTTCAAATTTTGATGTGAGAGTCGGACAAGTGGGTCCAAATGTTATTGTGATTCAATGATAATACTAATATCTCTTCAATACATATATTCAAAAGTAGAAGACATACAAATTGATGTGGTATGTTTCAAATCTCTTACTAAGTAAGAAAAGACTCATCACCATTAGGAAGGATTGTGCTTATATTATAGAGAATATAAGCACACTACTCAATATTATTCAAAGAAGTAATATAATTAAAAAATAAAGAGTACAAATGTCAAAGAAGATAATATATCAAAAAATGAGTTTGTCCAACTATAATAGAGACTGTGGAGCTAGAACCATGTACAATATCTAATGAAGGTCTTATTTTTTCCTCAAAATCCTTTCTTTGTTTTATATTAAATATTATTTTAGGACCTAAATATTGCAAAGCCTTTGCTTTGTTAGATTTAAGAGCCTCAACATGTTTTTTAGATGAAGAATTTGCTAAAAGACTTGGCATATTTTTAATAAGAAAAACTAAACCTATTCATGTAGAAGTCATAGATGGTTGTCCATTGTCTTCTGGAGATGTTAGTTACAAAACTTTTTCTATTAAAGTAATAATCAATGATCATAATAACTTTTTGATATTTAATATCATTATGTCTCTTTCAATTTTAATTATTTTAGGCTTATTATAGTTAAAAAAATATAATCCTTGAAAAGATTATATTTTTTATACTCTCAATTTTTTTAAAAGTATAATTAAGAGTGTAGTTGATGAAGAAAAAAATCACAAATCTAGTATAATTAAACTTTTATTTGTAGGTGCAAGAGCTTTCTTGCATACTACAAAAAAAGGATCACCTTGTGTTATTTATGCTACATCTATTTCTAATGGTGCCAAGACTTCAAGTGACATTTCAAACCAATATCAAGAATTTCAAGATGTACTTGAGAAAAAAAATGCAAATTGTCTTCCAAAATATCGTCTCTATGACTGTTCAATTAACCTTCAAGAAAGAGTACAATTTCCATTTAGACCAATCTACAATTTATTACAAAAAAAATTGGCTGAATTCAAGGAGTATATTAAAGAAAATCTAGCCTAGAACTTCATATATCATTCCAAATTTCTAGCAAGAGCCTCAATTCTATTTGTGAAGAAAAAAGATGGATCATTGTGGATGTGTGTTGATTAGTAAGGATTCTATAAGATAATTATCAAGAACAGATTCCTGCTACTTTTAATATTTAGACTTTTTGATCAGTTGAATCAAGCTAAGATTTATACAAAAATAGATCTATGAAAAACATACAATCTGATATGCATCAAAGAAGAAGATGAATGGAAGATTATATTTTCAACCAAATACAGATATTTTGAATATAATGTCATGCCTTTTGGACTTATAAATGCACCAGTAACTTTTCAATATCTTATGAATGATATTTTTTGAGAATTTTTGGATGATTTTATTATCTATCATCTAAATGATATCTTGATCTATTTTAAGAACATAAAACAATATGAACTTCATGTTCTTTGTATGTTATAAAAATTAATTGATATAGGTTTTTATGCCAAGATAAAAAAAAGTATATATTTTTTACTACTCAAGTTGACTTTTTAGGTTATATCATTTCAAATGATGGACTTATGATGGATCCTAAGAAAATTCAAACTATTATGGATTAGAAGCTACCAAAAACGGTATAAGATGTCTAATATTTTTTGGAATTTGCTAACTACTATTAGATCTTCATCAAGGACTTTTCTTGAGTTGTAGTTCCACTTGCACATTTGACTTGTAAAGACAAAATTCAATAGAATCAAGAAGCAAAAGTAGAATTTGAAGATTTAAAGACAACCTTTATTTTTGCACTAATTTTATATTACATTGAATTTTCTAAGGCATTCTTTATGGAAACAAATGTATCAAATTTTGCTTTAGATCCTATATTATTACAAATGGAAACAAATAATAAACTTCATCTAATAGCTTTTCATTCTATAAAATTTTTAGCAGCCAAGATTAACTATGAGATCCACAACAAAGAGCTTTTTGCAATTGTAGATTCTTTTTAAGAATGAAATCATTATCTAGAAAGCACTTCCAGTCTAGTCATCGCATATATAAATTATAAGAATTTCAAATACTTCATGTCAGCACATATTTTGAATCGTTGTTAAGCTCGTTGGAGCATGTTTTTATTAAGATTTGATTTCAAGATTATGTATTGACTTGAAAAATAATAAGGTTAAATAGACGCCCCTTCTAGATATTCTTATCTTGCATCAAAAAAATAAGATGCATCTTTTGATCAACAAAAAATGATTCTTTTGAAGCTTGAGCATTTTCATCTTTAAGTAATGAAATCAACATTGATTATTAATTCAACCTTTATCAAATAAATTCAATGAAGTATGTCTTTTGATCTACTTATTGATGATATTAAGAATCCTTCATCCATGTTTGATGATGCTTCTAAATTCAAATTCAAAAATAATCTACTCTATTTCAAAGGGCGCTTATATATTCCAAAAAGAGAAGCATGTTTACAAATTCTTCAAGTACACCACAATTTTTCAGCAACTGGATATTTTAGATACAACAAGATTTTAGAGCTAATATCTAGAGATTTTTGGTAGCTACAAATGTAGAAGGTGGTCAAAGATTTTATTCAATGATGTGATATTTACTCAAGATCAAAAACTCTCCATAATTGATCTTACAAACTTCTTTAATCATTACTTATTCCAAAACAACCATGGTCTTTTGTTTCTATGGATTTTATCAGAGATCTTACAATCTCAAGTTTATATGATTCTATATTTTTGATAGTAGATTATTTTACAAAGATGGCATATTTTGTACTATGTATAAAATCTATCAAAGGTGAAGAAACAATCAAACTTTTCTTTGACAATATCTATTGGTATCATGGATTGTCTAAAGATATTATATTAAATAGGAAGATTTAATTTATATCAAGATTTTAAAAAATCTCTTTTAAGATTTTAAAGATAGAAATAAAACTATCTTTGGCTTTTGATCATCAAATTGATCAACAAATAGAGCATGTAAACCAAGTTTTAGAGTAGTATTTAAGATGTATGATTAATTACTAACAAGATGATTGAAAAAATATTTTTCTATTAATAAAGTTTGCTTATAATTATATGGTGCATTCTTTTATGCAATAAACATCTTTTTTTTGCTGATTATAGTTATCATCTATGATTTGATATTTTTGACTTTTTAATAATTGATAATCTTATGGCAAAAGATTTGACAAATCATTTGTTAGAGCTACATGCAATAATAAAGGTGCAATTAAAAGAAGCTTAAGAGCAGCAAAAGATCAATGCAAATGTCTTTTGGAAAGAATAACTACAATTCAATGTGGATGACAAGGTATGGTTACTTTGTTGCAATATCATAACTACTCATCTTTGAGATAAGTTGGACTATCATAGGCTTGAACCTTTTTCTATTTTTGAACAAATCAATTCAATTTTATATTGATTACACCTATCAAAATCAATGAAGATCCATCCTATATTCTACATATTTTTTTTTGAATCATATAAGATAGTGAACATACTAAGAAGAAGACAAGTGCCACTTCATTCCATAGAAGTAGACAATAATGAAGAATTTGAAGTAGAAGAAGTCTTAGATTCAAGGTAGTACTGAAATAACTTAGAATAACTTGTTCATTGATATGGATATGATATTGATAAATGCACATGAAAGCCACCAAAGAATCTTGCAAATGCAGCCAAGAAGGTGGTGGCTTTTCATCAAAAATATTCATAAAAATCAACATAAAGACCTTTTCTATAAAAAAATAAGATCTTGGTAAAATAATATTCTACTTTCTATTCTTGTTGTAACTACTTTGAATTTGTGACATTCAAGAGATAGAAAATCAAGAACTAATAAATTCAAATCAAGAGCATTTATTTGCTATCCTGTCAGATGAGGCATTGTGATTATTATTACCTTCAAGATAACACAATTGAAATGAAGATCTTCAAGAACATGTTCTTCTTTGAATGGATGGCAAGATACAATGCATTTGATATTATAACTTTGGAATGAACTCCCATGTTTGGTAATTTTATTAGAAATATGAATAACTTTTGATAGTATTTTAAATATTTTGTTTGAAGTAAGTTATGAAGACCTCAACAATGATCAAATAATTGGATGGTCTTTTTGTCCTAAAATAAAATACTATCAATGCTTGAAAGGCCCTATCAACCATCTTCAAAGAGAATAAAGATAAAAGTATGTGGCAAATATAATTCATTGCATCTTAGATTTTTTCAACATATAATGATTAATCTTCATGGAACTTGTTCTTAGAAGGGAGGATAATATCACTGATATATACATGTAAATCAATAATTACCTATATGATTAAATAATAATAGATAAAAATAAATTAATTCCATAATATCTTTTATAAAAACTTTTTAGAAGCTTCAAAAAAGATGCTTTGATTTTATAGAGATCTATAATTGATTTTTTTAGATTATAAAGATAGTCAATAAGTTAACCATGTGCCACACATATTGGTAGCTTCAACAACAAGCTAACTATATGGTTCCTACATAGAAAACTTACCTTGTAAGCTAAGGCATGTATATTGAAAAGTCAACACATATTAGAGGTCGTGTAAAACATTGCCATATTATTGAATTATGTGTTGTCTTGTTTGGAAATGCACTGGGCATCTAGTTATAGAAGATGAGGTTATATTTTATAAGTATCCAAGAAATTCTAATAGATTTAATTCATATGAAAAGAATGTAATCTAAATTTTAATTCAAAAGTGCTAAAAAATACTCTTCTTACTAGCCTCAATCGTATATAAATTCCAATTACCTTATTATTTTCATATTTAAGCAATTTAGATTTTTCTTGTAAGCCCTAATTCTAAATAGTGAACTTTGACAAGCTGTAAATTCTAATCTAACTATCCACTTGATGTGAAATTTTTCTTGCAATTGGCAATATAAGTCTTTTATATGCATAGGAAATTTCAGTCCAATCCAAATTACGGATTGTAAAAAAGCCTCCAAAAATTACACTAATTATAGAAGCTTATTAATTTATAGTCTTTTTAAGGTAATAAAAGAGTCTCTATAGCCTAGAACGTAAAAGCACTAACTAACCTTCAACCTACTAATTACTAAGGTAAGAAAATAATCTAAGAGGCTTTTATATAAGCTAGATTTAGATACCTTGAATTATTATTGAACCAAGATAATAGATATTAATTAGAAATTCAATTTTAATTATAATTTCATTGTATAGTCATATTATATCACAACATTCACTTCTTAACTTGCGCATCCTTTGGCATGTACCAAATGAACCATATGTCATAATTGATATGACACCATTTTTTCATTTTCTTTATCAAATCCTTCATTTCTATTTTCACTATCTACTTTAAAACAATTATCTTCTTCAAAAATATTGATATCTTCAAAATAATCTTCCACATTGATTTTTCTATCTTGTCTTTTAAAATCTTCACTTGCTTCCTAGTGACATGTATCTTCAACCTCGTACCATCTAACTCTTTCAATGAATATTTGGCATTATCATGAATCGTTACTACTACATATGGTCCAAATTAATATTTTGAAACTTTCACAAAGCACTATGTTGGTTATCTAGACTACTATCATAAACAAGTATCTAATCACCTTCTTCAATTGCTCTAGGCCTCAATCAATGTTGCTTATCAAATTGAGTCTTATTTCTTAATCTTATCTTTTGTAACCTTTTTAATGTTCATCCTATATCTTCCAATTTTTATTCAAGTTGTCAAATTCTAAAAGTTAACAATTCTTCCCTTGTCAATCCATCTTTCTATAGTAGCTTATTCCAAGTTAGCACATGTTCTTCAATTGGCATAATTGATTTTTGACATGTTATAAGTTCTATTGGTATATATCTTGTCACTGAAGTATATGTTGTTCAATCGGCCCATGATGCATAAGATAGAAGTTGAAGCCATTCTCTCATTCTTCCATCATAAGCTTTAATTAAGGCTTTTATAATTGGTAGATGTCTACATTCACTCTTTGTATTTTCTTCTAGATTATAAGCAGTAGTGAATGATATATTAATCCCATATTTCTTAAAAAACTCATGAGCTTCATGTGTATCTAATTCTCCACAATCTGCAAAGATCTTTTTCACATATCTATAGCGACAAATAACATCCTCAAGTAAAAATCTACAGATTTTCTCTGTGGACTTTGTTCTTAGTGCACTACCTTCTACTTGGTTTGATAAATCTTCATGAGCCAAAATAAAATATTTCATTTTCTATAGACTCATTGGTATAATAACCAAATCTATAACTTATTTGAAATGATATATCAGAAATAATCCATCTTGATTTTGTATATTTGAATACATTTGACAACTTATACAAGATTCTACAAATGAAGCTACATCTTGATATATATTCATCCACAAATATTGTTCCTTCAATTTAGCAAAAGTAGTCCAAATTCTTCTATGTCCTGCCTATAGACTATCATAAAATTCCTTGAGTAGTCTTTATTGAACTTTTTTAATACCTACTACTTGTTGTCACATCCCAATATTTAATTTTGGCCTCTTCCATAAAAATCTTCTTTTTCATACAAACCTATATGTTTATTTTTTAATTTGTTTAAATTTTTTAATTGACCAATTGGTATGCTTGGTTAATGTGTGTCATGAACACAAACATATAAGCCACTAATTACCTATATAAGTAGATAGAAGTAAACAAAAGTAGATAATATTAAGTTAATTCTATAATATCTTCTATAGAAGCTTCTTAGAAGCTTCATAGACACTCCTTTGACTTTGTAGGTGTCTATAATTGATTTTTTGGATTAAAAAAGTGGTCAACAAGTTGGCCATGTGCTACACATGTTGTTAGCTTAAAGACTAAGCTAATTATGTGGCCTACATATAGAAAAACTTGCCTTGTAAGTCAAGGCATGTGTCCTACAAAGTCAACATATATTGGAGGTTCTATAGAACATTACCATATAGCCCCTAGTTAGATAGTATATATAAAGATAAGAGTGAAGCCCTCTTCATTCTTGTCAATTCTTTTCTTTTTTCTAGTTTAGTTTCAAGAGTCTCAAGTTTTCTTGTCTTTTGACAATAAGCCATTCCAATTTCTTTTTATTATACATACTTCCTTATTTCTATTTTATTAATCTTTCTTTGATACGAATTTCATTGGTTTATGCATCACCTTTTAGTTCATGTCCTTGACAAATTGACAAGAGTACACTTATAATATCAGAGCTTTGTCTTTTCTTGATTAAGAGTGGATTACACTTTTTTCATGATAATATATAAGCATATTAGAAGTTACGGATTACCCTCTTCTAAACTGATATTGTTTCTATTATTTTTTTGGTCTTGAAGTCTTTTTTTTTACTTATTTTGATTTGTATTAGATTTTATTTTTTAGTATTATTATGGTAGAGCGTATTAAAATGAAAAGTGCAATGGGACAAATGCAAGAGTAATTGAAGGAGTTCATGCTTGCAATGTATCAATTAAGCTTATCACCACAAGGATCAACAAGAATGGTAGGAAGTGAGAATATAGAGATAATTAAAACAGCTTCAATATCTGTACCAAATCATATCCCTTCATCCACAATGGAACATCTTTCAAGTATTAAAGAACTAAGAGTTGCTTTGTCTGAGAAGTTTGATGGTATAAGATCCAAATTTTGAGGATTTATCTATCAAGTACAACTTGTGATTGAACTTCAACTTCAAAGCTATCCAACTCTAGAATCACAAGTTAGATTCATTGATATACTTCTTTGAAATTCAACACTATTGTAGTTTTCATCTTTTCTTAAATAACGAGATCTAATATTAGATAATCTAGAGGTATTTTTGGAAGAATTCCAATCTATGTGTAGAGAACATGATACAACTTAAGTTGCAACTAACAAGATCCGTATTTTGTGACAACGCAATTGATTTGTAACGTTATATGCTTCACAGTTTTGATAACTTGTAACTGATATTAAAAGGATGATGCTATACTTATTAGCCAATTTTTCTATGGATTATAATATGAAGTAAAAAAATTGATGTTCAACTTATTTAATCTTCGAACATTGAGTCAAGCAATTGACTTTGCTGTGAAATATGACAATTGACTTTTTTAATTTCGATCTAAGAGTTGCATAAATGGGCCTCAATGTTTCTACAATTCGATGGAAACACCAACATCTCTTCAACATATACATTCAAAAAAAGAGGATATACAAATTGATGTAGTATGTTTTAAACTTCTTATCAAATAAGAAAAGACTCATCGTCGTCAAGTAGGATTGTACTTATATTATAGAGAATCTAAATACATTACTCAATATTATATAAAGAAGCAAAAAAATCACAAAATGAGGAACACATTTGTCAAAGAAGAAAATGTGTTAGAAAATGAATTTGTCCACCTACAATAGGGGCCGTGCGATTGGAATCTTGTACAATTTTTAATAAAGGTTCAATCTTCTCTTCAAAGCCTTCTTCTTGTTTTATAATAGATGTATATTTAGGATCTAATAATTATAAAGCCTTGATAGGTTTAAGAGCTTCAGCTTGTTTCTTAGATGTAGAATTTATTAAAAGTCATAAAATATCGTTAGTACAAAAAACCAAACCTATTCAAATAGAAGTCATAGATGGTCATTCGTTGCCTTTTAGAGATATTATTCATGAAATACTTCCTATAGATGTAGCAATAAATGGTCACAATAGTTGCATAATCTTTAATATAATTAGATTTCCTTCTAATCTACTCATTTTAGATTTATCATGGTTAAAAAAGTATAATCCTGGTATAGATTGGATTTCTCATATTCTTAACTTCTCTAAAAGTATAATTAAGAGTAAAATTAATCCAATAGAAAGTCATAAGTCTAGTATAATTAAACCTATATTTGTAGGTACAAGAACTTTCTTACATGTTATAAAAAAAATGATCACCTTGTGTCATTTATACCACATCTATTTTTAATGATACAAAATCCTAACATACTTCTAAATTTGAATTCAAAAATAACCTATTCTATTTTGAAGATTAATTATATGTTCCAAAAGGAGAAGCATGATTACGTTGTCGTGTTGTAACACGATTATACAGTGAAAATAAAAAGAAAGGGGAATTTTATTAATATTCAGTTACCTCGAATATTGGGAGCATCGACCAACTCCAGTACAAATACTGAGTGGTCAGGTTCAGTGACTCCGTTACAGTCAGCCGGGGCATACTGAAATGCCCCGTTCGATTCCAATAACGAGAGTCAGCAAGAAGAGAAGGACCAATTCACACGACGGGTTCGAGGAGCCAATTGGATCCAATTTCGATAATCCAATCCGGGTCCTCTTACCCAATATGAGACCTGTATTGGTGGGGCAATCCAATGCAGTCTAGTTACGGGAAATCCAGGTCTTACTACGGGTCTTAGCCAATCTGACGCGAAGACCAATTTGACCCAATTACGGGAACATCCAGGTTACTACGGGCATCTTTACCAATATAGGACCTGAATTGGTTGGGCGACTCAATGTGGTCCCGATTACGGGGTTCGATTCTGTTTCAGGCTGTCCTGTTCTCTGTGCCGTCTCAGGGAACGTTGTTTTCGATAAATGGATTTCTTAAAGGTAAAAACGGAGGAGAAAGCTTGGCGGCGAGAGCCAATTTCGAATCCAAGTTGAGGTGAGAGCCAATTTCGGATCCAAGCTTGAGGTGGGAGCCAATTCCGGATCTAAGACGGAAGATTGAAGAAATTCAGAGGATAAGGTTAGGGGGGATATAGTTTGGAGGGTGTGGGGGTTTTTTTTTTTCGAAGGGAATCGAGGGGGGAGCGAGTTTTCAAGCTTTTGCAAGGTTACCAGTTCGGTTTTTCATTGGAGGTTTTTGAAGATCAAGGGAATTAGAGAGAGGAGCTTCATGCTTCGGGTCGGGGAAGGAAAGACATAGAATTTGGATTTTTCTTCTTCGTAGAGTTTTGGGGAAGACTGAGGCAATCGCTGCTGAAGTCAGTGTTGTAATGGTGAATCGGGATTTTTAAATGAAGTGGGTTTGAATACTCTTGACTGTTTTGTGAAATCGAGTTACGTCTGTGATTGAAGGATTAAAAGGGTGTCTATAGGATTGAGTATGCGGAGTGAATGAAATTTATTGGGTTAATCTAACAAAACAGTCAGTGGATACAAGATCGTAAGTACAAAGCAGTATTGAAGGTTAACAGTTTGGGTTGTACGGGGTTCTCTGTAACGTCTAGAGACCTACCGGCTGGGCAAAAAGGACTTCGACAAGCAGTCAAAGAGCACCCGTATAGATTTACGGTACATTGTTGCAGTCGTTTATATTCCAGCAGTCAAAAACTGATAGACTGCTTGACTATCGGCGAATCTCCATACTACCTTCTACAGCCAGACGCCCGGCACGTTCTCGAGCAGAAAAGCACGTAATACGACAACGTGTTCTTTAAGCACGTCACGACTATTTAGCAGCAGGACATTTTGGATACAACAAAACTTTGGAGCTTATATCCAAATATTTTTGGTGGCCACAAATATAAAAAGGTGTGAAAGGCTTTGTTCAATCATGCGATGTTTATTCAAGATCAAAAACTCCTCATCATCGAGCTTACGGACTTCTCCAACCATTACCTATTCTAGAACAACCATGGTCTTTTATTTCTATGGATTTTATCACGAATCTTTCAATCTCAAGTTTTTATGATTCTATATTTGTGATAGTAGATTGTTATACTAAGATGGCACATTTTGTACTATGTAAAAAATCTATTGTAGGTAAAGAAATAGCTAAACACTTTTGTAACAATATCTATGGCTATCATAGATTATCCAAGGATATTATATCTAATATGAGAACCTAGTTTGTATTAAGATTTTGGCGAACTCTTTTTAAGATTCTAAAAGTGGATATAAAACTATCTTTGATATTCCATTCTGAAAATGATGGACAAATGGAGCATATTAATTAAGTTTTAGAATGGTATTTAAGATGTAGCATCAATTACCAATAAGATGATTAGACAATTCTTTTATCATTGGCATAGTTTGCTTATAATAACATTATATATTCTTCTATAAAATAAACACCTTTCTTTACCAATTATGGTTATCATCCACAACTTGATACTTTTGACTTTTTAAAAGCTGATAATTCCATGGCAAAAGATTTGGCAAATCATTTATCAAAGCTACATACAATAATGAAAGCATAGTTAAAAAAAGCTCAAAAATAACAAAAGATCAATGCAGATGTCTATTGAAAGGAACAACCACCATTCCACATAGATGACAAGATATGATTACTTCATTATAATATCAAGACCACTCATCTTTGTGACAAGTTGGACTATCATAGGCTTGGACCATTTCCTATTTCTGTACAAATTAATCTAGTTGCATATCGTTTACACCTATCAAAGTCAATCAAAATCCATCTAATATTTCACGTATTTTTTTTTGAACCATATAAGATAATGGACATACCAAGAAGAAGACAAGCTCCACCTCCTCATATAGAAGTGGATAATAATGAAAAGTTCAAAGTAGAAAAAGTCCTAGATTCAAGGCGGTCCCAAAATAAATTAGAATATCTTGTCCATTAGCACGAATATGATATTAGTGAATACACATGGGAGCCAATAAAAAATCTTGTAAATGCAACAAAGGCGGTGGAGACTTTTCATCGATGACATCCATCAAAATCAAGATGAAAACCTTTCGTATAAAAGAAACAAGATCTAGATAAGATAACATTCTACTTTCAATCCTTGTTTGTAGCTTCTTTGTAGTTATGACGCTAAAGTGATGGAGAACCATCAATTAGTAAATTCGATTGAAGAGCCTTTATTTACTGACCTACCAAATAAGATATTGTGAGTGTCACAACCTTCAAGATGACACAATCAATATGAAGATCTTCAAGAACGACATATTTTTTCTTGAATAGATGGCAAGTTACACTGCGTTTGATATCACGACTTTAGAAGAGACTCTTGATATTTGATAATTTTATTAGAGGTAGAAATAATTTCTAATGGTATTCTAAATATTTTATTTGAACAAAGTTATGAAGGCTTCAACAATGATCAAATAATAAGGTGATTTTTTTGCCTAGGTATGGAACTTTATTGATGGTAGAGAGGTCCTATCAACTATCTTCAAAGAGAACAACGATCTAAGTATGTAGCAAATACAATTCATAACATCATAGATTTCTTCAATATATGATGACTGCTCTTTATAGAACTCATTCTTAGAAGGGCTGATAATGTCATGGACATACACATATAAGCCAATAATTACTTATATAAATAGGTAGAAATAAGTAGAAGTAAGTAAAAGTAAGTTAATTCTATAATATCTTCAATAGAAGCTTCCTAGAAGCTTCATAGATGCTGCTTCGACTTTATAAGTGTATATAATTGACTTTTTGGATTAAAAAAGTAGTCAACAAGTTAGCCATGTGCTACACATGTTGTTAACTTGAAGACCAAGCTAACTATGTAGCCTAATTGTAGAAAAACTTGCCTTGTAAGTCAAGGCATGTGTCTTACTAAGTCAATACATATTGGAGGTCCTATAGAACATCGCCACATAGCCCCTAGTTACATAGTATATATAGAGACAAGACTGAAGCCCTCTTCACTCTTTTCAATTCTTTTCTTGCTTCTAGTTTAGTTTCAAGAGTCTCAAGTTTTCTTGTCTTTTGGCAATAAGCCATTCGAGTTTCTTTTTAATATACGTACTTCCTCATTTCTATTTTGTTATTCTTTCTTTGATACGGATTTCATTGATTTATGCATCATCTTTTAGTTCATGTCCTTGACAATGTACTCAAATAATGTCCAATATCTAATAACTCTTTTTCATAATTTTTTCTATAAATTAGCTCATCTTTCTTCTTCAATTGTGCAACCAAATAAAATTTTACACCCACATCATCAATATCTTCAATCATTTCATCTTTTTTATCATATATTACTAAAGATAATATATTTGCTATCAGATTAACTTTCTCCGCAACATGCCTAAATTTTAGATTTAATGATTTGATATGAACAATCCATCTAAATATTGTAATATTTGATATAATATAATTGATAATCATTCTAAATAAAGGCAAATAATCCATTTCAATTACCACCATTGTTCCAATCAAATAATCTTTTTTACCTTTCATAGCTGAAACAACTCTCTATAGTTCCCTTTTCACTTGTGAATATCTATGTTGTCGTGATATAAAATGGCTAATAAGTGAAAAGGTGAAGAAAATATCATATTTTTGAAGCTCTTATTTCAAATATATTATAAAAAATTATCTTAAAAAAATAGATAATAATCAAGGAATAAAAAAAAATAAAGGTACTAATGCTACTTTTTTTATAAAATAAGCTTCTACTAACTTTGTAGAATCAAAAATAGAGCAATATAAGGTAGATTAGAAAAAAAAACACTATAAAAGCCTTTGAAAAAAAATTAAAAGTAGTTTTATAGCAAAAATTACCTTAGAAATTTAAGAGTTGATACTTGAAGAGGACCAATTACCAACCAAGGTCGAAATTAGACCCCGAGGCACAAAACCAAGCCTCAATAATGATTTTGGGGTTTTTATGGAGATCAAAGAATAGTATCTAAACCTGACTTAATGGAATTTTTTTGAATATTGATTTGGAGTGATTTAAGTATGTATTGACTTTGTAAGAGCTTTGAAAATTTGATATTTGTTTTAGATGATCCTAGATTTGTGAAATAAATTTGATAATATTTTTTAGAGAATTTCCTAAATTTGGCAATAGATCTATAGGTAGAAATTTTTAGACTTATAGATGTAGTTATGCTTAATATATGCTATAAATTTGGATTTGATCAAATAGTTAGATTAAAAGGCATGAAGGTTTTTGTGGATTATGGTCTTGGAATTTAGGATTTTGAAGACTTATGAGATTTTCTTAGATATCTATCAATCCGCCATTTATATTAAAGAATTTTTTTTGTAAAGGTAGTTAGCTTGATTTTTAATAAGTGTGTTAAATTTGGAAGCAAAGTAACAATTCAATGAAGAGTAATTGGCTTTGGAAGATTGGCATCAAGGTCAAAGAAGGAGGTTGGCCAATACTCGAGTATAATTTTTAAGATTATTATCTATTTGATAATTCCAATCCTTTTAAAAAAAGATTTGATTAAGATTTGATTAGATTTTGACTAAAATTTAATTAAAGATTTTATTTTAATATTTTATTAAAATTTCTATTTTATTATATATTTTTTAAATTTCTATGTTATTTATTTAAGATTTCTTTAAAGAGTCTTTAGGAATTCTTTGTGTTTCTTATATAATTTCTTTGAAATTTTAATTAAATTTGCTTGATATTTGATTATATTTGCTAATCTCTAATTATAATTTATTTAAAAATATATTAGAGTTGTGTAGACTTATTGTTGTAATTTTCCTTTTATCTTCCATAGCTAGGTACTCAGTGCATTCTCAAGTCAAATGCCATGTAATACGGCAACGTTGGTGAGTACTTAAAACCTTAGCTACAAATTGCACTACAAATCTATGTCCATTTGAATCAACTTGATCTACAGTCCATCCAATGGCAATTGGACTAGTATCCACTTTAAGAATCATTGGTCTATTGCACTTATAATCAAATTTTCTCAACATTAGAGGTGATGTGAATAATTTCTTCAATCTTTGTACTATTTTAATATGCTTTTTTTTCCATTTAAATTAATAGTCCTTGTATAAGAGTTCATACAATAGATCCACTATGTGAATATAATGAAGAACTCAAATATGATAAAATATACATGCACCTAAAAATCTACAAACCTTTGTTAAAGAATTAAAATCTTCTTTTATTCTTCTAATTGCATCAACTTTAATTAGATCTGATTTTCTTCCATAAAATCCACATAAATATCCAACAATCATATCTTCTTATATTCCAAATATAGATTTTATAAGTGATAATATAAGATAAACTTCTCTAAGCCGAGTTAGTATTTTTTTACAATCTTGTATATGATTAGTAACGTACTTGCGATATCCCCTCTTATCTAAAGTTTCATCCCTGTCTTCTTCTTTGTACCTCTTTATAAAAACATCATCTAAAAAAGACATAGACTTCTAAGAAATAAAATCTCTCAACACCTTGTTTATCCTGTTAATCATATACGCAATTGAATTGATTGTACCTTGAGAAAGAGTATACATTCTAATTAATCCAAGTGGTATTCTCAATGTTGTCATATCTCTACTCCCTTGTACAAGTTGAAATTGGTTATAGCCCAAATACAAATCACTCATTGAATAGTTTGCCCTTCTTGCAAATGCCTCAACAAATTTATCTACTTTAGGCCTAATTCATACATTCTTGATAGATATTGCATTCATTGGTTGCATATCTTAAATAAATTGTAATGATCCATTTTTCTTAGGCATTATAAACTATTGATTAGAATATGGTGGAAAAAAAGGCTCCAAAATCTTCATCTTCATCTTCTCTTTTAATAATTCCACCATGCTTGATATATGTGCCCTTGGTACTGAAATTGGCCTTAAATTCTAAGATATATGTGGTATAGTAAAAATAACCATAGGCATTATAATATTTGGATTTATAAATCCAATTTTATAAGATTCAAAGGCAAATGATCTAACTTATTTTACCAACATCTCTTTAAAGTAAATAATTTTCTCTAATAATAAAGAACCATCAAAACCAATCTTCAATTCTTCAAAAGTCTCTTTAATAAACTTGTGTCCAATATTCCTCAAATCCCTCAAGCTTCTTTTCCTTAATGCTTCTTTTATTTGTTCTTTAGAATCTTTTGATAAAGCTCTAGTAACGGGTTTCATCTTCTTATCTACAATCTTATATTTTGTCTCAACTACAACCTTTGGTGCTTGAAAAGATTCAATCATATCATAAACTTCTCTTGAATAAATTGGTATAACTTTATCATTGTTACCTAATCCAATAGATGCAATCAATTCCAAATGATCTTTTAATCTATTTTTTTCATAAATATCAATAATCTTTTCATTATCTTTTAATATTTCTAATTCACATGATTTTTTTTGCAATAGCACATAATTATTTTCTTTTTTTTATTTTTGAATCTTCAATTATTTTATACATAATATTTTTATTTTCAAAAATGCCAATAAATCCTCCATCAAAGGACCTACATCTTACGAGAGTACCTCTCCTTCTGTACATTTATAATCTCGCTTTATAGTGGTACTTCCTAAAAAATCATTGAATTCTTTAACCCTTAGTAATGGATTTTTTCTAAATTTTTCCCAATTTTGCTCATAATTTGGATGTACAATGAAAAATTATACTACCTTCCTCCCAACTTTACTACAAATTTGTGTATAAGCTGAACCATCATCAAGTATCTTTATTTCCATCCGAGTTGTAATAATATATGGTTGCCTCAAAATAAGAGGATAAGATGTATCTTAAATAAAGAAGTTTTGATCCGTTGCAACATCACCAATTTAAATATAATGACTAAAAATTTCTCTATCTTTATTTCATCAAAATTTCCCTTCTTCTTTTCCTCTATTAAAGCTTCATGTTGGTTTTTAGCAATATATGGATGTACTGACAAAGCTTCTATAAGATCCTCCCAACTCGTAGGACCACAAATTATTTCAGCAGTTCTTAATAAAGCTTCCCATAGCATCTTCTCTTTTTGCATTGTAAAAATGGCAGAAGACCAAAGTCGACTTGGTTGAACATTTCTAACAAAATTTTGTCTGCCATCATTATCCACCTTAGTTCCATAACTTGCAGCTTCAATTGTTGTAATGCCATGTGTTACCAAATAATCTTTAATCAATGCTTTTATACCTCTTTTACCAAAGTTGATTTAAAGTAGATTATCAATATCTTTCAATATAACTTTTTCATCTTTCCAATAAATAATGCCTTCATTTACCATCTCATCAAATTCACTACAATCTTTTTGAGAATGAGAATCATCATTATTCCAAATATATCTTTATACATATCCTTGTTTAAAAGTGACCTTTGAACTTATTGTAGAAGTCTTCTCCTCAGATCTTACAAATTTGATCTGAATATCCTATATTCCACATATAATTTCTTCAAGTCCTATATCTTTTTTTTTATTATAGCCAATGGAAGTTGGATAATAGGCACAATCAATTGTATAGTAGGCATTGAAATCTTTGGTACTTGTATCAATCTTTGAGTACCAATCCTATCCTTTCTCTTTTTTCTTTTGATAAGTAATCCAATAACAACTTCAACAACCCTCCACTTTGTTGTTGATCCTTCATCCTCTTCTTTGTTTTTAAGTAGAACCTCTAATTTTTCTTATAATTTTTCATCAACAGCTTGAAAAAATAATTCAATCTTATTTGATTTCAATGTTAATTTTTTTATTTTTGATAATCAAGAAAATTACCTTTTAAATTCTCTTAATAATTTTATAGCTTGTGAATTCTTGTTAGGTCATTCAATCCATTCCAAGAATGATTTCTTGGTAACTCAATCAATATCTTTCAAAAAATACTCATCCTTCAATGCATATAAAAATACCTCCTATGAACTTTCAAATTACTCCATAATAGACCTTATATGCTCCTTTATCTTTGGTACTATAGCAAGCTCAAATAATTGAATCATTGCCTTCTCAAAAATACAATTCAATTACATTTTTTGCACATAACATCTTAAATATTTGAGAATATCTCTCTTGTCAAATTGATCAATTTTGTTAATTACCCCTTGTAATGCTTTGGTTGCCAAAGCCTCTTTGCAATCATTGCCTTGTTGTTGTTTCATAAATAATATAAATGCTTGAAACATTTTTGTAATATTTGGATCAAAGTACATACCTTATTCATTAGTAGAAAATCCACTTGAAGTTCCACTTAAGGATCTATTTACAACTCCAACCAAAGTTCTATCAAAGACACCAAATTCAACCTTCTTATCTTCTTATGCCATTAATTCCAAATAACCACAAATACAATCCAATACCTTCTATTCCAAACTTTCATGTTAAGTTCACGATTTATGTCATATTACATATTGCCTTGTTTGGGAATACATCGGACACTAGTTGTACGATGTAAGATTGTGTTTCATAATATCTAAGAAATCCTAATAGGTTTCACTCATATGACAAGAATATTATCCAAATTTTAATTCAAAAGTGCTAAAAAATACTCTTCTTATTAGCCTCAATCATATATAAACCCCAATTACCTTGTTACTTTCATATTTAAGCAATTTAGATTTTTTTTATAAGTCCTGACCATAATCAATGAGCTTTGATAAGCTGTAACTTCTAATCTAACTGTCCATTTGATGTGAAATTTTGCATGCATTTGGCAATATAAGTCTTCTATAAGCTCAAGAAATTTTAGCCCAATCTGATTGATAGATTGTAAAAAAACCTCCAAAAATTGCACTAATATTACTCAGATGCCAACTTTGAAGGTGATACAAAAGTTCTAGCACTAATTTCTCCTTTTCCAACCTTTAACTTCAATTCAAAATTGGTTTGTAGCTTGATCTTCAAGTCCTCTAATACTATGCCAAATTTCACCTTGATCCAAGAAGTAAATCTCTAGATATCATAGAAATCCTATTCAACCTCAAACTGCCAACTTTTCATATGTTCTTGTACCACAACCCAGATATCTTCGATTTGTATTGTTGGATTATCACAAAATTTTACATACACTTAGAACACCTAATTAAGTAAGTATTGTTAAAATTTAAATTATAGATGTGATACCAATTTTACAAACTAGCCGAGAGTGCTAGCTCGAATTTCATTGTAAAAATTCCAAGTTGCTGATACAAACCTTCACTTCCAATAATAATTGCTGAGTTCCAACAAACCCTACAAAAGCAAGCCTGATGCCTCTAAAATAAGCTTGAAGCTAGCTCTCAAATCCTAATTTCTAATATTCGAATGAATACCTATTTTGCCCCGGGTAGTCATTTTAGTAGCCAGAGGTTTGATTTTGACCATGTCTCACAAATAGTCAACCCTTGGATATCAATCTAACCTATCCTAAGGATTCTTTAGTCCAATCCTACCTTCAACTTAATCTTAGTATCAACCATACTAATTATTTAGCTCTTTTAATCTGATTTTATCAATTTATGATCTTTCTAAAGTAGTTAAAGAGTCTCTACAGCTTAGAAGGTAAAAGTACTAACCAACCTTCAACCTACTAATTAATAAGATAAAAAAATAACCTAAGAGGTTTTTATAAAATCCATATTTAGATACCTTGAATTATTATTGAATCAAGATAATTAGATATTAATTAAAAATTCAATTTTGATTATAATTTCACTATATAGTTGTATTACATCATGACAATGTAGGTCTTAGTTAGATAGTATATATAGAGACAAGAATAAAGCTCTTTTTATTCTTGTCAATTTCTTTCTTGTTTCTAGTTTAGATTCAAGACTCTCAAGTTTTCTTGTCTTTTGGCAATAGCCATTCTAATTTCTTTTTAATATACATACTTCTTTATTTTTATTTTATTATATTTTCTTTATTTTTTTTCATCAAGTTCTTGTCTCTAATACATTGTCATTTAAGCTCATCTCTAAGAGAAGCATATTATACAAAAAATTAAATTTTACAATACTTATACAATTACAAAATACAATGTTACTTTGTAGGAGTAATAATACCACTACAAATGGATGTATTTACTCTTATGAAATCTATGCCATTTCAATATGAGATTATAATTCAAACATTATAAACCATTAGAATTGCAAATGTATCTAAGTTATTATAATTTTACTTCAAAAAGAAATTACCATGAAAGCTTCATCTTTCAAATCATAAGCCTTCTTATTCATCGCAAAAATAAAGGCAAGTGGCAACTAAGATTCATACAAAAGCCACATACATGAGATCCAAAATTCTATAAAAATAAATCAAAATCAACAATCTCTTATCTTCATTACAAATAAATGGACTATTAGGAATCGGATTGTTTTAAAAAAAATGAAAGCTAATGCAAATGTTGCAACTACTTTACATAATTCTAAAAAATAAAAATCAACATAAAAATCCAAAGACATGGAAGAAAGTCTATCCTCCTTTTGTATCTATGTGTATTTCATCCAAGTATTTTGCTCCACAAAATTTATTCTAATTGGTGATATCAAAAATAATCAATGGTTTTTGGAAATATGTGCCATTCATCTTCTAATATACAATAAATAAAATTTTTTTAACTTTTAACTACTCACATTTCATGAATATAAAGTTCAACTTAGTCATGACACTACACTTTCAATATGTAAAAAAAAGAGAAGTCAAATTTTTTTTAGTTAATGGATAAATTATTCATCTCACTAATATTCTTTATATTACCAATTTACAAAAAAACTTATCCTTTATTTGTGAATATGATCAATAAGGTGGTAGCCTCAATATTAAAAATCAAACTTATCATTTATTAGATTTTCATAATGATTCTCTTGTAGAGTAGCTTTTACAAAATAATCTATATTTACTTAACAAGATAATTAATCTATCTTTTCAAGTAATTATCAACATCTATAGTAACTTATATTCAAGAAAAATTCAATTGGATTTATAAGAGTTTTCTCCAACAACAACAATTTTGTATTTTTCATTTGTATTGTTGTATAGTAACATGACTACATAGTAAAAAAATAAAATATGGATATTATTATCAAAGAGCCTACTAAAAAGTTGTAGTAGAAAAATAAAGATAAATGATAGCAAGATAATAAAAGATTTTATCTTAATGTTGCCTTTTGTAGTAGGACTTTTATTTACTATGTAGAGGCATAAATAAACCAAATCAAAATAAATGACATAAGAAATTAATGTAGGCATGTTTAAAAAAGAATTAATAATAGTTTAAAACAAAACTTAAATCGAATTACCTAAAATTAATGTCCAAATAAGACTAGTTATCAATTTGGATCGAAATCAGATTCCAAGGTACAAAACCATATATATATGGTGATTCCTAGGCACTTTTGTAGATCAAAGAGTAGAATTTGAGAGCAAACTTGAGAAGAGATTTTTAAGCATTGATTTTTTATTATTTGAATCAATATTGAGATTTGAGAGATTTTCAAAGTTATTGATATTTTCAATGAATTTAGATTTTGAGAAATAAAAATGTGTTTATAAATTTGATGGTTTCTTGAGTTTTGTAGCATGTATATAGGTAGAATTTGGATAGTTTAATGGTATGCTTGTTGCAAATGTATAATTTGAATTCAATTGAATTATTAGATTGAAGCATATAAGAATTTTTGTGGTCTCAAAAAATGGAGTTTAAGGATTATTGAAGATTTTTAAGGTCTTCAACAATTTATGAATTAGATTAAAAAGATTTTATTTTTTTATTTTTTTATTTTTTTATGGATATTAGATTCAATTTTCATTAGGATTTCATTAGGTTTTCATTAGGATTTCATTAGGTTTTCATTAGGATTTGACCTAAGAATTGTTTAAGATTCAATTACAAAGTCATGATGTAATATGGTTAATGAATGAAAGAAAGAAGAAAATATTATATTATAAAATATCTTATTTTAAAATATTAAAGCAAATTATCTTAGAAATATAGATAATAGTCAAAAAGATAATAAAACTAAAAAGTGCTAACCTTGCTTTTTTACAAAGTGGTCTTCTATTTACTTTGTAGGACCATAAATAAGGCAAAATAAAGTAGATTGAAAAATTGAATGATATAACATATGTAGGAAGAAGTCAAGAGTAGATTTTTACAAAAATTACTTTAAGAAGCTAAGAATTGATACTTAGAGAGGACCAAATATCAACCAGGATCAAAATCAGACCCTGAGGTACAAAACCATGCACCTATGGTAATTTTGAGGTTTTTTTGGTAGATTAAAAAGTAGAATACAAAAGAAAACTTGAAGAAAGATTTTTGGACATTGGTTTAATGTCAATTCAATCAATATTGAATTTTTGAAGAATTTTCAAAGTTAATAATGTTCTTGATTGCTTTAGATTTTAAAAAATAAAAATATATTTATGAATTTGAAAATTTCTTGAATTTTGTGATGTGTGTATAAGTGAATTTTGGGCATTGTATTGATGTACTAGTTATTAATGTGTGTGAAAATTTTGAATTCAACCAAACAATTAGATCAAATTAAATTAAGATTTTTATAGATTGAAGTCTTCAAAATTGGAGTTTGAAGGTTAATGAGTGTTTCTATGATCTTCAGCAATCTATTGATTTGATTGAAGTGGAAAAAAATTATATAAATATTAGACTTAATTTCCAATGTTTAAGTGGAATTTAAGAGCAATTCAATAGTTCAAGAAGGAGATATTGGTGCTAGAAGTTTAGCCTTCAGGTTGGAATAGGAGATAGTTCAATATCTAATTGATTACCTTACATTTCTCTCAATCAATAAGTGTGATTGATTTTATCTTTTTTGAATTTTTTTCTAATTAAGATATTAAGAAGTATGCAAATTTTGAATTGATATTAATTGTTCAATTATTAGTTTTTGAAGTCATATTTTACTATAGGATTTGTTAAGTCTTTGTTTAAGATCTAGAATTTGATTAGGAATAGGATTTGCTTAGGATTTTATTTAAAACTTGTCTAGGATTTCTTTAGAATTTAGAGTTTCATTAGAATTTTATTAGAATTTGATCTAAGATTTTATTAAGGTTCAATTAGAGTTTCAATTAGGATTTGACCTAAGATTTTGTTAAGATTTAATTAGAATTTTATTTAGGATTATATTAAGATTTTTATTTTTAATATTTCTTTAGAATTATTTATATTTCTTTTTTGACTCCTTTTAAACTTATTTTGATAGATTAAAGTTTAATTGAATTATTAGAGATTATTTGAAGTTTATTTAAAACTCTATTAGACTTGGTAGAATTATTTTTGTATTATTACTTACCTTCCATAGTTACAAGCCTAATATATGCTCAAGTAAGAATACATGTAATACAACAATAATTTTAATTAAGATTTGACTTAAGATATGGTTAAATTTTAATTAATTTTTTAATTAGGATTATATTAATATTTCTATTTTTATTAAGATTCTTTATTATTTCTTTGAAGTTTTTATTTTTAATATTTCTTTAAAATTATTTTTATTTTTTAAAGGCTTATTTTTATACTTCTTTAAGATTTCTTGTTATTTTTCTTTGAAATTAAATCATGACTTTTTTGTGTTTTTTTTGTGACTTCTTTTAAATTTGTTTTAAATCAGTGGATCTTTTAAATTTGTTTTAAATCAGTGGATCTTTTAAATTTGTTTTAAATCCATGCTTTAAGATATTTTTATTGCCACTACTAATTCCACTACTACCACTGTTAATGCTACTCCTGCTAATAACGTCACCATCATCAACCCAACTGCTACATTAATTGGTAGACTTTCCTTGCCTATCATCTGATTTTATGGTTGCCTTGGCATGTATGTTTTTTTTTAGCTCTAAGACTATTGCACACTAGCAATTCCAATATCTTTCTCTAAATATTCCAAATCTTTATATAGATATGCTTTCTTAGTCCAACACTCATATCAACCTGGAAAAATTATTATAAATTTGGCTTTATTGACTTTGCCATATAAGTATTTAATGTCTTATTTAACTTGTTCAATATGATGGCATTATGGAATCGCCACTCAAACATGTTATTCAACATATGTATTCTACTTGTTTCCATAATAAACTAACATTTATCGAATTTTTCAAAGCTGCCACTTTTCGACCCATTTAACCACATAAGGTTATCTATTTTGAAATAAGTGGAAGGATTTTTTTACCTATGTTATTTGACTTTGAGTACTATGTTATCTTCCTTGACAACTATTCAAGGTATATGATACTTTGCTTCTTTTGCCATAAAAATGAATGTTTTGAATTTTTCAAATTTTTTTGTATATTGGCCATATCCTACAAATACTTTACTCAGATCAAAGAAGGAAATATCTCTCATTTAACTTTAATTAATACTTATCCAAATATAAAATTTAATAATAATTAATAAATACTTATATTTTAAAATAAAATGGTGCTACAAAAATAAATAAATAAATAAAAAATAAAAAAATCAAACTTTATTTAATGCCATCTAATATAGGCTTCATGAAGCACAACATTTTTAATCATATTAGGAAGAAGTGATTGCATGTGCCATTTATCTCTAAAATCAGTGTTTCACTAAAGCCATAACTTGTAATAAGACTCCATCCAAGTTATGGCACAACTATAAATTCAACATATGACATCTTTATATCTTTGAAAGCTAATGTTTTATTAAGATTTCAAATGCACTACATCCAAAACTTGAACCTAAAACAAGTGAATGCATCTTTTTAGTCTATAATTCTATTAGTAATGAGTATTAATTTAAAAACATCTATACTAGTGCCATAATTATCTTTTGTAATATTACATTTCATAAAAAATATTTGCTTCCTCTACTTATAATAGTCATCAATCAATCTACTCCTACCATAAAGATGGTTCTAATTTTCTACACTCATGGTGCATCTCTCATACAATCAAACCAAATACCAAGCTTCTTTCTTGTATCAACTCTCATTCTTACTCAATGGTGTTGTATTGAGAAGTAATATAATATATAAAAATAATATAAAATATTATAAAAGTTTGGATTATAATTAAAAATAAAATAAAATAAAAATTACTTATTAAATTTATTTAATTTTATAATATAAATTTTATAATTAAAAATAGAAGTTGTAGGATTAATTAATAAGAAATTTAGAGGGGCTTTGGTATTAAAAGTATAATATTTTGACTCCAAAGCTATTCCATATGATTGGATAAGGAAAGTGATAGAGGACTTCATTTCCATTAATTAAAAGTTATGCTCAATAGGCTTCAAGATGTAGTTTGGAACCACACTAGAGTTTGGAACCACTTTAAAGTAGTCCATTTGAGGCAAGGCAGATCATTTGTAATAAAGAAATCCATTCAAATTTTGAACATTGGATTAAAAAAGCATATATTTTGGACTAGAATTCAGATTAAAAAATATGCAATTTGGAGTTTTGATGAAAGATATAAAGGTTGTTTGAAGTTAGAATATAAATTTGGAATCTAACTTTATTCTTTTAAGCATATAGAGAGTTATAGAGAAGCATTCAATAATCAAAAAGTGAGGTTCAAAAGCTGACTTAAAATGCTACATTTTATCTGAAAGAATTTATATATTTTAATCTAGAAGAAAAGATAAAGAGTAATTGGAAGTTAGTGCTAAAAACATTGAAATTTATAATTGAGTTCTTCTCATAGAGGTTTTGAATTGGGCCATATCTTAAGTTTTTGAAGGAATTTTTAGCTCTAAATTTCCATAAATATAACTCACTATGTTAAAAAGTTGTATATAAAAAATTCATTGTATTTGAGTATTGGATTTTTGAGATATGGTGGATTTAATGCACATATGTTTGAAAATTGACATGTTTAGTACTTGTTAGAAATGAGGCAATATCTAAAGATTTGTAACAAATTTTTAGTTGATTTTTTGTATAGAAGTAATCAAAGATATAAGTCAACTTATTGAAAATTTTGAATCCAACTAGATGGTTAGATTAGAAGTTATTGAGTGATACATATATAAAAAGAATTCCTATAGGAGTAGAAATATTTTTAGGATATCTAGTCACATCTTGAAAATTCTTGTGTACTCTAGACTTGTATATTTGATGTAATTATCTTTTTGAAGACAAGCTATGAATAATATTTATATTTTATAAATTTTTAACTTATTTGAATAATTAGTGGTAGTCAAATGCTCAATACTTTTTTAAGCAAACTCTCTCTAATATAACAACAATCTTAATCAAAAACTTATAGTCCTTGCAATGTACTTCTATTATCTTTACTAGTATCTTGTACATCCTAGTTATATTTTTTGTTAACTCTAGCATTACTAATTGAGTTTGAAGCTGAGCTAGTGATCTCATTTTAATCAAGAACTTTGCTCAATTCTCTTCATCATTAGTACCATGTTGTTTTATTATATGAATTCTTATTTGAAAATGTACTAAAGAATTGAAAAATGGAAGGTAAAAGAAATTTGCAACAATAAGTACTAAAATTTTTAATTTAATCATATATAAATTACAATTAAAGCTGAACAAACATAATCAAATATTAATCAAAGCCAATTAAATTCGTAAATAAATTATAAAAGAAATACAAAGAAATCTTAAAGAACTTCTAAAGAAATCATAAAGAAATAATAAAAAAATCCTAAAGAAACCTAAAGAGATTTAAAAGAGATAAAAAAAATATTTATAGAAATTCAAAAGAAATTGTAAATAATCTAAAAAAAATCCATGAGAACCTTAAAAAATTCTTATAAAATCCTAAAGAAATTTTAAAGAAATCCAAAAAAAATCCTAAAAAAATCCTAAAAAATCTTAAATCCTAAATTAGTTCTAATTAGATCTTAAATCCTAAATCCATTCTAATAAAATCCTAAATCCTAAACCAAATTTTAATAAATTCTTGAACAAATCCTAACCAAAATCTAATAAATTCAAACCAATTCTAGGATAGTTTTAGAACTTCAATACCTATTGACTAAACCATTGATCTTGCTTAAAATTTTACAAACCGTTCAATTTCTTAGTTTAAAACAAGCACAAAAAATTTGAAGAGAATTAAAATTTTGAAATGGGAGAAAAATGACATAATCTAATTGGGTATCAGCTAGCTTCTATCTTTAACCTTAATGTTAATCTTGATGTAACAATAACTTATATTTGAACTATTAACTTTCTTTCAAATTTTTCATATATATTAAAAATAAAGTCAATCATTATTTATAATAAAAATCACCTTAATCCAATTAATAGATTGTTGCAAATCTTAAATAATCTTACTAGGTATAATAATCCAATTTTTGAGATCTTAATCCACTTGATCTTCAATAACCGCTAATCCAACCATTTAATTAAGTTCAAATTCATAATATATATTGAATACAATTATATTCACAATTCTATGAAATTTTATTCATAGATCTACTATAAATTCACAAAATTATCTAATTATAAATCCTATTTATATTTCATAAAAATCAGAGTCATTCAAAAAAATTCTAACTTTACATAGCTATTACGAAGTCATTAAAAATTCAGGTTACTCAAATCTAATGCTTTAAGAAACATTATAAATTTTTCTACCAAATTTCACTCTTTGATTTGTAAAAGAATCTTGGAATCGCTGTACAAGCATGGTTTTGTATCTTAAGATCTAATTTCAACCTAGGTTGACAATTGGTCTTTTCCAAGTATCAATTTTTAATAATTTGAAATAAGTTTTTTTTAAACCTATTTTTAATTCTTTCTTAAACATACTTATATTAATTTTTTATCTCATTTACTGTTATTTGGCTTATTTATGCTTCTACGTAGTAATAGAAGTGTTTTTTTTATAAAAAATAGTATTAAAATTAAAATTTTCATTATCTTTTTCTGATTTAATATTATTTTCTTACATCTTTCTGTTAGATTCTTCTATAATAACATTTTTACCACTAGCAACTTTTATCTTGTCCTCATGTTGACATTACTATAGATCCACCATCCACGACACAATTCATAGTCACCTACTTCATTGGTTTATCTACCATCCTCTGTTCAACCCACTTTTCTTATTGTACAACTGCTTGGGCCTTATGTTGGATATTTTGTCCTAACCAACCTTGCTATTATTGCAACTATTTTTTATTGGTAGACCTTTTTTGATCAACCCATTTTTATTGAGGCTATACTTATTGGTCCTACATTTTTTGCTAGCTACAACTTTATCGTGTCTTATTTGTTAGTTCCATCTTTTTAACTAACTCTATTGTCAATATTGACTTGTTCTCTCTATTGTCAATACAAGCTCCATTGCACATAATTATATGTACTATACAAAGATTTTTTCTTCTATATAATTCAATGAAAAATTATAATCTATATTTATTGCATCTTTGTTTTAATTTGTAATGCCTTCTTTTTAGTAAGCATATCTTTTTTATTTTTACTTTTATTTCTTTCAAATCTACTACTTATAAATAAGCATTGGTATCTCTAGAGGCCATTCATTAGCAACACACTATTATCAATGAGTTAAATTCTCATGTTGTCAATGGCACATGGATATTTATTAAGCTTCATCTATATTATTGATTGGTTATGTGCAAATAGATTTTTAAAATAAAATTCAAAAGTACTAGTGAAGTTCATAGTTTTAAGGCTTCTCTTATTACTTATGGCTTCAATTAAATCTATGGACTTGATAACATTGGTACTTTCTCTCCAATTGTGCATATTTAATTTATTTGTCTCATCTTTGCACTTGTCGTTCAACATAACTTTTACATTCACCAAATGAATGTTAAAACAATTTTTTCAATGACTTACTTTGGAAAGAAATTTATATAGTAATCTATGATTGTGTTCAACCACCACATTTTGGCCTTGTGTGTAGTCTATAAAAGACACTCTATGGCCTTAAACAATCTCCATACAAATAATTTCATATAATTGATGTTTTTTTAGCTACACTTAGATTCATCAATTCTATCGCTGATCAGAATATATACTATCTTTGTAGTGGATCGAATTTTATTATATTTACTTAATATGTTGGCAGCACTATGATTACAATCAATAGCTTGTTCATTCTTTAATAGGTGAAAAACTCAACTCTACTCCTAATTTATATTATTCAAGCTTAGTAAAGTCTATCACATCCTAAGCTTTGAAATCACTCAAAGTATGCAATCAAATTGGCTTTGTATTTTATAAGATTTGTACCTTAAACAAAAATTGGTGGAATTTGGCTTTCTTAACTCACGATCCATTTTTACTCTACTTGCACTTGGTCTCAAACCTTCCATCATTGATTATCTTTCAAAACTAAGTTTCACTTCTATCTTTCTTGTGTTTCCATAGGCCAATGTTGTTAGAAACTTCAATTGAGCTAGTACATATACTAGACCTAATATTAAGTATGTAGTCAATGTTCTAGCACAATACATTCATAATTTGAAAAAAAAAACATGTCTAAATATGTAAATATTTATTCTACATTTGTGGCATTCTTGACTATACTTTGGACTATTAAAGAATCCTATAATCTCTTCAACCTCTCTTTAGCTTTAGCAATGGTAATTGGACAAATGAAGTGGACAAGCACCACTCAATTTTTGGATATGTTTTTTTTCTTTCTCAAGAGGTCATTAGTTGGTGCCCTACAAGGCAATGATCTATTGCTTTTTCTATTGATTTTGAATTTATTTACATAAGTATTTATAATGCTAGAAGAGTGGTATTGAGAGGATGTGCCCTCTCTCAATAAAGGTGTGTATGCTTCTACAAGGCAATGAGCTATTGCCATTTATTATAATAACCAATCAGCTCTTGTACTTGTAGATACAACAAAGTTTCACTTGGGCATTAAGTACATTGCTATGCGCTATCACTTTATCTAAAAATTTGCAACTCAAAAAAAAATCAAATTCAACTACTTCTTTGTTAACAACATGCAAGCTGATTTGTTTATAAAAACTTTGTGAAGTCCAAAGCTTGTCTCTCATCTTCTGCTATTTGGCATACTTAAAAGAGAAGTCAACCTACACTGCAATCTACTTATAAAGGCATATTAGACCAATAAGTAAGCTATGCCTCTCCAAAAACTTCACACCTTTATTGAGAGAGGGCACATCCTCTCAATACCACTCTTCTAGCATTATAAATACTTATGTAAATAAATTCAAAATCAATTAATATTAATATTATTTAGAATAGAATATAAAATTAGTTATTATTATCATTATTATTAAATTCAATTAGCTTTGTCTGTCAAGGACATACACTAGGAAGTTGTAGAAGATTCTAAAAGATTCTAGAGAAGCTTTGTAGTTTGTAGAAGCTACTTGAAAAGTTTTCAAGCTTGTAGAAGCTACTTAAGAAGCTTCTTAACTCGTAGAAGCTACTTGAGAAGCTTCTTAACTCGTAGAAGCTGCTTGAGAAGCTTCCTAGCTTATAATATATATAGGAGCCGAGACTGAGAGGATCCTCAGTCTTGACAATACACCTCTTGGAGCTCTAGTTCACCTCTCTAGTATTGTTCTTATACTCATCTTATTAATCTAATTCTTGTTGATTCTTCTTAAGCTTCTTGTTTAGATTTCCAGTCAGTATTCTAAATTTGTGACAGTTTGTCAAGACTATACTCATCTTTTATATCAGAGCTAGTTCTTTCTTGTTAGAGTGTGGATTATTCCTCTGCTTGAAGGTGCTGGTATTTTAGAGGTTGCGGATTATCCTCCTCTAAATTGATATTTCTTCTATTATAATATTGGAGTCTTTTCTTTCTTGGAGAGAGAAGATTATCCCTCTTCTTGAAGGTTTTAAGGTATTTTAGAGGTTGCAAAATACTCTCCTCTAAATCAATACTGCCTTCTTATAGAGTCATTTCTTTTCTTTTCTTAGAATGGCCGAAGGTCAAGATATTAGTATGACAAAAAGTTCAAAGTCTAAGTTGGATGCCATTATGAATGCTCTTGCTCCGTTATCACAAAGAACTATAGAGATTGAAGGAATCATTACAAGACTTCATAACAATCGAGCATCCGGAATGGCACAATCAAGGATTCACCAGCCTCATGCTTCAACACTAAGAGAAGCAGCTTTGCCTCTAATTCAACAAGGATTGTTGGTCTTACAACGAAAGAAGCCCCAAATTAGCCTTCCAGATAAGTTCGATGGTACACGTTCAAAGTTTCAAAGTTTTGTCAATCAAATTAGATTGATAATAGCTTTACAGCCCAAATGCTATCCGACAAAGGAGTCTCGTATTGAATTGGTTTGAACTTTGCTCACGAGGCAAGCTATATCATGGTTTGATCCTTTGTTTGAAAAAAGATTGTCAATTTTGAACAACTTTGAAACTTTTTTGGAGGCATTTGTGGAAGCATTTGGCAAACATGACAAGGCATGATGGGCTACAACAAAGATCCAGTTGCTACAATAAGGGGCAAGCTCCACGTCAATCTAT
Organism: Physcomitrium patens; assembly: GCF_059467195.1. NCBI lineage: Eukaryota > Viridiplantae > Streptophyta > Bryopsida > Funariales > Funariaceae > Physcomitrium > Physcomitrium patens. The sequence goes on along the minus strand of NC_143428.1, from coordinate 2,958,869 downwards.
GCATTAGATTTCAGATAATTAGTGTACGACATCAATTAGCACGAGGAAACATTGATGAATCAATTTTATTGGGATTTAAGAGACGACGTGAAGGATTTATTATTATCTCTTCTTAATTTGCGAAAGCTCAACAAAGTCATTAGCCAAGCTGTAAAGTGCGATAATTACCTGTTTCAACGTCACCAAGACTAACGCTCAAGACAACATACAGCTCATCACGCTCCAACTATGATAGCAAGTAGCCTGAATTCACATTCAGAAGTAGAAGCCATACAAATTGATGCGATATGTATCAAAACTCTAACTCTAAAAGAAAAAAAGTGACATATGGAGGAAGGACTATGCTTATATTGCGGTGAAGAAGGCCACAGAGTTGGAAACTGCCCCAAGAAGCAAAATTGATGCATTGTCAGGACTAAAAGTGCATTTATTCAAGAAAACGAAGATGCCCAGCCACAATAAGGACCGTGCGGCTGGACAATTCAATACCACAACAATAATCAAGTTCCTCTCTTTTCGCTCAGCTTGCCCATTATTTTACTATTTTTCTATCTTTTGGTCTTCAGAAACTAAAAACCTAAGCGTTAATAGATTCAAAAGCATCTACTTGCTTTTACACAAAGAATTTGTTAAGCGTCATGAGATTTCTCTAGTACAAAAACGTAAACCCGTTCACGTAGAAATAATAGATGGATGACCTTTATTGTCTGGTAGTGTTACCCATGAATCAGAACATATAGAGGTGACGTTTAAAGACCATAGTAGTTATATTATTTTCAATATTATTAGAACCTAGTAAAATCCTATTATTCTTGGTTTTTCTTAGTTAGAAATGCATAATCCATCCATAGATTGGAGGTTATGAAGGATGACATTTCCTATAGAATATTCTGAGAATAAGCATGTTAGAAGATCTCAAATCAAAAAATCCTTATTTATTGGAGCAAGAAGATTTGTAACATCGTCCAAGGAAGGTACATCGTTTGTCATTTATGCGACTCCAACTAACGGAGAGAAGATTTCGATAGCAAATATACTAAAGTAATATAAAAATTTTAAAGACATATTTCAAAAGAAGAATGTCGACATGCTACTGGAGCATCGACCATACGATTGTGCCATAGACTTGCAAGAAAGAGCACAACCACTTTTTGGCCTAATCTACAATTTGTCGCAGAGGGAGTTAGCGGAGTTGAGGAAGTATATTAACAAGAATCTAGCCAAGAACTTCATTTGTCATTCAAAGTCGCCAATTGGAGCACCAATCTTATTTTTGAAGAAGAAAGATGGCTCGCTGCAGATGTGCATGGATTATCGAGGTCTCAACAAGGTGACAAAAAAGAATTGTTATCCATTATCTTTGATATCAAGTCTTCTAGAGCAACTTAGACATACAAGGATCTTTACAAAGATTGATCTAAGGGGAGCTTACAACCTCATGCGAATCAAAGAAGGAGATGAATGGAAGACAACTTTCTATACAAGGTATGGCCATTTTGAATATAATATCATGCCTTTCGATCTTACCAATGCTCCGACGGTCTTTCAACACATGATGAATGATATCTTTCGAGATCAACTTAATGATTTTGTTGTCATCTATCTAAATGATATTTTTGATATTTTCCAAGAACGTAGAAGAGTATGAGAAATACGTTGGTCTGGTCATTGAAAAACTCTACGAGCGAGGACTTTACACCAAGTTGGAGAAGTGCTTGTTTAACCAAACTGAGATAGAATTTTTGGAATTCATTACAACTATGGAAGGCTTGAAGATGGACCCTAAGAAGGTGGAAGCAATCGTATCATAGGAAGATCCAAAGACGATTAAAGATGTAGAATGCTTTCTTGGCTTTGCTAATTTCTATCGGATCTTCATCAAGAATTATTCTCAAGTTGCTACTCTACTCACTCAGTTGACATGTAAAGACAAGCTCAAATGGAGACCTCTAGCAAAAAAAACATTTCAAGATCTCAAGACGGCATTTACTACGGCTTCAAACTTGGTACATCTGGACTTTGCAAAAGCCTTCTATTTGGAGACTGATGCTTCAAATTTTGCTATTGGAGCTCTACTTTTACAGATAGACATAGAGGAAAAGCTTCATCTGGTTGCGTTCTACTCTCGAAAGTTTTCTGCTATCGAGATTAAGTATGAAATCCAGGATAAAAAACCTCTTACGATATTAGATTCTTTTCAAGAATGATGCCACTTTCTCGAAGGAGCTGCGCATCCGGTGACTGTATACACGGATCACAAGAATTTAGAGTACTTCATATCAACTGAGGTTCTGAATCATTGTCAAGCTCGATGGAATATATTGCTATTCAAGTTTGACTTTGTTATTACTTATCGACTTGGGAAGCAATAAGGACTATCCAATGCATTATCAAGGAGATCGTATCTAGTGCCAAATGCTCGAGAAGCAACGTTTGATCAACAGTGTACAATATTGTTGAAGTCGGAACAATTCAAGCTTTGCTCTATTATAGTGCCAATTGATGCTAACTTCTTCAATCAGGTACGTACTATGACTATTGGAGATTTTGTAGCCCTCGATATCATGCAACGTGTCAATAATGATAAGTTCAAGGTAGAAGGAGATCTTTTATACTTTGAGGAGCGGTTGTATATTCCAAAGGTACCAGCACGACTCTGAGTTCTCTAACCTTGAGACAACTTTCCAGCTGCAAGATATTTTAGATTCAATAAGACCTTTGAACTTATTTCTCGAGATTTTTGGTGGCTCCAAATATAGAAGGATGTCAAGGATTTTGACCTCTCCTATGATATGTGTTCAAGATCCAAGAATCCTCGACATCGTCCTTATGGTCTTCTTCAGCTATTACCTATTCTATATCGGCCATGGTCTTCAGTTTCCATAGACTTCATTATGGACCTGCCACCATCGAATACATTTGACAGCATCTTTATTGTGGTAGATCGGCTTACAAAGATGGCATACTTTGTCCCTTACAAGAAAACATCATCAAGCAAAGACACAGCAAGACTCTTCCTTGATAGTATGTATCAATATCATGGTTTATCAGATGATATCGTGTCGGATCGAGGAACCCAATTCGTATCAAAGTTCTGGAGATCTCTCTTTGAGATATTGAAGGTAGATATCAAGCTTTCTTCAGCTTTCCATCCTCAAACTGACGGCCAAACGGAACGAGTGAATCAAACTTTGGAGCAATATTTATGATGCAGCATCAACTATCAGCAAGATGATTGGACTGCATATCTATCGTTAGCCGAGTTTACATATAACAACACCCTTCATGTGTCGACTCAACAAACACCATTCTTTTTCAACTATGGGTATCATCCGAAGCTTGATTTGTTGAGTTCATCAACCAATAACAACCCGGCAACTGAAGGATTTGTGAAACAACTATTAGAGCTTCAAACTACGTTGAAGCTTCAATTGCAAACCGCCCAAGTAGCTTACTAACCATCCGTAGACAAATTTCAGAATCAAGCACCTACTTTCAAAATTCGAAATAAAATATGGCTGCTTCGACGAAATATCAAAACCAAGCGGTTATGTGATAAGTTGGACTATTAGAGATTGGGACCATTTATCATCCAAAAGCAAATCAATCCAGTGGCGTACCATCTAAGATTACCAGCTGCTGTGAAGGTACACCCAATCTTTTATGTTTTTTTGTTGGAGCCTTATCGAGAGTCATCTTTTTCTGAAAGAGTGTAATGTCTACCACCTAGTATTGAAATTGAAAACCACGAGGAATACGAGGTGGAAAAGATACTAGATTCACAGCGTAAGTGGAAAAAATTAGAGTATCTCATGCATTGGAGCGGCTATGATATCAATGAACTCGCATGGAAACCAGCGGAAAATCTTATCAATACATCGCAAAAGATACAGGAGTTTCATCGATGATATCTTTAGAAACCTAAGTCCTTTCGATGAAAGTTTTTCAGTGAAGTCCCTTCTCCTTGAAGCCTCTTAATCCTCGGCCTCACAAAGAAGGAGGAGAAGGAACCTCTAAATGACATAGTTAGAGACTATAAATCTGTAATTTGAGTCCATTCTTCCATGTTTAGTGCTTGTTTTTTCAGTCTGATATGGATAGCCAAGAGATAGATATCATACCAGTCATGTCTTCTCAACTGAGTATCTCATGAAGACGACCTCGAGATAAAGAACTGCTTGTACTAAGAAGACGATGGAAGATATAACAAGTTGCTAATGATTGTTTTTGAGGTAGAACCTACCTATGGTGATCTTCTTGAAGGAGTGTTTGTAGGGCATTTTCACAATGAAGACATGAAAGTTCATGCCTGGTTGGAAATCGAAGGCATAGGACACTATCGTTGGTTACAAGGACCAATGAACTACTTGCCGCGCAAACAACAATTGAAGTATATTGCAGACACTATGTGACAAATTTTCAACTTCTTACGTTAGTACTGACTCTCAATAGGAATACCTTCTCGCAAACCTCAAAGCTAAAAGGGGGGGTGATATGAAGGACATACACTAGAAAGTTGTAGAAGATTCTAGAAGGTTCTAGAGAAGCTTTGTAGTTTGTAGAAGCTGCTTGAAAAGCTTCCTAGCTTATGGAAGCTGCTTGAGAAGCTTCTTAGTTTGTGGAAGCTACTTGAGAAGCTTCCTAGCTTATAGTATATATAGGAGCCAAGATTGAAGGGATCCTCAATCTTGGCAACACACCTCTTGGAACTCTACTTCATCTCTCTAATATTATTCTTGTACTCATTTGATTAATCTAGTTCTTGCTGATTCTTCTTGAGCTTCTTGTTTAGATTTCCAGTCAATATTTTAAATTCGTGACATTGTCTCATTTCTCTTCTCTACATCGTCTGAGTCCATACTGTGATCAAACTAACAAATACAACAACAATGTCATAGACTTTCAAGTTTCCAACAAAACTTAGCAACGTTCTCACTCAATCAATTTGAAGACGAAAGTTCTTCACGCCCCTATCAAATTATGCACAAAGGTCGCAAATCTATAAGGCAACGAAATTAAGAAGGTCGAGTTGCATGCATCCCTATCATGTGACAGAAATAGAGCAGCCACAAAACCTCCATCCTCAAGTAATAACCAACAGGAAAGTCATATGTATTCTACAATTAAGTCAGGCTACAAACCAATTTAGAGCAGAATTACTTGTACAGAATTCACCCATGGCAAATTCTCGACAAAAGACAATGGCTCCAACATTTCTTCACGAGAATACAGAGAAATCTTTTGATGGTTCACACTACTGCCGCAAAAAAATGTAAGAAACATTTGAAGAAAAACTAACACTCCTGTGCCCACACCACCACCGACCAACAGAAATCCTCTCCGTACAACGGTCGTAAGAGTGATCCCCTTGAACGGAACCAGCCTAGAGTAGCACCAGAGGCCCCCTTGGTGGCACTGACTGCAGGACGGCTTCATAAATCCGCCGCGACCGACGATCGTAGATAGTAACAAGTTAGCGGTGTTCATCAGGATCATCTATCCACTTATACATTCATTCATATATGAATGATAATCATCAAAATGGACGGAGAAGCACCGTATTATTTTATCTGTCGGTTGAGGTGTGGCGATGAGCTTGGCATCGCTCACGCGTGGTTATGGTGGATCCAAGTGGACAGCACTGTCCTCTCCCATTTGCAATTTGAGCTTTTCGAAGGATGAGCCTCACGGAGAGTCATGGCTTCGAACTCACGGGAACTGATGAGCCTGAATCTGTTCGATTGTTGAGGTGTGAGATTTCAAACCCAGCCCGCCAGGTTGCTCCTTGGGAGTCGAATGTGAAGCATTTGAGCTTTTCTGTTTTAAGTCTTAGGAATTGTGTCAATGGCGCTCGTTTGATGAGAAACGGCAGCCGTGAGGACGTCGTTGCTATTTCAAGAGCGCTCAACTGCACGACACATCATCTCGGAAGAAATAGACTGTGCTAGAATTCCTGTTATCATGGCGGCGTCCACTGGCGCATTCTGTAGCTTGAGACCTTCAAATTCTGGTCTCACTCTTCACAGTCTTGGCAGTAGCAGTCGAGTGCTCTTGTTGCAGAGGTCCTTAGCTCAATTCAGCGACGCCAACGAGTTAGCGTCTAGTCGTCATTGTGGGTTAATGGATACGCGGCTTGCATGGATAACATGTCACCTGCCAGAAAGTAGTCTCTTATGTAGGACAGGGAGGACCATACCGAGTGGTGGTCAGAGCTTTAGGGCACATGTGTGCACTGTGTGTGCACAATCAGAGCACTGCCATACAATGCAGGGGCGATGTCCCTGGAAGTCGTCTGTTGCGAGACTTAGAAGGAACCAAGAATCTGTCATTGCAAGAGCCACTTTCAATGTTGCTTACGAATTTGAAGATGCCTTCAGTGCTTTTGCCTTACCCCAGGCTCCGGATCCCGTGTTGTATCCTCGCAAGATGTTGAACCTAAAATTTGCCGTTCTATTGATGCGGTCAGCATACGAGGCTGTGGACGCCTTGGATTTCATTCCTATGGACAAGTTTCAAGTGAAAGTAAGGTTCCCTTTTCCTCTGAGAAAAGTTGGCATATCATCTTCGTCAAAATGGTGCAGTAAAGCGTACAATGCAGAAAAGACTGCTTACAGTTCAAATGTTTATTTGGTTCACATCGAATTTGACCTTAAACCTTTAATTGTGCAGTTTTGGAAGCTGCGGCAGAGCGAATTGGAGCCTTACACTTTGCAATGTCGACCTCTTCGAGTGAAATACGGAGATCTCACTGATCCTGTTTGTGCCCTACCTCCTCTCTCTTTCGGTCCGTCATCATCCCTACCATTCTGGTTACTGCCCTCCCATCTGTAAAATTGTTCGCCCATACAACACCCTGAACACTACCGAAACTCCCATGGAGAGCAGACCATCACATCTCCTAGCTATGTCCAGTTTCAAAGTTCACTGTCCGGAAATGTAGTCGCTTCATCTAAATCCTGCGCCCATGTCAATATCTGAACTCGTCTTTAATTAGTGCATTGTGTGTATGAGGCACAGAATTTAACCGAGACAATTCACCTTGCCGTTTGTCTCGCTCGGAGACTTAAGCCTCCGCGAAGCATTGCTTATATCTTCTTTTGTCGTCTGCTTTGTCTGATTGTAAAGCTTGTACCTAGAAGACGATTCCAATCTAGAAACTGTCGAAGCAGTAGTAATCAGACAATCATGCCAACGCCTAATATTTGGGAATTTGCATTCTAGTTGGCTGGGATATCCGGGTGCGTGTCAATCAGCTTACACCGCACACTTATTTTGCAGTTGTACTTTGATTTCATCAGCTTCTCGCAGTTTGCGGCAATCTCGAACGAAATAAAGACCGGGGAGCTCGTCTTTCAGGTATTCTACTTTTCACATAACATTCTATGCCCACGTCTGTGTATGTTTCTCTAGTATTTTCACGTTCATTTCAATGCTACACTGCCACTAAGAAAAGGTGCTGGATTTCTACTCTTGGAGATACGATCTACATGCCACGTACCCCTAGGCATCCTGTAATCAGGGGAAAATATACCCATCAATCTTCACGCACTGGTGATTGTGATCCCTTTGCAGGAGAAGATAGGGTCAGATGGGGAGTCTCGCACCGTGAGAAGGGACGAGCGGCTGAAAGATAATGCTGCGTTACCAGCAGCCTTCGTCAATAAAGCAGGGGACTTGCTGTATGGAAAGTTAGTGGATGGCTTTGAAGGCGAAAACTTTAATGCGCCTCCTCCGGCTTCATCAGACTTTTTAGCGGTAAGCTCTTGACTTCCTGGCACTTAATGATGTCTGCCATTCGCTCGCTTGTCGGATGTTTCACCTACCTCTCTCATTCCATTTTATTCTTTGAAATCCCAATCAATAAGATAAGTGTCGCGACAAAGTCTAGGATCAGCATAAAATCGTAGGATCCTCATGCTATGCCATTCAATTTTCCTTCACATCAAAGAGGTTCTTCTCTTCGTTCCCAATATAGGAGGTACAAGGTGACGTTAACATTCCGATCGGTGTTCAAAGAATCTTCTTTCTAACTCCAGATAATTGCAATTCTACAGGTCACGGATGGCGTGAAGAAACTTGTGCAAGTATTTGTAGACAAAGGATATGCCCTGAAGGCAAGCGTGGAACCTGTGCAATTCTCACCTAATAGCACAGGAGGCAAACTAAGAGTAAGCTTGTTAAATTGAACCCGTCGAATTCACTCAGCATGTTTCTCTTCAAGCACTTAAAACGTTGTTCAATAACGATCAACACACATCCAGATCAACTTAAAAGCTCACCTTCTTGCTATCAGTCATAGTGAATGCACGGGAAACTTACGTCACTGTAAGAAAACAATCACGGCCAGCTCAGCATCCGTTTTCATATTACAGAAGTATGTTCATCATCAATTCTACATCACATAAACCTGGTCCTTCCATTTGCTTCTAGATCTGAGACTCCGGTAACATTGACGCAGGTAAAGTTGGAGGGAAGTGCCACACAATGGGGGTTGCGCGCCCTTGCCAGTCGACGTGCACTATTAGTAAACGACTTCACAGGATTGGCAGTAGGGGCATATCTGAGGGCGTGCGGTTTTTCAGCCTATGAGAAGATACGGTATAGCGACACTTCTACCGAGCAGCTTTGGACGATTGTATGAGCAAAGGGTGGTCTCGGGTGAGAATGTTGCGCACCCATCCCCCTGGTTGGATGTGACAGAGCCCTCTCACGTAGTTGGTTAGCGTAAGAAGTGAACATCGAGCTGTGAGACGTAGCAGGACGTAGCAGGGCGAGAGAGCGAGGTTCCGTGACGCACTCAATGGTGGTCCGACCTGAAGTAAGTGATTGAGTTAGGGCGATTGAGTTACAATGATGAATTGAGCAAATAAAAAGGTCACTCGTGACCATGTTGAGGAGGATGCACAATTTGCCGCATCTGCTAGGGCTAGTGTGAGTGCCAATTTCCAGTCAGGGGGTGGGGCGTGAGCGGGAAGCAATGTGTGGAGTGCATGAGGAAAGCAGCAGGTGTTTTATGGCCACTGGTCAGTCTTGGGGGATAAGTTGCGTGCAACGACCGCGGTGTTGAAAGAGACGAGGGTCCAGGGAGCATGCACTCGGTGGATCCCAGTCCGCATGTCGGAATTGGGCGTGCATATTGTGAGCTGAGCTAAGTTGAGTTAAGTTGAGTTAACTGGGGCACGAAACACACGTCGTAGAGTCTGGCCATTGGAACGAACGAACTGTCCGTCTGACGCATTGGTTGGAACGAGTGGAAGTGTGCTGCACAATGAGACATGAACTCACAATTAAAGACCTGGAATAAGACGAGAATTTGGAGCCAAGTGAGTGTGGAGGCTGCATTCGTTGGTTGAAAACCAGTAGGTGGACACGATTAGCCACAAAATGCCCAGTGCAGCACAAGGACATAGTCCCAGAACGGAGGCTTCTCTTGAGACGTAAGATAAAGATGGTGCTAATTTGGAGGGCGGGCGCGGAGAGGAGAGGAGAGGGAAGTCGAGGAGAAGGAGGAGGGGCTATGGCAGCGAGTGAGTCTCGTTTTGTAGCAAGAGCGAGTAGCTTTTGTGCCCTGGCCGCGTTTGACGGTGAAGGTGGTAGGTCTGAGAAATTATTTTTAGGATAATTAGAGTTTTTTTCGAAATGTTGACATCTTCCAGCAGGATGTGCGCCTACGCGCTTCCGACTGGAAAAGGTCGTTGTAGTATAGTGGTAAGTATTCCCGCCTGTCACGCGGGTGACCCGGGTTCGATCCCCGGCAGCGGCGAGGCAATATGCACCGGTGGTCTAGTGGTAGAATAGTACCCTGCCACGGTACAGACCCGGGTTCGATTCCCGGCCGGTGCAAGCTCTTTCTCCCCTTCACCCTTTCTTTTGCTCTCACTTTTCCTTACATTCGCTCACCTGCCTCTCCCACACCGTTTGTAACCTGGCGGCTGTCACATGTAAAACTCCCATTCTTATCCCCTCCCAATGTTCTCTTCTCATAAATGAATCAATTAAATTACCTTCATCCATCCAATCTTTCCAATAACTAAAAACCTTCTTCATTTACTGGTCATCATCAAAAAATTTGTGCTTCATCATTTTATTAAACTCTTCCAATTATCAATTGTAACTTCTTCTTATCCATAAATATCTCTTGTATACTAAACCAAAGGTTTCACTCTAATGTATCTAACTACAACTATCAATCTTAAGAAATAATATCCACTTCTCTTCAAATAAATTGGTGCATTTATGAGATTGAGAATCTATGGGGTTGGAATGTTTTGATACATAAAGGTCTACAAAGGTTCTTAACTTGTGTTTACATTTATATTTTTATCTTTGCTTCCAACCATGGCATGATATTAAATTATCACATGCCAATCACAACACATTAAATTCTCTACAAAGTCTTCCATCATTAAACAACTATTCTAATAACATAACAATATTTTATTTAAATTGAAGATTGTTGAAGAACAGCAAGTACTTGCTTAGTTACAACCACATAAAGTTTAAGCATAGTATGTTGCTAATAGTAAAAAGGCAGCAAAGAGATAAAGTAAGTTATTATGGTAGTACCGAGGCTTTACTAAGAAGAGGTAGAAACAGATGTAATATCAAATAGATGGAAGTTGCCTCGTTGGTAAGCAAACCACCACCTATAAGTAAAGAGTGTTGGAAGTAAGAATTATCTTCCTCCACACTTCTATTAGAGTACAATACTTGTTGATGCTAAGTGTTTGTAGCCTTTAGACTTCTTTTTTTTCAATAGGTTATGGGCCCATTCACATTTGCTTGAGTGTCTTTTGAAGTCTTTGAAGTATTTTATTTTGTAAGTGTGGAGTAGATCAAGTTGTTGTTGCTGATGTTAGGCATTAAAAGTACCTAACTTTCAGATTCAGATCTAGATCTAGATCTTCGTTTGCTCTTACTTGTGGTTAAGAGCATTTTGGTGTTGATGGTTGATTTATCACATAAAGTTGCTTATTTTGCTTTATATGCCTCTTTTGGTGTATAGAGGTGACTTGTGAATATAAGAGAGATATTAGAGTGACAATTTAGATTTGGAAAGATCACCAGACTTGTGAGAAGCCTTAGAAGTGAAGTTGAGAGTGTTTTTGAGAGTAAAAATACTAGTTTGTTCACAAAGAAGGATTCTGTGATTCTAAGGCAGCTAAACCTTCTTGCTGATTTTAAGAGCATTAGGACTTCTTCTTACAACCTTTGTTGATACAACTCTGCCTAAGACATGGTTTCAAGTGAGGGTGAAGGCTTGAAAGTTATTGAGAAGTTTAGAGGTGAAAATTTCTACCATTGGAAGGTCAAAATGGAGCTTTTGTTGGCATCTTTGGATCTTTGGGATATTATAGATGAAAGTGAAGAGGCTCCAAGCAAAGATGCTGATATGAAAGAGAAGAAGGAGTTCAAACATCGTGAAAAGAAGGCTTTCGGTTGATTGCAACAAATGTGGATGAAGCCAACTTCTCTCACATTATCTCTTGCAAAGGACCAGCGGAAGCATGGAAGACTCTTTGCAACATCTATGAGAGCAAGAACTTATCCAACATCATTTATACAAGTAGTAAGTTCTTCACTTGCAAGATGGAAGAAGGTGAAGACCTCATAGCTCATGTCAATGAGGTAAAGGCTCTTGCAAACCAACTAGCAATTGTTGACAAGCCTTTAGAAGAAAGTGATATTGTCATGACCTTGCTAATGAGCCTTCTCAAATCCTACAACTACCTTATTGTAGCATTGGAGTCCATCAAGGTAAAAGAACTTACAATGGACTATGTGACGACAAGACTTGTCCATGAAGTAACCAAGAAGAAAGAAAAGGAGCCCCAAAGTAAAGTTTCAGCATTGTATTCACGTCAAGGCAAGGGCAACTATCCAAATCAACGAGGTAATGTCAAATCTTGCTTCATTTGTGGCAAAATAGGCCATTTTGCTCGAAATTGCTACAAAGGCAAAAAGATGAAGAAGGAGAATGCAAATAGTGTGCAAGATGAGTTTGGAGGACAAGATTATGCACTCACTGCAACAAATGGGACCTCTATGGCTTCCATGTCAAGATGGATTGTGGATTCAGGTTGTTCCAAGCATATGACACCTTATAAGTCTTCATTTGATACTTATGAAGTTATTCCAGCACCAAACGTGGTGTTGGTAGATAGTGGTACATGTGAAGCCATTAGAATTGGATCTATTATGGTAGAGGTGGTTGTGAATGGACAAACCAATCGGATCAGAGTCAAAAACGTCCTTCATGTGCCAAGATGAAGCAAAACCTACTTTCGGTGAGTAAACTTGTAATGGAAGGTTTTAAAGTTTAATTTGACATGAATGGATGTTTTGTAAGATCATTGAGTAGAAACAAGGTCTTCAAAAGCTTGAAAGACGGAAATTAGTACTACCTCATTTGTAAGAAGGTGAATGGAATGGAGGTAGCTGCATTTACTGAGATTACATCAAACGAAGACAAGTTGAATATATGGCATCGTCGCCTTGGCCATTTGAATGTGAAGAGCATGAAAGAGCTCAAGACCATGGTAAGTGGCTTAGATCTTGGAAATACAAGCCAAAATACAAAACAACTTGCATGTGAAGAATGCATACAAGGCAAACAACAAAGGGCCTTATTTCCAAGGAGTGTAGCAACACGTGCTACCAAGTTGCTAGAGATTGTCCATTCAGATGTATGTGGACCTATGAATAATACAAGTATTGGAGGATCAAGGTATTTCTTTACTTTCATTGATGATTATTCAAGAAAGATTTGGATCTATATTTTTAAAGCCAAGAGTGAATGCTTTTGGAGATTTAAGGATTTTAAAGCACTTTTTGAAAAACAAAGTGAATGTAAGATCAAGGTGCTATGTACGGACAATGGAGGTGAGTACATGTCTAAGCAATTTGATGTTTATTTGAAGAATGAAGGAATTGTTAGAGAAACCACAACTCCGTACACTCCACAACAAAATGGTGTTGCTGAAAGGACAAATCGAACCATTGTAGAGATGGCAAGGAGTATGTTACATGCTCAAAATCTTGGCTATGAATTTTGGAGAGAAGGGGTGGTGAATGCAATATATACAAGAAATAGATGTCCAACAAGTGCTCTTGCATCAATGACACCACAAGAAGCATGGAGTGGTAGACAACCTTGCATTTCTCATATGAAGACCTTTGGTTGCATTGCATATGCAAAAACACCTAATTGTATGAAGTCCAAACTTGATGCAAAAGGTACAAAGTGTGTGTTTCTTGGTTATTGTGAAGGTACTAAGGTATATAGACTAATGTGCTTGAAAATCAAGAAGATCATCAAAAGTCGTGATGTTGTTTTTTTAGAACACAAAAATCCTTGTGACCACTTGGAGATGTGTCCAAGTGGGAGTAATGGTGTGTTTGTGGACACATCTTTGAATTCAGCAAAGAAACAAGAAGATGAAGACAATGAAGATGATGAAGATGAAAAGCCAAAGAAGGTTGAAAAGATGAAGGCTCTTATAATTGATAGGACCAGCAATGAAAGAAATGAAGATGTTGAAGATTGGGATGATGACAATGATGAAGACTTCCAACCATTGAGTAAGAAATGACAAGGTTTAAGAGTTGGAAAAGAATAAGGTGAATGTTCTTCAATCAATGAAAGGAGATATCTTTTGAGAGAAAGAAGGCAACGTGGCGAATGGTGGAAGAATCACATCTTCTCTCAAGTAAGTGAAGAAAATATAAATGTTGCTCTTCTTGCTGATCCATTGTCTTTGTGTGATGCTATGAAGTGTGAAGATGCAATCAAGTAGGAGAAGGCTATGGAAGAAGAGTACCAATCTCTTATCGACAATGGTACATGGAAATTGGCACCTCTTCCACCAAATCGATCTAGTGTTGGTTGTAAATGGGTGTTTAGGACTAAAAGAGATGCAATGGATGTGGTGGTGAGGCACAAGGCAAGATTAGTTGCCAAAGGATACTTACAAGTTGCTGGAATTGATTTCAATGAGACTTATGCACCCATTGCCAAATTCACCACCATAAGGATCATTGTAGCAATTGGGGCAGTAATGGATTTGGAAATATACCAAATGGATGTGAAGACGGCCTTTTTGAATGGAGAATTACAAGAAGACATCTATATGGACCAACCTCAAGGATTTATACAACAAGGTAAAGAACATCTTGTTTGCAAATTGAAGAAATCCTTGTATGGGTTGAAACAATCACCAAGGGCATGGTACCAACGAATTGACACCTTCTTTATCAATGAAGGATTTATAAGGAGTGAAGTTGATCATTCATTGTATGTGATGCAATCTAGAGAGTTCTTACTGATTGTAATCCTCTATGTTGATGATTTGATCATCTTGGCTAACAATATGGAAAAGATGGATTGGATGAAGGCCAAATTAGAGAAGGAATATGAGATGAGTGATTTGGGAGAATTGCACTATTGCTTGGGAGTGGAATTTGCAAGAGATCATGGTAACAAGACCATTACAATGAGCCAAACAAAGTATATTGAAGAAGTGTTAAAATGATTCAACATGGAGGAGTGCAAGTCCATTGGAATACCTTTGGATGCAAACTTGAAGTTGATGAAGCTTACGGATGAGGAGTTTGCACAAGTTGAAGGTGAGATGCAAAGTATTCCTTACAAAGCAGTAGTAGGCTCACTCATGTATGCAATGGTGGCTACAAGAGTGGATCTTGCGTATGCAGTGAGTGTTGTAAGCCAACACATGTCTAAGGCTGGACCAATGCATTGGAAAACAGTAAAGAGGATTTTGAGGTACTTAAAATACACAAAAGACTTCAAATTATGCCTTGGTGGTAAGAACATTGACTTGCAAGGTTATTGTAATGCGGATTGGGCTGGAGATGTAAATGATAGAAGATCCACAACGGGATATGTATTCTTCATTGGAGTGGGAGTCATTTCATGGAATTGCAAGAGACAACCTACTATTGCAAGATCAACAATAGAGGCAGAGTATATGGCAGCAAATCATTGTGCAATAGAGTCGTGTTGGATAAGGCAACTCTTAGAAGACATTGGTCTAGTGCAACTAGAAGAAACTCCCATTATGTGTGACAATCAAGGATGTCTTGCATTTGCAAAGAATCTAAAGTATCATTCAAGGACCAAGCACATTGATGTTCAACATCATTTCATACGAGAGAAGTTTGAAGATGGAATAATAAGTATGAAGTATTGTGCTACAAATGACATGCTTGCTGATGTGCTTACAAAGGCATTAGTAAAGGGTAGACATCATGACTTGATTCAGAGATTAGGATTAAAAGCCTTTTGAATATTAGCAAAGTGGGAGTGTTGAAGAACAATAAGTACTTGCTTAGTTACAACCACATAAAGTTTAAGCATAGTATATTGCTAATAATAAAAAGACAGCAAAGAGGTAAAGTAAGTTATTATAGTCGTACCGAGGCTTTACTAAGAAGAGGTAGAAACAGATGTAATATCAAATGGATGGAAGTTGCCTAGTTGGTAAGCAAACCACCACCTATAAGTAAAGAGTATTGGAAGTAAGAATTATCTTCCTCCACACTTCTATTAGAGTATAATACTTACTGATGCTAAGTGTTTCTAGCCTTTAGACTTCTTTTTCTTCAATAAAGATTAGAACAACTAAGCAACTTTTCAATAGTTTGAATACCACCTACCCACTAATCCTTCCTATACAATAAGGCTTATACTTCAAATCCCAAACTACTTATGTGCTAACTTCTACTCCAAATGCATCCAACACAATCTTATATGTATCTAATTCATTAACTATATTATAATCTAGGGCCATATGCTACTTTCAACAACATGATACATTAATCTCACATATATTATAAAGATATCTCAACATCCAACCTCACATGTCATCTTGTCAAGAGAGACAAAAGAAATGACCCTCATCTTTTTCTTAGTAATAAATATAATAAATTTGAATATAAAATCAAGATCATAAGTGATATTCTTTACCTATCTATGTTCACATCTATGATACATTATCAATCTCAATTAGACCAACCTTGATGCATTCATTATATTACAAAGTATTTATATAATATGTTATTTACAAGCACCCAATGGCTCAATTTAGTTTTTTGGTAGACTTATGAATGGTTAAATCAAGAGCATGTTATTAATCTAGCACAACTATCTAATGAGAAGAACAAAGCCTAAGTTGTAGTAACCTTGATTCAAGCCTACTTAAATTTGGAATTTTATTGCAGGTAAATATGTCTTCAACTAGTCTATATTGCATTTAAAGTAGGTCTTTCAAAACTACTCATTATTGAAGCAATGAGAATCATAGCACCAATATACTATTGACTAACTAATGTAACTTAATAGAATGATGACAATAGTATTTTGTTCAAGCTTGTGATATTTTTCTTTAGAAATATAAATATATGTAAATGCATTGAGAATTACTAAAAATAAGATAGGAGATTTGATGCTATAGAGTTATTTAAAAAATATTGTTGAAATCCTTAATGTTGGATTGAGTTTTTAGATAGGTAATTATACAAATTACTTCATTTTAAAAAGCAACTAGGATTTTAGGTGCATTAAAGATACTCTAAGTTATTTCTATAAGTATTTTATTTATATATATAAATATATATATATATATATATTTATATTTTTAGTAATATTTTTTTATTCAAATTTCCAACATATGATAAGTTTTTATTTTATGCTATGTTGGTCTAAAAAAGCTATGAATATTTTAGCCTTATATTCTCATCCTTTTTCAAAGCAAAGGGAGGCAATAGAGAAATTAAAATGATTTTCAATGTATTTTTCGAAGTATCAATACTATATATATAAAAAAATCTTACTTTTTTATGAAAAATAAAATAGAGTCATAAATATTTGTTGCAATCATCAATAAAAGTGAAAAATAGTTGCTTTAAGTTAGAAAAGTTACTTAGATAGGACCACAAAGGTTGGAGTCGATGAGCTAGAGCAAACAAGATGTATGTGTAGATGAAGATTTTGAAATGGCATTGCAAAGATGCTTGTTAATGATACATGAGACAAAATATATATATATATATATATATATATATATATATATAGATATATCATAGAGGAGGTAAGCTTGACATGAGATTGTCTTTTAACATGTAGTATAACAATTTGTAATTGGAGTGGTTAAATTGTTGATGTTAGAGAATTTCTAAGGACATAGATTCAATTGGCAAGGAATTGCTCAAAGAAGTTATAAAGCCAATCTTAAGAGAAAATCCTAAATATAAATTTAATTTGTGTAACAAACTTCATGGATCTTGAATTTCTTTGAAAATAGTATAAAAAAAATCATGAAAATTAATAATATTATAAAATTTAAAATAAAGACGGTTATATATCTATTATTAGTCAATTTTTCAATTTTTTTAAAAAAATATATAATACATAAAAAATGTTAGAAATTATTTTATTTTTCAAAAAATGAACATTACCTCTCACAATTAAAAGCTTTGATCCTCCTATTATAATAATATTGGTCACAATAAAGGATATAAAGAAGTGAAATAAATGTTCATATTAATTGATAAAATAAGAACTAAGATTGGAATTAATGACAAAGAAAGGATTGTGAATGTGAGAGAGCATGGCAATTATATTTATCTCTTGTGAGTTGTTGATAGTATTCTCTAAGTCTTTATCTTTTAAGTTTTAGAGGCACAAATAGTTTGTGTTTGGTTAAAACTATTAACAAATCTTTTGATGATTTGACTTTCTACCAAAGATCTTTTGAATGTACAAATTCTTCAAGGTTTGTGTAATTTAAATGAGGTTGCTCTTTATGATGATATTATATGTAACCTTCAAAGAAACCTAATTCAAAAGAAGGTTGTTTGAAAAAAAATTATACAAAAATGCTATCTTAGATGTCTTAACCAATGCTCGCTAGTTAGGTGACAATTTCTTTGACTAACAACAATTTTAATTCTACAATCATGCCTCTTTAAAAAAATAAAAAAATAAATCATTTCAAAGATGAATTTTTTTCTATGTTGTTAAAACTTGAATTTTGTTTGAACTTAAGCCAGAGAGTAGAAAAATTGGATTTAAATCATATGACAATAAGACCTATTTTCTAAGAGACAATGGTAGTGATAATCATGATGGTTTTGTTCAATTTCTTTAGCATTTTTTATATGTCATTAGCATTGTCATTGTTTTAAATCTTGCTTGTGAATCCTTTGGGTACTTCTTGTAGAAATTAGAAATAATAACAAGATCCTAACAACTCTAATAGAAATCTAAATAAATTTTAATTAAAACTTAACAATCATATTCAAACTTTAATTCAATCTAAGAGAAGCCTTCAAAAAATTAAAAAAGATATATAAAAATACTATTGTCATCATTCTATTAAGTTACATTAGTTAGTCAATAGCATATTGGTGCTATGATTCTCATTGCCAAAAGATGATAATTAGTTATAAGATTATTTTTAATGAGGCTCTTTATTCAAAAAAGCTTTTTTAAAATGCCAATAAAAGTCTTTATTGATAGCCCATCTTTTATCATATTTGTTTTATCATTAGATTTTGAAGATTGTAGAATACAAAAATAACATTTTAGTTTTATAATTTAGAACCTAAAATTTAATTCAAGGTGGTCAAATTTTCTAATATAAGATTTAAATTGTACTTTTTGTCTTTCAAAATATTATTAAGAATCTATATGTTTTCTTGTGATAATTTGGTCTTACATTATCAAAAAAAAATAGTCATTTCTGCTGAATATATTAATTCATTAAATTTGTATTGAAGTTTGATATCTCACTAGCATAAAGAGGTCATAAAGATAACAAATGGTATTTTTATTTTGTCCTCCAAACTCATCTTGCACACTATTTGCATTCTCCTTCTTCATCTTTTTGCCTTTGTAGCAATTTCGAGCAAAATGGCCTATTTTGCCACAAATGAAGCAAGATTTGACATTACCTCGTTGATTTGGATAGTTGCCCTTGCCTTGACGTGAATACAATGCTGAAACTTTACTTTGGGGCTCCTTTTCTTTCTTCTTGGTTACTTCATGGACAAGTCTTGTCGTCACATAGTCCATTG
The DNA here is from genome assembly GCF_059467195.1 of Physcomitrium patens. Classification (NCBI taxonomy): domain Eukaryota; kingdom Viridiplantae; phylum Streptophyta; class Bryopsida; order Funariales; family Funariaceae; genus Physcomitrium; species Physcomitrium patens. The sequence continues at coordinate 2,939,774 of NC_143428.1, read as the reverse complement.
TAAGTTCTTTTACCTTGATGGACTCCAATGCTACAATAAGGTAGTTGTAGGATTTGAGAAGGCTCATTAGCAAGGTCATGACAATATCACTTTCTTCTAAAGGCTTGTCAACAATTGCTAGTTGGTTTGCAAGAGCCTTTACCTCATTGACATGAGCTATGAGGTCTTCACCTTCTTCCATCTTGCAAGTGAAGAACTTACTACTTGTATAAATGATGTTGGATAAGTTCTTGCTCTCATAGATGTTGCAAAGAGTCTTCCATGCTTCCGCTGGTCCTTTGCAAGAGATAATGTGAGAGAAGTTGGCTTCATCCACATTTGTTGCAATCAACCGAAAGCCTTCTTTTCACGATGTTTGAACTCCTTCTTCTCTTTCATATCAGCATCTTTGCTTGGAGCCTCTTCACTTTCATCTATAATATCCCAAAGATCCAAAGATGCCAACAAAAGCTCCATTTTGACCTTCCAATGGTAGAAATTTTCACCTCTAAACTTCTCAATAACTTTCAAGCCTTCACCCTCACTTGAAACCATGTCTTAGGCAGAGTTGTATCAACAAAGGTTGTAAGAAGAAGTCCTAATGCTCTTAAAATCAGCAAGAAGGTTTAGCTGCCTTAGAATCACAGAATCCTTCTTTGTGAACAAACTAGTATTTTTACTCTCAAAAACACTCTCAACTTCACTTCTAAGGCTTCTCACAAGTCTGGTGATCTTTCCAAATCTAAATTGTCACTCTAATATCTCTCTTATATTCACAAGTCACCTCTATACACCAAAAGAGGCATATAAAGCAAAATAAGCAACTTTATGTGATAAATCAACCATCAACACCAAAATGCTCTTAACCACAAGTAAGAGCAAACGAAGATCTAGATCTAGATCTGAATCTGAAAGTTAGGTACTTTTAATGCCTAACATCAGCAACAACAACTTGATCTACTCCATACTTACAAAATAAAATACTTCAAAGACTTCAAAAGACACTCAAGCAAATGTGAATGGGCCCATAACCTATTGAAAAAAAAGAAGTCTAAAGGCTACAAACACTTAGCATCAACAAGTATTGTACTCTAATAGAAGTGTGGAGGAAGATAATTCTTACTTCCAACACTCTTTACTTATAGGTGGTGGTTTGCTTACCAACGAGGCAACTTCCATCTATTTGATATTACATCTGTTTCTACCTCTTCTTAGTAAAGCCTCGGTACTACCATAATAACTTACTTTATCTCTTTGCTGCCTTTTTACTATTAGCAACATACTATGCTTAAACTTTATGTGGTTGTAACTAAGCAAGTACTTGCTGTTCTTCAACAATCTTCAATTTAAATAAAATATTGTTATGTTATTAGAATAGTTGTTTAATGATGGAAGACTTTGTAGAGAATTTAATGTGTTGTGATTGGCATGTGATAATTTAATATCATGCCATGGTTGGAAGCAAAGATAAAAATATAAATGTAAACACAAGTTAAGAACCTTTGTAGACCTTTATGTATCAAAACATTCCAACCCCATAGATTCTCAATCTCATAAATGCACCAATTTATTTGAAGAGAAGTGGATATTATTTCTTAAGATTGATAGTTGTAGTTAGATACATTAGAGTGAAACCTTTGGTTTAGTATACAAGAGATATTTATGGATAAGAAGAAGTTACAATTGATAATTGGAAGAGTTTAATAAAATGATGAAGCACAAATTTTTTGATGATGACCAGTAAATGAAGAAGGTTTTTAGTTATTGGAAAGATTGGATGGATGAAGGTAATTTAATTGATTCATTTATGAGAAGAGAACATTGGGAGGGGATAAGAATGGGAGTTTTACATGTGACAGCCGCCAGGTTACAAACGGTGTGGGAGAGGCAGGTGAGCGAATGTAAGGAAAAGTGAGAGCAAAAGAAAGGGTGAAGGGGAGAAAGAGCTTGCACCGGCCGGGAATCGAACCCGGGTCTGTACCGTGGCAGGGTACTATTCTACCACTAGACCACCGGTGCATATTGCCTCGCCGCTGCCGGGGATCGAACCCGGGTCACCCGCGTGACAGGCGGGAATACTTACCACTATACTACAACGACCTTTTCCAGTCGGAAGCGCGTAGGCGCACATCCTGCTGGAAGATGTCAACATTTCGAAAAAAACTCTAATTATCCTAAAAATAATTTCTCAGACCTACCACCTTCACCGTCAAACGCGGCCAGGGCACAAAAGCTACTCGCTCTTGCTACAAAACGAGACTCACTCGCTGCCATAGCCCCTCCTCCTTCTCCTCGACTTCCCTCTCCTCTCCTCTCCGCGCCCGCCCTCCAAATTAGCACCATCTTTATCTTACGTCTCAAGAGAAGCCTCCGTTCTGGGACTATGTCCTTGTGCTGCACTGGGCATTTTGTGGCTAATCGTGTCCACCTACTGGTTTTCAACCAACGAATGCAGCCTCCACACTCACTTGGCTCCAAATTCTCGTCTTATTCCAGGTCTTTAATTGTGAGTTCATGTCTCATTGTGCAGCACACTTCCACTCGTTCCAACCAATGCGTCAGACGGACAGTTCGTTCGTTCCAATGGCCAGACTCTACGACGTGTGTTTCGTGCCCCAGTTAACTCAACTTAACTCAACTTAGCTCAGCTCACAATATGCACGCCCAATTCCGACATGCGGACTGGGATCCACCGAGTGCATGCTCCCTGGACCCTCGTCTCTTTCAACACCGCGGTCGTTGCACGCAACTTATCCCCCAAGACTGACCAGTGGCCATAAAACACCTGCTGCTTTCCTCATGCACTCCACACATTGCTTCCCGCTCACGCCCCACCCCCTGACTGGAAATTGGCACTCACACTAGCCCTAGCAGATGCGGCAAATTGTGCATCCTCCTCAACATGGTCACGAGTGACCTTTTTATTTGCTCAATTCATCATTGTAACTCAATCGCCCTAACTCAATCACTTACTTCAGGTCGGACCACCATTGAGTGCGTCACGGAACCTCGCTCTCTCGCCCTGCTGATAAACACACAACTCATCCACATAATTACGAGCCAGTTCAGGCCCAATGATCAACTGAATTGTTCGGATTCATCAGTGACATAAATACAGTCCACACCTATGTTCCCCATATTGAGAACGTATATGAGAACACAGGAGTGATGCTCAACACCCTCTCTCGCTTCCTGTGTGTTCTGTCAACTGAACAAGATTCTAGACGAAGCACTTCCTAAGGTAATAGTTCTCTGCATCGCTTAATGTGTAGAAACCCTTCTACTGTGCACAGTAGAAATGATTGACAAGGGGTTCGCACTCAGACCATGAAGGGTAGATTCCAGCTCGTCTACCATTTCTAACATAGAACATAAATTTCTCTGATGAAGGGATCGAAGCTCTGGGCGAGGAAGCGACATTTGGATTTGAATCAGAGTTCAAGTGTCGGAGGCAAACAAGCTAGGCATCCACACTTGCGAGTAGATAATCCACAAGAGCCTTGAGCAAGGAGAGTAGTGTCCAGATGACCAGGTGAAGATTAAATTCCATAGAAAAGAGACGTTGTGGGTAGTAGTTTCCATGATAAAAAGACAGAGATTATATAGCGAGGGAGAGAAGAGACAAATCTAGGTCCTCTTGATGAGGATATTGATGTTAGCTAGATTGAGCTCATTTCAAAATTTCTCAAACATGGACTGACCCAAGGGCATTGTGAAGATATCCGCCAGTTGCTTGTAGGTTGGAACACATTCCAATTCCAAATCTCCACTTGCAATTTTCTAGCGAGTGAAGTGATAGTGGGCATAAATGTGGCTGGTGCGCAAATTTATCCAATGATTTATTGCCATGATGATGTTGCCCATATTGTTGCAATAAAGGCGAATTGGTTTTTTTATATCAAATTGAAGATCCTGAAACAGCATGATGAACCACAATGCGGTCTTGGATGCTTCCACCAATGCTCTGTACTTTGCTTCGGATGACAACAGAGCCACGGTGGATTGCTTTTTCAAGTGCCAAGTAATTGGAAAAGAACCTAATTTGAAACTAAAACCTATGGTGGATTTTGAGTCTTGTAAGTCACATACCCAATCCAAATCGACGTAGCCGTACAAGGTGTTACATTCCTCTTTTGCAAATAGAATTCTGAAGTCTTCAATTCCTCATATGTACCTCAAAATCCTCTTTGCAGCCAGAAGGTGTGATAGTTGTCGTTTTTGCATTAACCTGCTCCACATTCCAATTGAGAATTTAATATTGAATCTAGTGATAGGAAGATGCAGTAATGAATTGATCAAGCCGCTATAGAAAGTGGAATTGCATTCTTCTTCTCCCATATTGGTGACTAATTTGCACCTCACGTCTATTGGCGTAGCTGCTGGTTGACAGTCCTTCATGCCATAATTTTTGAGGATTTTCTTAGCATAACCTCTTTGAGTAAGAAAGATGCCCCTTTGCATACGTGTGCATTCAGCTTTGAGATAGATCATGATGTTTCCTTCCAATAGTTCTGTTATGGAGAACTTGGAATTGAAACATGTTTTCAAATCTTTTATGGCTGATAGTGAATTCCCAACCATGAATGGGTCATCCACTTACAATGCAATTAGTATAATAATCTGATTTTTTGTTTGATTATAAAAATTGGTTTTAAACCAATGTTCTGGAGGAATTTATCTACCTTGTCATACCATGATCCTATGAGGGCTTGCCATAAGCCATAGGAAGCCTTCTTGAGCTTGTACACTAAATACTCATTGCTTGATACTTGGAAGCCTTTTGGTTGTGTAATATACACTTTTTCTTTGCAAAGGCATAAAGAAAAGCAAAATTGATGTCCATATGAGCAATGATCTAATTATTTTGTGAAGTAATAGCAAGGAGTGATGGAATAATTTTCTATGCAACCACCAAGACAAACATTTCTTCAACATCCACTTTTTTTTATGTTCAAAATCAGGAACCACTAGTCTAGATTTTCGTTTTGAAGTTCTCCTTTCAGATCAATTTTAGCTTTAAAAATTCATCTAGTTGATATTGCAATCTTGATAGGAAATAGATCGTTAAGATATCATATCTCATTTTTTCACAAGAGAATTGTACTCATCTATAATAGATTTCTTTCAATTCAAGCAACTCAAGGCTTTGCTAAAATTAATAGATTCTTGAGATGAAATTATAATAGACAGAACATAGTGATCATTGGACTACTTTGATACATGATTCTTTGATTGGATCTAGTTATCTATTGAGTGGGCCATTATAGCATGGATATAGAGGGATTAGATTGTAAAATATTGTAATCTAAAGAAAATGTTAGTGGTGCAGAGGTAGCATTTCATGGTAATGACGCACAAAATGAATCCGCATTGCTAATTGGTAAATAATCAGTGTCAAGATTTGGCATTAAAGTATTATAGAAGATTTAGATTTTGTGGCATATTATTTTAGGCATCAAACAATAGCACATTGGAAGATAGCAATTGAATTGGAACCTACAACAGACTTCTTGGAGATGCTCGATTCAATGAGTTTGCTTAATTGCCAAATATTCCATGATTTTGTTGTCCATAGTTTGCAAGATTCAAGTATGTTGCTACTAATGGAGGTGACTTATAAGGCTATAATTAATATGTAGTAGAAGCGAGTTAAATATAGTAACTTATTGTAGAAGTTTATTGATAATTTTTTAAAGATCTTTGCCCTCTTTGTTGTAATCATCATAGTTGAAAGAGTATGGTTTAAACTTAAGATTGATATGATGGGATCCAAATTACAAAATTTTGTCTCATAAAAAAAACATCCTTTGAAATCATTGTCTTGTTTATTGATAGTAGATATATTTAATAGGCTTTTGAGCAATTATTATATTTTATTAAACTACCTATTACAAATCTAGATTCTAATTTATTTCTAGCATAAAGTCCTAAGTGAATATATGATAAGAATCCAAAACAATTGAGATGTTTTAGATTTGGTTATTTTTTAAAAAAGAGTTGTTTAAGCAATGAAGTAGACTTGCTAATCCTAATTGGCATTCTATTCAAAAAATAAATAATAGTTTAAGAGGTTTCTAGTCATAGAAAGGTTAGGACATGACTCAAAAGTAACATTAATATAATCCTTTTTTAGAATTGTTCTATTTCATCTTTCTACCACATCGTTCTATTGAGAGACATGGTCCTAAGTTAATTGTTTCTATATTTTATGCAATCTACAATATTTTAAAAAGGTAATGGAGAAGAATTATCTATCCTAGTTTGTACATAGGACTTTCGAAGGTAACCTTCTCTATCTTTTTATCATTGTTCTAAACTCACAAAAAAATTCAAAGACTTAGTTCTTTTATTTCAAAAAGTAAGTCTATATTTTTTTGTTGCATTCATGAACAAATAATATAAAAATATCTATTTTTTGAAAAAAAAGAGATTAAAAAGGGATTACACATATCAATATGGACTAGACCTAAGAACTAATGTAAGTAAGTACTTATTTTATATGGCATTGGTTTCTTTACCTACATCTTTTTATCCTTCAAAGAAGTATTTATAAATTATAGGATCTATTGTGAATCTTTGGATTCTATATGAATTATCTTTTGAAGATATCTTACTAAGAATAATAAATCCTACATGCCCATGCTAGGAATGCTATAGCTAGGAGAAGCAAGTTGAATTATTCTAACCTTGAGGATTTAAATTTTTTAAGTTGTTGTTTAAGACCAAAGTAGTGATATTACTATTTCTAATATCAAATTGATTGTATTAAGAACTTATAACTAAATAGCTATTGTTGTAAGTTAATTTATACAATTGAGATTTTTTGTCCTAATATTCAAAAATAATGGGCATCAATAGTTGTAATCTTATGAAAATAATAAAAAAAAAAATCTTCCAAAAATCAAGATATTATTTTTTATCTAATAAGCTATTTCACTAAAATCAAATTAAGCCTTATTTTTGAAACATAATAAACATTGTATAATTTATTAAAATCAAAATGATTTGTCAAGATGATTTCACCTTGTTCCTTAACAAAATGACTCTGTCCATTAGTTATTACAATCGTATCTTATTTTGATAATTTTTCTAAACAAGATAAGAATTCAAGATCTCTAAAAAAAAGTGCTTAAAAGCCTTTCTATTAATAATCCAATCTTTTTCAAAAATCAATGCAAATAACAAAATATTTAATGCATTCTAGATTTCTTTTGGAATAGATTTGTAATGCTCACTGAGATAGCTTTCAAAGATGTTGGCATGTAATTTGAATTGATTATCTCCTATGACCAAAATTGAAGCAAGTACGAGACAATCTTCGACTATATGTTCCGTTTTATGACACCAATGACATTTTAGCTCTTTCTTCCTTCTCAACTAACTATATTGATCTATCTATTAAAAAACAAAGACTGGTGTTTGCTAATAATATCTTCAAATTATATATATATATTTTTTTTAAATATCAAGGCATCTTTGTGAGAATCAAAATACAACTTCATTTTTATTTCTTCCATCTATAATCAACAAACTAGTTTTACAAGAGTGGATCCAGTTCGCTTGTTTTGGATGGTTGAACCAATATCTTGTACTTTGGGGAATTTTTTTTCAATATCTTGTAAATGATGATAAGGTCGAAAAGAAGTTCATTGGCTTCCCTAAAAATATTGATGAGCTCATGAACTATTTGTGTAAAAGATGCAATAGACATATTATTGTCCATCCTTAGGTTTTCTTACATGTCCAAAATTGTCATTATATCTCTAATAGTTTGTGTAAAACAAGATGCTAGTTGGCCTCAAAAACTACAAAATATAAAAAGATACTATTCAAAGCATCTTAGAGAGATAAGATCTCTAGAAAATAGTAGCTACAACCAATTCTATTGCTTATCTATTATATGCCTAAACTTAACACTTAATGTTACTTAGTTATACTATTCAAAAAACTTAGTGCCTCTCTTCAATGGCTATTAGCTTTGATACCATAATAAATACATTTCATTATAATAAATATAATTCATCAACATAAAAATAAGTTAATATAGGCCTAATGATTAATTGAATTATTTGGCTTGAATAGTAATATAAATATAGTATATACCTATGTTTTCTATATTGAGAATATATATGGAAATATGAAAGCAATATTCAACACTTATTACATCTTGCTACATCTCATAGCTTGACATTCACTATTTATACTATTTATGTGATAGAGCTTTGCTACATCTAACTAAGAAATGGATGCAAAATAATTTCACCTAAGACCACTTTTTGCTCATATAATTGTTCAAAGCTGCTTTTTAGAAGTGTTATTATATCTTATCTTTTCAGAGACTAAAAAACCACATACTTTTAAATATGTTCTTATTGCCAATTCTCAAAAATCTTACATTTATTGTAATTCACAATATAAAACCATCATATCAATTTGTGATAGCATAAATTACCTATTTCTAAAATTAGTACAATTAATAAGAGTTGTTTAGTAAATTTAATCTAGATCTTGATATTATTTAATAATTTTTCTTTGTAGATTGTGTTTTTTTGTAGATTTTATTTTAGAATATTGCTATAATATTCAATAGTTGTAGAATCTTGTAATATAATGTTTTCAATTTACTCAATTGAGTATGTGGAGTAGACTAATAAAATCTTAGAAAATAAAGAGATAAAGCTATAAATATCAATTAAAGTCTTATTTACATATGTAAATATATTAATTATTTTTTGGATCTTCTTTAGTTACAACTTCTATTAATTTTTTTTTTTTTTTTCTATGAAAGTCTAGCATTTATAAAAAGAGGTTTTAAAATTATTTATAATAAAAAAAATAGATTTTTTATATTTATAATATATTGTTGATCACAAGTGATTAGTTGGTTTCTATATGTATTTTTTGTGTTTTTTTTTGTTTTTTGTTACTATTATATTAGAGCTTTGATTTATTCTCTAGTTACTTCTATCCATCTTGAGATTTTTTATCTATTATTATTAATATCTTTATATATTTCTTTTAATCAATAGAATGTTTAATCTAAGTAAAAAATTAAGATGTTGATTCTAATATCTTAAATAGTAGAAAATATTGATGCAATAGAAGGTTAGAAGTCTTTGTTAGATCCATATTATAGACCCATATTTGAAAATAATATTAGAAATTTCTAAATTTATGTGTTATTTTAATTTATTCTAATAAGAAGAATAATTATTACAAAATGATAATTTATCTTTAATGTAATGGAAATTATTTCTTTTTTTAATAATGGTAGAAGCTTAGAAGTTAACATGACTAAACATATTTTTTTAGCATTGTAATATTATCATCTATATTAGGTGTGTTATCTAAAATATAAATATTTCTTTGTATAGATGTTAGAGAGTTATATTTTTTGAGGTTTCTTGCCTATTATCACTTTTTATTAAATAATAGTAAAACCTATTATATTTATTTTATGATTACTTCTTTATATCTATTTAGATTTAAAGAAAGTTATTAAATTTTTATCTTTTTTCTACTTTTTATTTATATTTAGGATATTAAATATAATCTTATCAATATTAGTATTTTTACTATTTTTAATATATTTTTGATGAATCTTATGTTTTTAGTCTAATGTACCTTATTTTTTCTTATTATTTTGTAATAAGATACAATCTTTGATCCCACACTTAATATTAAGAAAAAAATGATATTTGATATTATAACTAATGTAGCTAAAATTTCCTCTTATTACATATAAGATTTGTACCTTATACCTTCAGTTCTAAGTCTATAATTAAATATACTTCAATGCAAATTTAAGGTTTTTATAAATTTTTATTGATTTCTTTTTATATTTCAAAATTTATCATAGTTTAGTTTTTATTGCCATAGACATATAAATCAAAGGAAATTTTAGAACCTTCTAAAAATATTTTGTGTTTCAATAGATCCTTTCAAAATATTCTAAAAGCTTAATAGAAATATCCAATAGAGAGCAAAGAAATTAAGTTATATTAGATGGCTTCTTTAGAAAGTTTCAAATGTAACTTAATATATGAGCCTTATAAAAAATTTCACAAGGACCTTCTTCTAGTTTGGCGAACAAGTCTTCTAGATAGCTACTGCAAAAAGGTATTGAAAGCTTAGACAATAAGCCTTAAGCCTTATAAATAACATAAGTAGAAACAAGTATAAATCCTCCTTAGACTTATCACTTCATTTCTAAAGTTATTTCTTCTTTTGACTTCTAAGGATTCTTTCTTCTTAATAATAACCACTTAACTATTCTATTCTTTTATTATATATTCTTTTCTTACATATCTTGGTTTTTTTTGCTTAAAATTATTTCTTATTATTTAAAATTATGAAATATATTCTTAACAACTATCTATGGAGTAATTTTGTAAAATTTATCAATAAGTGTCAAGTACAAAAACCTAAAGAATGTAAATAATAAAAATAAGACATATATCAACTTGAAATTAGATTAGAAACAAGAAAGAAATTGATAAGAGTGAGCAAGGCCTCACTCTTGTTTCTATATATGTTATATAATCAAGAGCTACATGACAATATTGTATAGAACCTCCAATATTTGTCCAACTTATGCAACATATGTCTAACTTACAAGGCATATTTTTTTATATGTGTGCTATATGGCTAACTTATATTACATGCCAATTATCTATAAATACATATAAAGTTAAATTTGCATCTATAAAGATTTTAAGAAGCTTCTCAATAAGATATTACCAAATTTACTTTTATTTATTTATTTATTTATACTTAATTCTTTTAATTTAAGTAATTTCTAAGATGAGTATGTGTGTTTGTAATAAGAAGATTCTAAAAAGGAATTTGATAGATTTAATACTATTTCCTCTCTTCGAATTTCAAATGGCTTTAAGTTCAAGATTTGGATTCTAAGCTTGAAAAATAAAAAGTCTAAGAAAAGTTTCTAAAAGATAATAGTATCAACTTCTATAAAGAATCTACTTTTGATTATATTTTTTTTTAATTAAAATATTCTTGTCTAAAAATTTTTTTAGTAGAAATAAAGCTTCTAAATAATAATTCTTATTTAAAATGCTACTTAGCCAAGTAATTGTGGTTTGCTTTGCTACCAGCTAATCAAGCAATAATAGTTGTTTTAGATAGCAACTTCACTTCTTGTCAAATTGTCTATTAGACAATCTTGGTTTTATCAAGTATTATACTAAACAATAATTATATAGTTGTATAAGATTGCTATAAAGAGTGGCTCATTTAGGATGAATTTTATTGAATAAATGTAATCACTTTGCTTATGTGCTCCATATATTTTAATAGGTACTTTCTCATCCACTCTACTTGGATTTAAATTGGCTTGTGGTTTATGTCATGCTTCTTTCTACAATTATTGTTATGTTTGTTAGAAAGTGCCCATATTACAAGTATACTTAGCATATGTAGTTATTATACTATAATTAAGTCTATTTGTTGATTTAGAACTATACAAAAGGCAATTCTTATAAGATTCTACATAAACCACACCAAGAAAGAATTGTTCTAAAACACCCAATTAGCATGAATATCCAGATATTGGAATTGAATTGGCCATCAGTTTTAATCCATGAATTCTATATCTGGATTTGTAAATTATGCATGGATCGGAGAAGCTATAAGGTCACATCCCTTTGAGAAGTACACGCTATATCCAGTAATCTTCTGGCGGGCAGAAAACTGCAGAGGATCACTCTACTAGCATCAAGTCAATCTTACAGTGTGAGGGTATGGGTGTATGTCAAACTGTGAACACCTCAATTAACCATTATTTCCTTTCATTACTTCAAGTTCAGGTGACATATCAATTCCTCATTCTCTGTTCAACCAGATTTTAGTCTCAGGCATCTGCACAAAAGTAACAGAACAAACATTCCTGAGTAACTTAAGGTTATAAAATTGAGCAACAGACAATATTCATCAGCACATTTGCCTTCCTCCAGTAACCAAACGGGATAATCACGAGACCGCAGGCTCATAATTAAGCTCTGTAGATACAGCACACTTTTAGGAATTAAGCACACAGTCAAGCTTGCTTCAAGAACTTAGCAAAACCTGCCATTTCTTAAAAGAGTAAGTGCAAATACATGTTAAGAATCAGATCGTAATGATCAAGGCTTTCACAGCTGGTCAATAAATGAATTGCAGCTTCTTTTGCCTCAATGAAAAGGGACGCTGGCAACAATTTCAGTTGTCTCTATTCCTATTTCTTCACACTAACCTGGCTTCAAATGTGCACACAGTTCACGATGAACTTACACTGTGAAAATTATGGAACACTATCTAGCAAGGAACCTACAATCGTGTGCAAGAGAGGTCGAAGTCATCAGGAGCATGAGTCAAGAGCCAGGAACTAAGGGACCTTTTAGACTCTACGCTGTTCATAGACGCCAACTCATACATACTACACAAATTAAGAACCATGGTCTCACTCAAAGTGGACCGAGGACTAGACTGAAGTGAGTCCTCCAGAACTGATGTTGCACCAAGAAGTTCCCGCTGGTACATCAAACAAAGCGCCTGCTAATACAAATGCAACTATTCAGAATCAGAAACTAAGGTATTCACAAAGCATGGATCAGTGTTGGGTAGCAAGACGAATGATTCAATCTAATACACCATTATGAATAGTGAACAAAAAATTCAAAACTTTTTTAGGACTTTGGACACGCAACAAACAATAAAATAATGCTGTCAGATGGGATAACTTATTTTTCCAGATACAAAGCTTGTATAGGAGTAACTAGCCTTGTTGTTTGCAGAAATTGTGTCATGTGGACTTCTATTCAAGACAGTGGTGAATTCATTGAAGGCCTTCGCGTATTGTTTATCGGCAAAGTGAAGAAGACCTCGATTTCGTCCCGCCAAGTTCAAGAGATTCTCATCTACAGTATCTGAGATGAGAGCATCGACCTTAGAGAAGGTCTGCTGAGCTCCTCCAAGGTCGCCCAGCTGAAGCTGAACATAACCTACTCTTGACAGCAGGTCTGCATCTGTGGAAGAACTGCATAATAAATGGTGTCAAAAGCTGCTTGTATGTCTGCGAAGAAGGGTCGCTACTACGTACCCAAAATAAAACATTGAGTGTATTGTTCAACACACCTGGCCAGTAGTTCATTTAACCACTGCAGCGCCACAATATACTGTTTCTGGAACAAATGATGACCCACAAGGGCAAACAAAACAGCCTCTTTCCGCCTCATCCACGTCAGGAGCAAATTTCCTGTAACGGCACTATCACTAGCTGTGAATTCTCCAAAATCTTCCTCTTCCCCGCTAGTGCCCACCTCCTCTGTCAAAGTCCCTTCCTCGGGATTCACCCGTTCGATTAGAGCATTATCGTCGCCACTAGCAATGTCACCATTCCCGTTGGTAGAAAAATCAGTGGCAGTATGCACCAATGGCGGTGGCGGCTTGTCACTACCAGCATCGCTTGGTCTTAGAGATTCAACCTGGTCACACAACCAGGATTGATGCCTTATAAGCAAGATCATATGATTGACTTGGGTCAAATTGAAGAAGTGATCAGCGTCGGTCCAAGAATGAGAAAAGACTTCACAGTTAAAATCGTGAATTCAAGCCTACCATGTTATCTTGCGACCAAAAGCAACCAAGAGGTGTAGACTCTTTAAAGATATAAGATGATTAATTTATTTGATTTTTCACAAGATCAAGTTAAGAGCGACTCAGTATTAAGTATACAGTACCGTGAGGCATGCACTGTGAGAAGACTTACTCGTGAGTTGCAAAAATCTAGAAGAGCATACAACCGTTCTATAGTGGTAGCTATTTGCCCATTCCGATGAGGTAGCTCAGCATGCATCCATCTCAGCGCAAACGGCACCATCGAACCTGTGCCAGAGAAGACCAAAAAGCGAACAGAAAGACACAGAACCTTTATTTCTTTGGCTGTGGCATTTTCATGGAAATCAACTTGAGGATAAATAACAAAACGAGATCCACAACAATTTCAACATACCTGATTTATCAGGGTACACGGAAGGATATTCTTCGTAGCGATACTGCGCAGCATCGAGATCACCAACAGCTGCCAATTCATCGGCAGCGGCACCATAGCTCCGCAGCTTCATTAATGCCAAGAGATGATAAGTTGCGTAATTCAGCTCATCAAGTGGAGTCGTGAGGACGCCCAGCTTTTTTGCACCCCTCACCTTGTCCAATAATGCTCTCCATGCCCCTTGTCTCTGTAGCGCATACCAAAGTTGTTCAGGGGGCAAAGTTTCAATATATCTATTCCCTGGAGTCTAAAAGGGCCGTTTTCTGCCAAGCTCAATTCCCAAGACCTTTACAATATTGAATTATAACGCAAATGCACACAAAAACGTAGAAAAGATGTGAAGGACTGTACCGCGAGCTTGCGTAAGCTGGAAATATCAGAAGAGCCTTGAAACGGGCGGCTGCTAAACGAGAGGGGGCTAGCATTCAGCTTAGATCTACTAGACGTAACAGCCTCCGGGGAGTTCGAGAAGGTTTGGGTTGTGGATGCTGCAGAGGCAGTCGGGAGCTTCGCCAAGGACGATCCGGAGAGAGCATCTTCTTCATCTTCGTCACTAAAAGGATGGTGACCCATGAGAGGATGTCTCACAGTATCTGCAGGGCCATTGTTGGCTTCTGCTTGAAATAATCCCCACGGCTGGCCAATGTTCGATGTAAAGCTGGGTTTTGGACTGGACTGGTTGGTCAATGACGCCAATCGCGAAGCAGATGATGGTGAAATGGGGACGGATTTAAAAGAAGGTGAAGAGGTGTCCCCGAAGGGTAAGTTGATCGACGTATCTAGAGGCGACCTCTGTGATATGTTTGGGGTTGGCGAATTGAAAGCACTAAAGTTGTCCCCTGACATAGCAGACGATCGAAATTGCTCCTCCATGTTGGGATGCTCAAGTGCTCAATGCAACTTGACTGCCCCCTCTACTGTCAATAGCATCTCTCCCCGAACCCTAAACTGCCTCTTTTAAAATCATTTCCGAATCCAGTGACAGCAACGACAAGGGAGTTATGAAAACCCGCAATTAAAGAAAAGAGACAAGAAACCACAACTTCAACTGGCTATCGTAAAGAATGGAGGTCTTAGCACCGTGTTGAGAAAGCATTGCTTGAAAACGAAGAACAATACGGGCCACACAGCGACCGCAAACAAACACCCACCTTGCGGGAAACTAGTAACACTAAATCTGACGATAGCACGAAAAACCTAAACACCAAGTCATCAATAGCAGGCGTAACTAGAAGGATGGAGAATCCACAAACTGAAGCCAAGATCAACAACCGCCTACTGCTACACATACAAAACGACAAAGAATCTAGACCAGAGTACTGAGATATAAGTTCAAGCTATCACAACCACGTAGATTCTGTTGTCTAAGGTCAACTTGACAATTCACCGAGCAGACGATCCGGTTTGCTCAAATTCGATCCTTCCCAAGAGGATTGAAAAACAAACTCCCCAAACCGAATGGCGTCAAAGTTAGGATTAGGATTACTTACTTCAGGTGAGCTTCAGATCCAGAACACCACCCGCACTTAAAACAGAAATAGAGAGTCTACCCCGCTGATCCCTCACGTGATTACAAGGCTCAAACTTCACCAGCTCGCAACGCAGCGACGTCTTGAGTAACCCTCACACCAAGCTTCTCCCCTGACGAGATGCATTAAATCTTCCTGCAACTAGTTGAACATTTAGAAACCCACCTAGAGATTGCACTGGTAATATCGTAGCAAATCATCACATTGCTTATCAAATATCGTTGAAAAACACGATGTCGTAGTGATGTTTGATGTTTTCTGAGAATTTTGCAGATTACTCGGAAGCACCACAGCCACAAGCTGGGTTCCCATGTTCCCAACGGTCCTGGTGTTCCCCATATACCCCATAGTAACAAACTGGATCGCATAACCCCTCCGTGTTTAACAACAGCCTCTGTTTCAGACACCCATCTCTCCGTGTATCCAACACATATCAAATTTGTACACTTCCCTTGGCGGAAATCT
Source organism: Physcomitrium patens (assembly GCF_059467195.1). Lineage (NCBI taxonomy): Eukaryota > Viridiplantae > Streptophyta > Bryopsida > Funariales > Funariaceae > Physcomitrium > Physcomitrium patens. Next base: position 2,923,754 of record NC_143428.1, on the reverse strand, counting down.
TCGATTAGACGGTTTGTTGTTTGTTACACACTTCGGCAGCAAACAAGGTGGGTTTGCAACTCATCTGTTGAATCCTCAACTTTCTTTCAGGTCTTTCTCTGATGCTCTTCCGAAACCTAGAAATCAGCATGGAAATGTTACTCAGGATAGGTGTCATTTGCTTGTATCCTGTGTTTGTTCCAGTGGGCATTGCGAAGTATGTCGCGTATTGCATGTCCTGTGAAGATGTCAGTTTTCGTTTCCTGATTTTGTAACACCAGCCCAAGAAAATTTGATTCCATTAAAAGTGCAATGTTTCTCAAGGAACCGTCCCACTTATCAAGCACACCAGTGTGTTCATTGATGTTGTGAATGTGGGCCTGGAGTGAACTGTGGGATGGGAAGTGAACATTGTAGGAAAGGTACCACATCTAAATTGTTGTTATAATCGAGCCTCTGCACACAGCACGCACACTCTTCTGCCACAATCCCTGTCAAGTTGTTCAAAACATAGAATTCTGGGGTGCTCCGTGTATAATGAAAAATTGCATGGTTACCTTTCTTCATAGGAGACGGTCTTTTACATTAAGAGATCGTTACATGTCTAACACAGTTTGAGTGCAAGTATAAATTGAACTTGGTGGCCATTCCTCTGGTCTCTGGCTAGCATGCATAGATCCTAGATAGGAGGCTTCATTTCATATACTTTCATTCTCTTTAGCAAGAGCTAACACGCAATTAGTCATTTTCTGTTTCACAATGTTCTTTCTTATCTCTGACTGTTATTCCTGCTGTCACAGAGCTCCTCATACATCAAACACCTGAAATAATGTGCTGTGGAGGCCTTCTTTGCGGAGGAGACAACACATTTGTTATCAACATGTTTTACCAGATTTTTTGGAGAACCTTTTGTTGTTGATGTGAGATCCTCTGCATCCCTTTAATTTGACGTGTTGAGATCATAATTTGACTTGTTTTCGAACTGGTAAACCCTGTCGCCATCAGAAGTTTGATAGGTTTTAAGCGATGAACCAGAGCTCTTCTCTGGAGATCTCATAGCTCTGACGTACTACATAACTTCCTGTGTTGCTTTACTGGTATAAGTGGTCTTGTTTGATAGACAGTCCTTTGCATTTAATAGCTGTGGCATATTTGCGTTCATAGACGTCTTTGAAATAACGTTATATTTCTTGAACTACTTTAGTTTAATTAACTTGACATGTTATACAGACATTTACTTGGAGAATATCAATTCTGTAACATGGTTGAGGATATTCAAATCAATTTGTTATGGAAGAGTTTTCATCCCGTTGTAACACTAGCTCTGACATTTGGAACAAGATGAAGAGTGATGACGAAAAGTTTTTATTTCTTGTTTTATTGCTAGTGCTGCATTTGATGTCTTATAGTGTAACTAACGCACTTCGGGGTTCGGTGTGGGTTCTGGTATCAGCTATGTCACGATCTCTTGGCAATTTTTATGATTTCAACTGAAGTGACCACATCTGAAGTTGCAGGAAAGCTCCATGGGCTGCTGCCTTTGCTGTTATGTATCTGTTTCATCATAATGAGGTGCTGTCATCCTCAACGGATTTTGTTTTGCCATCCCTACAATGTGCCGACTAAATGTGATCCCAAGTTTGCTACCTGACACCTTGGTTATCGAACAAGACGATAAGAAGAAAGCAAAAAAATATATATACATTTCTATGTATCCATATGGTGTAGTTTGTAAGGAATGTTGTGTTTTGCGTGAAGGCAACTTCTGCAGAACTCCAATTCCATCTCTGGTTTCTGACGCTTATACTTGGTGAATATAGTTCGTTTGCCCTATGTCAGATTCCGCTTCCTCTCCGGGCTTTTTGGACCATTGAAGAAAAATTCTGATTTATTCTACGTGTTAAGAACAAATCTTCGCGAGTTTTCCTAAAAGATGTGAAATTGAAACTAGTCCCTCTTTTCCCCGGCAATGGAAACATCATGGCGGACTTCACATAATTGGAACGTGCAGGAATCTAGGGTGAGCAACTGTCAACAGCCACTACATGCAGCAAGGCAGAAACTCACAAGAGAAAGACGCGCGAGTTTTGAAGAAGCCAACAGCAGGCACGCCGTGGAACACCCACCTACCCAACCCATAGAAATCAACAACCCTGGGTGATTCAACCCAATTTATAGGGTTGAGACGAGATATTTTAACACACGCTGAGACCGAGAGAATATGCCACAAATTTCCATGCATTACACATGATTTCATTCTTCACGTTGCTCGTCCCGAGGCAACTTGTGCCAACAATTAGGGTGTATCTGAGTCAAGGGTTGCGTTGGCACAGCAACTGATGCACTAATACAAACACACACACACACACACACACACAAAAAAGAAGAAAAAAAATTGAGACGAGATCTCTCGTGTGTGTCTCGAATCCGTCGTGATTGCGTCGCCGTTGAAGGAAAATCTAAATACAACCCCCTCAAATTCTCTCCCTTCAATGAGGGCGATGGTTCCAGAACTGGCACCTTTCTCCAAAACTGGCGCCTTGCTCCTATGTTGCTCTTCACGCATCGAGCTGCCGACATTAATTTGGCAACAGGGGAGAGAGCGAAGCTGGTGAAGGCTTAGTTATTGGGGTCCATGTGGCTCAACCCTTGTTGCCTTCCACTAATTGTGCCATTAGGGCTTGTCAAAATATTAGAAACATTCATGGGTTGTGGGTATTCTAGGGTTTTGGCTACCTCCTTTGGTAAGCATCAATAAGTGGCGTTGGAAAGAGGTCTTTTTCTTGTGTGGGTAGACCAATATAGAGTTGTTCTTGTGTTTTATATTGCTCTATATTTTTCTTATTTCTGTTTGTCTTGTCTATTTCTTTGATTTATTTTTATATTATTTTGTTTTTCTACATGTTACTTGTTGATAAGTTTTTTATTTTTTATTTTTATTTTTATATACTTATGGTCATATGCATCAAGGCATCTTTGGTTGTTTATAGTATCCTATTTTGTGGTCTAATTTTTAATTTTCTTACTTTAACAATAAAATATTTACTTGTTCCAAGTTGAATATTAATGCACATACAATGTGTGTATATATATATAATAAAATATGCCACAAAGATTGTCATTCTAAACACTCTAATAGACATGACGATTTGCAAGATTAACTATTTTTAACATATAAAAAAATTGAATAAGAAATAAATTTCAGGAAAAGTAAATCAAAATAATATTTATAGTGATTTGTAACAAGGCCATGAATTAGTTGAGAAATAAAATATTTATAAAAATGCCATCACATCTTAAAAAATATATAAATTCCTATATATGATTTCTATCATATATATGATCTCTATCAACTAATAAAACATACATACAAAATTTAAACTTCTAATTTATATTAATAGAATTCATGTAGTATTTATAATTCTAAAATTTTAATGCATTCAGCTTTCTTATAAAATTAATTTCATTTTTAATCTCAAAAAGAGTAAAGTTGAAGAATTAATAAAAATTACATTTTTGCCACTTGTTTTTTAATTAATTAACTAATTTTAAAACTTAAGATTTTTTTCATAATGAGCATTTGGAAGTATACTTCAAGATTATTCTGTCTTCAATTAGTAGCCATTTCAATCAACAATAGATAACAAAATGATTACTTGTATATGTTTAGTATGTGATTCTTAAAAAAGTTCTACATGATCTATTTATTAGATAGTATATGCAGAAGGATAATTGATATAAATCTCACTCTTATTAGTGGGTTTATTATATTATAGTCTGGATTCAAAGTCTCTATTATTTTTCCCCTTAAAATATCAATGCAATTATTTTTTTTATATTTTATTTGTTTATAGAACTTCTCTATTTTTTCTTTTTTTATACTTATACATGAGTATTTATTTTTCTTTGCATAAGTTTTTAAAAGTTATATTTTTTATTTGAAATTTTATTCTTAAATATTTAAATAATATAAAAAATAAATTTATTGATAGAAAATTGAAAATAAATATATAAATAAAATAAAAAATTGAAATCTAAAACAATTAGCAAAATAGTTTACAGAAAAACCATACACATTTAAGATATGTATCAAAGAATTAAAAAAATACTTTAAGAACAAAATATAAATAAATAAATAAATCAAAGTTCTATATATATATATATATATATATATATATATATATATATATATATAATTAAAGCAAGTAAAAATAACTAACTTACAAAACATACAAGCCAAACATGGATTAAATAATTAACAATTTACACGTATTTTAAATTGACACAAAATCCATGTATAAATTTATTAATTAATTAATTTATATAAATAATTTATTTATTTAAAATATTATATTATAATTAAATATTATTATAAGATTATTTAAATTTAATAGAATATAATCTACTATGATATAAAAAAATGATTTTAAATTATAACACTATTTAATTTATGTGAGGATTTTTTTAATTTTTTTTCAACAAGGTTAAATAGTGACCACATTGCAATATGAAATTTCATACATAAGTGTTTTATAGTAGAATATACTTAATGTAAATATGTTGACAATAACACTTTTTTTCTTTTTTTTTTTTTTTTTTTTCCTAAGACCTCAAACTAATATATTTTTATATTATATTTTTAAATTAAATATTTATTATTTTAGTAAATTCAGAATTTTATTGTATTAGATTGATGTCTTTTTTGCTCTAAAGAATAATAATTTAATTTGACTTAATATAATTTTTACTTGTGGTTATTTTTTAAATAAATAAATAAAATCTCAAATTAGAGATTCTATTTCTTCATTTTGCTTGAATCATATTGACCTAAAATCTCAAGATAAGTAATGTACATAAACAGAAAAAAAATAGAATTATAATTCCTTACATAAAAACCCAAAACTAAACTTAAGTGAAGTCTTGCAACAACAAGATTTTACAAGGCAAAGAAATTCCTTCTTCATGTAGGATTGTTGTCCATTTTTAATATTTCCATGTACATTTTATTATTAATATGGCAAGTACCACTTCATAAATAAATTCAATATAGAATTATTTTTCTATCGAAAATATCTAGATGTCCCTCAAGTCATATGTTTCAAACAATAAAACTTACAAAAATCCACATAAAACTAAATAAGATAAACACAAATCAAACATAGTAAAGGTTTAGAAGGAGGCCAGCTAATTCATGCTTTAAAATAGGGAACTAAGCTTATGTAGACACACTTTATTAGAAAGATCTCTCACAACATTTATTTGATGAACAACACACATGTGTTTATATATATATATATATATATATATATATCCAACATAAAAAAAATAGAATTATAAATGTAATGTTGGAATTGTCACAACTTAGTTGTGCTTCAAAATCTATACGAAGTAATGTGAAATTAGTAGAACAACCGAGAGAGAGAGAGAGAGAGAAAGAGAGATAGAACATTATCTTGCTGGAATCCATCAAGTATTAGAAACAAATTAATAATATGTTTTTAATTTTATATTTTTTTACTAATTAATCTTGAAAGTGTTACAAAATACATTTTGCCAAGGAGGATGACCTCACGGATTCATGCATGATTAATTAATTGTAATGCTTTGAGTTTATTCCAAAGCATAAACTCAAAGCATTACAAAATAATAAATCACTCACAAAATGCATGTCAAAAGCAATTATTTTTCTTAACTCTTAATTTATTTTTTTGTTTGTTAATTTAATTTAATTTTATTATTTTATTTTATTAAAATTCATCCATATACAAGATTCATCCAAAAATGATAATTCATCTAATAATGAATTATCATCCATAAATAACATTTCATACATTCATATCATTTCATCCATTCATATCAATTTATCCAAATAATTTCACCTATAATAGTTCATCCATGACAAAATTTCATTTTTGATTAGATATTCATTCAAATAGTTTTTCTTAAAAAAAATTAAATCCTAACTTCCTATCTCTAAAACCTAATTGTCTAGGGTTCCATCACCTTGCAGATATGAGGATTGTTGGAGATGGGTGACACTAGAATTCCGCTCTGCTTGAAGGTCAAGAGTTGAAGCTGCAGGTTACCGTTCTACCAAGCAGGGACTCCAACCAGACTAGTTTCTAAGACAGTGTCGATAATTCATAACCCACCATGACTGCAAGGTAGAGTTTGAGCCCACACTACACACAGCATGCGAATGCTGCTCCTCTATGTTTCACCGATCTTGATTCAATTTCTAATTGTATGTGCTAGGAGAATCATAGATGCTAGCTGTTCACATGAGGTTCTTTAGCAAGGCCAATGGCATTATCTATAGCCAAGCTGCATATATAAATTCTTTTACTACACCATAAATTACACTATATGTCTCACAAGGGCCCTCTCTACTACCGACAACGTACTACAATCATAAGTTCCAATGGGCAACTTCCTTTAGCTAATGAGCATTGACAAAATTGGCACTAAAATTCCAAACACCTTCAACAACACTGGATTTTGGATCATATTGCTTCTCCAGAAGTGTTAATAGAAGCTCTAAACAACAAGACGCTTGCTCAATTCTTCCCCTTCATAATCACATCTCCAGATTAAGGCGTTGATCTTTGCTATTAAGATTTGGAACACCAACGAGCTCGCGCCTGCTTACGAGTTGCAGAACATTGATTGATATCAAGCAGTCCAGCAATACTTGCCTCCTCTGCCTGATTGCCCAATTGCAAAAAGAAAACAACGAGGATTGGTGCAACATACCGCATTCCTAGCTGCATATCCTATTGTAGCAAAGTCCGCCTCCGTTCCCTTCTATTGTAGAACCTCCACACGATCTGATATCGGCGGGACCAAAACACTAGCAGTTGAATCCAACAACAAGGGAGTGAAGGAAAAAACAATGAGCCACCTCTAGCTCCACAACGCAGCACAGCATTGTTGATGAGAAGAAAAAAATGCCCAACTTGAAAATTGCACACTAGAGAAAGGGAGAATTTGATGGCCCTTGCCTAATATCCCAACAAACCGCAAGACCGCCATTCAACTATTGCTCCATGCTACGAATTCAAGTCTTGGTACACCACCACTGATAGTGACCGCTAGCTCGATCAACTTAGAACCACGAGAAGCTTGGGGTGAGAGTTCAGTCGCAATGACGACCCAAAACAAAACAAAATGGAACTTGGCAACGATTGCATCGCAATCTCAATTGCCGCCGCCACCAAGAAAAGACACCAACACAATGGCGCAGCAACCTACACCGTAAGAACTAAGCTGGATAAAAAAATAAAAAAATAAAAAACTAAGGAGGAATTTAACTAATCCGCTGCAATGCCGTCGACGAGCAATAACAGCCCCGACCAATAGAATACTACGCGAACACCACCAACCGCAGAATCAGGAAGGACCAGATACTAAATTGAGGATTGCTTGTTGCCGAGTAATAATATGAGCAAGGTGACTAAGGCAGCAACAACAATACTCTCTGGTCGCTGCTTCCACTAGGTCGGAACTCGCTCCAACTAGCACCGCAACTCCGCTTGAAGCAGCCGCCAGAGACACAGCAACCAAGTTGCAGCCAGAGAACTGCCATAGCACCTCACCGAGACACAGAAAAAAATCCAAAGAGAAGAGCTTTGCTGCTCGGAAAAAACTGAGCTTTGGAACCACCGGCGCCTCCTAATTGAAATAGCTCCACGTCCAGAATTCTCAAGGGGAACAAGAAACCACTCCGCAGCCACACACGAAGAAAGTCCGCAGGGACCAGAGCCAGAGACTCATCACACACAAAAAATAGGAAAGAAGGGAGGGGGGATCCAGAGTGGCCCAAACCCCTATCAACAAAGAGGCTGCCGAAGTTAAGAGGCAGCCTCTCGCCTTTCCCTTCATCTCCTCTTCTCATTATTTTTATTTTTTATTTTTTTCTTCCTCCTTTTCCTTCTTCTCTTCTCTTTTTTTCTTTCCCTTTTGCTATCATATTTTTATTCTTTTTCTACTCCTTTGATTTTGTTTCTAATTTTTTTATTTTTTTACTATATATATATATATATATATATATATATATGTATGTATTAAGGACTATTAATATTTTCTTTTCTTTTGAATTGATTTGAATTAATAATTCTTTTTTAGCTTCCTATCTTAATTAAGAATCCACAACAACAAAGGCTACTTTCATTGGACCATCATCTAGTATTAGCTAACTTAAAGAAAAATATATTCATCTTAAAAATTTGTCTTAATAAATTCTATTATAGATTGCATATCCACTATTAGTAATCTATTTTCTATTTATCTATGAATTCTACTACTAACTCACAAAATCTGTGATTTTAAGCACAATAATTGTATTTTTTGTACTAAATATGCAAATGAATCAATTTGGTGGCTCATACACCTCTATGTTAGATAAGGCAATGGTTTTTTGTTGTGAGGAATCCAATTGATTGCTCCATAAAAAATAAAAATAATAATAATAATCATAGACAAAGGTTGATTAGCACTTATTGACATTCCTATTCCAATTGTCATCTGTAAAATCAAAAAGAGGCTTAGGATTAGGATTTTGGCAATATTTGATATAGTATCCAAGTGAGCCTCAAATGTAACAAAACATATATTTATAGGCCATAATATAGATTGGTCTAGGATTATGCATACACTAAAAAAATTTACTAATGATAAATGCCAAGTTAAGTTAAATACATAAGCTAGCCAAGTTCAATAAGCCTATTATATTTGTATAAGGAAAATGAGCACTTTAAATTTTGCCTTTGATGGCGGTAATGTAATTTACTGCAAAGAATTTGGTGTCTAAGACATGAAGTATTGATACTAGTTGAGCTTCAAAAAATTCAAATTCTATGAGTTCTTGCTAGAGGTATAGTGTTTGTATTATATGAAGGCAATCTTAGGTGATATTACGAGTAATTTGAAGATTTAGTATATGATGGACTTTGTCAAAATCAAACAAGAAGAACTCACCATGTAGTTGGATCTTGATGTGTTGGAGGAGCCAAAGATTGTTGCAAGCCATCAATGTATCATTCAAGTAGAGGGTGAAGATTGCAAAGGTTGGACCCTTATGAAGATAATATACTTTATCATCAACAATTGAGTTTATGAAACTAAGTGAAGTAAAAAAAAATATTGTCTACTTTATATCACTCTTGGGAGAATTCTTTTAATCCATATAACATTATATATAGTTGACAAATCATGCCAAGGCACTAAATGATGATGTCTTTTGATACTTACATATAGATTTTTTTGTATAAGAGGTTGTTGAAAAAGATGGTCTTCATATCCATCTAGTAGATATAAAGATCCTATTGAGTAGCAAAAGGAAGTATAAGATGTACCAACTTGATACAAATGATAAGAGAGAAAGTTTTATTGAAATCAAATTTTGGTATTTAATTAAAATTGCAATCCACAAGATGTGCTTAAAGCAATTAATTATTCTATTTGATTTGAATTTGAGTTTGAAAATCTAATGCCATATGATTGGACAATGATCAAAAAAAAGCTCAGGAAATTTTTAGATACTATTCACCACATGGAAATTCAATTATTCAAAAAGTTATTACTCTTTGATTTTGAGAGAGCAACGGACTTATTAATGAGTTTGTAGTTCTAAAGTTATAGTTAAAAGTTGTATAATGAAGGTGCATTTGATGCAATTTGGTATAGTTAGAAGAGTGTGGGTCAAAAAAAAGACAAATCATAGTTTTCAAAAAGTTTCATCAAGATCACATAAAATAAACTCTCAAAAATCCTCTTATAAGTTTGCTCTCATATCCCACTCTCCAATCAACTAAAGAACCCTTGAATTGCTATAGATGTGTGATTTTATACCTTGAGGTTTGATTTCAACCTTGGTTCACAACCAATCCTCTTTGAATATCAATTCTTCATATTTTGAGGTAATTTTTGCTAAATCTATTTTCAATCTCTTCCTTAAAAATATCTATATTAATTATTTATCTCATGTATTTTGATTTGGCTCACATATGCCTCTACAAAGTAAATAGAAGTTTCTTCTTCAAAAATGTAGTATTAGCATTTATTAATTTTTACTACTTCCTTATCTATTATCTATATTTTTAGGATAATTTATTAATATATTTTTATTTAAGTTCCTTTATAATATAATCTTTCATTTCTTCTTTTACTATATAGTTGTGTTAGCATACAATATTAGAGCTCTCTAATCTACGAGAGAAAAAAATAAAACAAAAAAAAGGATGAAATTTGATTCCGCAAGAGACTTTTAGTACCAACTACTTTCACAGCAGCAAAATCCTGTAGTACCTAAATTAGATCTCCCACTTGAGAATCGCTATGGATCACCCACATACTACTCAAGCATATCCATTTCCATATTTGGTATTGTATTTCAATTGTATTGAGTATTATATCACTCTTGTATACTTATCATATTGCTATTATATTTATATTATATTCTTATTTATATTAATAGTATATTAGTACTATATTTATTTCTATATCCTATCTAAAATCTAATATTATATCAAATATATATCTAGATAGTATAAAACTTTATTTAAGCCATATAATATTAAAAATTTGAAGGTTCTAGATTTTGTCTAGATGCTCTTAAGATGCTACAAATGATGTTCCATTGATGCCTCCAAGATGCATTTTGTATTGAAGATTTCTGATAGATTTTCTATACTAAATGGTATTTTCTCTAGTAACACTATTTTGTCTAGATGCTCTTAAGATGCTACAAATGATGTTCCATTGATGCCTCCAAGATGCATTTTGTATTGAAGATTTCTGATAGATTTTCTATACTAAATGGTATTTTCTCTAGTAACACTATTTTTCCTTCTTCTAACGTCTCTATACTAATCTTTTCCTAACAATTGCATTGTTGGTACTGTAAATGCCTCCTTTGTTCTAAAAAAACAACCCATGAATTAACTTGGTGATTCACTTATTTCTAATTATTCTACTTTTATTTTTGTATTATGAACTTTTCTTGCATGTGAACTAGAGTGACAACATCACTACTTGAATATGTATTCTCTAAAGCAAGCCATGCTTCAAAAGCTATTTTTCATGCTCCTACATGTGAAAAAATGGAGTTGTCAATACAATTTCAAATAGCTGCAAGTGCAACATGATCTTTCTTTTTCCAAGTAAGAATTGTTGCTTGATTTGTTGGTATTGTTATATTTGGTTCTATGATAAATGTTGGTACTTTTTTTCATGCCAAAAGCTAACTCCCTCATTTCTTCTATTTCAAATTTTTATTTAATCTTTTGTCTCCAAATTGTGTACCAAGAGCCATTCAACTTTGGCCATTCCTTGGTAGAGATGTTGTTTGAAGTGATGCTTGTGAGAGTGGGTTTATTGGTGCCCCAATTTTTGTGAAAAACATCCTAAAAGTAGTCCTTCTTCTTTTGAGCTTTTTTAGTTGTGTATTTTTTCTAAAGTTTATTTTAGTTTTTATCGCTCTCATACCATATTAGAATCAGATTAGTGACATGTGTTTAGATTTACATTTTCTTAATAATTAATCTTGCTTGTGTCACATAATATAATCTGTCGAGCAGGATGACCTCAGAGGCCGCGACTCTTCGACTGGGTGTGACTGTTCTGTGATTTACAGAGTTCATGCATGGTCAACAAATTGTAACACTTTGTGTGTATTCCAGCACCGAGTGAATCGACGCAGCAGCAGCAGCGATGGTCCCGAGGATTCAACAACCGGAAAAAACGCTTATTTGTATCGGGTACTGTTTACACCGGAAAAAGGAAATCCGACGAGATCTGACGGAAGGAGCCAGAGATTAATACCACCCACGCACCGAAGAAGCATCGTCGGAACATCACCGCGAGAGAGAGAGAGAGAGAGAGAGAGCGGCGGGGTCAACGTGGCTATAGATCCATATCATCAGCATCGGATCAGGAGGCTACGAAAGGGGCGAGACAGGAAGCGGGTCGAAAGAGGATGGACCCAACCCCTCAGTTAAGTTATTCTCTCGATGCCATCCATGAAGGAGCAGCAGCAGCAACGTGATTCATGAGCCTTGCGGTGGTGGTGGTGCCATTTTCCGGACGATCCATCCATCCCTTCGCCGGAGCTGGTCCCGGGTCCTGCAGATAATGCTGCTGCTGGCTAGGCGTCGTCATCTGGCGTGCCTTCTCCTCTGCTGCGTCTTTGTCGACACGCCACTGTCGGATTTCGCCCTGATTGGGAGAATGGGCGAGGTGGATGGATGGATGGTTGGATCTATGCAGCAGGCGGGGGTTGCGGTGCCGCTGCTTGATGCGGCTGCTCGAGCACGCGGCAGATGCGGCGCCTCCATTCCCTTTCGCTGCTGCTGCTGCTTTGCAACCCACCCTCTCTCTACGGCAAAGCTGCAAACCGGCCCCGATTGCAGTTGTCCGCTTGTGGTGTCCCGCGCGGGACCTCGCTGCGCCCCCTTTTGTGGTGTATGTGGAATCAATCGATGCTTCTCAGCGAGGCATTTACCGAAGACGTCGACAACGACGATGTGTAATGGGTTCCGATGATATGCACAAAGTGCAAACCCTTCCACACAACACAACACAACAGCTCTCGCTCGCTCTCTCTTTCTGCATCTGTGTATTATAGGAATTAAAAAGGTATATTGTAAACACAGTATAACTCTATGAATTGATGATATTATTAATGCGCAGTATGATACGAAATGTTTCAATATAATGAAGGTATTAAAATTCCTGCCATGGATAACCACACATGATTCTTCTCCCCAAAGGCCTTTTCCTACAATATCTGACGGTACTCTTACATGACGTAAGGAACAGGACGGCAGAAGAATTGTATTTGTACATGTGGTTTAGGTTTTTCGTTTTTTTCGTTTTTCTTATTGTTGTTTTTGAAAAGAATCGGTTCCAAAACATGCACATGGGGTGTGGTTCTGTGCATGTGTAGAAAATTGGAAAGTTCGTGTTTTTTAACTGTGGGCACTGTGCTATGCCAATCAAATCGATTGTTGGTTTGTATATTATTGAAAACCAGATCTTATTCATATATATAGTGTTTTAAAATTCATTTTATACAATATCATGGTATACTAGGAAATTGCCAATTGGATTAAGAAAATATATGGATTATTTTAATTTTTAATTTTTAATTTTTAATTTAATTAAAATAAATGAATATCATATTTTGTAAAATAAAATTACTAATTTTTTGAATATTTAAAAGATTAATTGGTTCTTAAATTTATTAAACCAAAAGCTCTGCTGTTGTGTAAGTGCCTTAACTATATATTTAAAATTCAATATAGAATAAGATGATTTTTCTTTTCTTTTCTTTTCTTGTTGTTTTTATAATTGATATTAAATTCTTTAACTCAATTTTTAAAGGATTATAAAAGTAGAAAGCACAATACATGATATTGGATTAGTTTAGAATAATATGCAACAAATTTATAAAAAAATATTTAAATAATTATAACAAGAACAAAAAGAAAAAGAAACAATATTAATATTTTGCAAAACATTTAGTCTAATGTTCAGTATAAAAATCAATTTTCAGAATCAACAATATATTAGGAAACAAAACAAATGTCTTTACAATAACTTACTAGAGAGGTTTGAATAAGCTTAGAAAATTACTAATAATGTTAATAAAACATAAAAAATACTTAGTGTATCTTTAAGTATCTAAGATATTAATTAATTTTTAATCAAATAAAGTAAATACACACTTAATTACTGCATAAATACACAATTTTTTTTCTAGCACTCAATTATTATATCTCAAACAAGTCAATCATATATCAGAGGAACCACTGGTTGCACACCCCTCTTTTACTCTATGAACGCTTCCATGCCATGCATTCTTGTATATGTAGATTAAAATACTTATTTATACTAAAAAAAATTAGGATAAATTTATAGTAAAATACTTTCTAAAGGAAATTAATAATCTTCTTTGAATGAATGAAAGAATTATATAAAATGTATGATGATTCTTTTTTTAATTTAATTATTAAAAAAATATTACAAATTAGTTTATACAAATATTGAATGAAAATTTTATCTTAAATATTTTAGTGTAAATTAGAGTTATATTAAATATATGCAAGGATGTATGGCATGAAAAAGAAGGATCTATTCAATGGTTTCTTATATCAAAACATGTCGTTTTAATTCACAATCACTAGTATATTTGCTACAAACAAGTTAATCTTTATCTATTTCACTTATTTTTTTTAAATAATTTATTAAATTGATATAAGTGGATCAACACTCTTTTTTAAATTATAGTCTTTTTGAATGATACAATTTAATTGATTGCAATAGAAGTTTTGATTTTAGATTATTTTATTATAATCTTTATGTATTTTTAATTACATACAAAGATGTCAATTAGTAATGAAGAATATTTAATTATTTTAAAATTCTTTAAAAAAAGATATAGTATTAGATCAAAAATTTAGATTAAAAATGTATAATATATATTGATTTTATATATATATAATTTTAATCTATTTTTTTAATAATAAAAACATAAATATAAAATCCGAAAATCAAAGAATGGTGTACCTATGATACATGAGGTGGAATAAGCAACCTTTAATGTCCTTGATACTTTGGCCTACTATGCCAATAACCAAGCTTCAAACCTTGAACCTTCTACTTTTCCTTCACCATTAAAGAACTATAATGGTAGATAATTGGTAAGCAATGTAAGGTCAAGAAACACTCATCATTTGTAGGATATAACTCACATGCACAATCTTCAAACAAAAAATAGCCAGTCTCATCAAGCTTCTTTGAAATACAAGTATAGGAACTTTTGAACTCTTCTACCTTTAAAGATGTAAAAAATTAAAATTAAAAATATAAATAAATAAAATAAAATAAAATAAAATAAAAATTTGGTGAATAATTTATATTCTCAATTCTAATCAACAAAAGCATTATTTGAGCATATTGTCAAGAAACAAATACAATTTTATTTTTTTCACTAGTACATTTCAAATAATTGATATAATTCATAAAAGTTGATGGAACCAACATCTTGAAGCTCCTTCCTTGCTTTTCATCCCTTTTTGCTTCTCCATTATTTTTTTTGTCTATAATATAGGTGAATGAGATCACCCATATTTTATCTTGCCTGACTATAGAATACATCCTTATGAAATGAAACATAAACAAAAAAAATTTGGTTAATAATCAATATCTTAGCTTCAAATTAAATCGCTTCAAAAAATTTCAATAAAGTACTAATAAAAGAAATTTCTTGATGGCTTTTTAATCTAAACAATACCAATTTCTTATTATTAAAAATCTTTTATCTAATGCTTAGAAAATTGATGATTGGAGAACAATATACATTAATGATCATCATATTTCAATCTATAAACAATCATATAATGATTCGGAAAAACGGATTAAAACTTATTGTACCAAGAATTATTGCTAATAGAATATTATTGTCTTTTGCTTAGAAATTGGTCAACTTAGAGACGTCTTCAAAGTCTAACTATCTATATGCCTAATTCAACTATTAAAATCATCTTTTAGAATGTAAGAGGCATTTTTAATCTCAAGATTAGACAAATCAAAGAAGATGGCTCTATACACATTTAAAAATTATGCAACCTTGCTCAAGTGTGGTTTTCTTATAAGAATACAAGATATTACAACAATTCTATAAGAAGATGGATATATTCACATAAAACATAATACAAGCATTTTTGGAATAGAATTGCTTTTAATTTAGCAATCAACAAATATAGATACAATACTACAATCTTAATCATGGCTGCAATAAAGTGCAAGGTTATAAACTTTGATATATTGGTCACAAGTTGTGCACATTAGGTCATCTACGACTTCAACTATATATGAATTGGTTTGCTAAATGTCTATGCTTCCAATTAAAGATGTTATTGTGGCTCTTTTTGGAACAAAATTAGTCCTATGGATTATGGATTATGGATTAAGGATTCTTAAGGAGGATCTAAATATATTAAAAAAAATGAAGAGGATTAAAATAAAAATCTTTAAAAAAAAATAAGATATTATTGAATAAGGCTCTTAGAATATATATATTTTTCAAATTAGAGCTTGAAGTTGGTTAGTTTTTGGATGATTTTAAATATCACAATATGCTACTATTCTTGAGATCAAATAAACAAGATAATAGATTCTATTGCTTTAGCAAACTTGACCAACATTACATTAGAAATTAAGCCCAAGTATATAATAGTCATGTAATAATATATAATATATAATCATCTTTGAGTGATTCTTCAAACTTTTCTAATGATACAAGAGTATATTAATCTTTTAATTCTTTGAGATTTATATCCTTGACACCTTCTTTTAAAAATAGATTCAAAAGCCAATGGCTTTTTGATAGAATTATTTTTGAAACTCTAGAATTACATAGAAGATGATTTGATGGAAGTTTTTTTTAGAAGTTTTGTTCTTTGGTACCATTTATTATAACTTAAATATCAATTTATTTTACTTAATCTTCAAAAATAGATTTAGAATAAAATAATATCTAATAAAATAATTAGTAATAAATTTATTTAGTAGGAATAAACAAGTTGATTAGTGATTTTTTCAAAATTATTTGCTTGATCAAGAAAAAATGTTTGCTAGTTCCATTTTTATATTTGTTCATTGTTGATTGTTTAGAATATTTCTTTAAGAGTAACAAGAATTTCTAAAGTACATTGCTCTTGAATTCATAAAGTTATCAATGAAGAACTTATAGATAATACAAACTTGTATCTTTTAGGTACTGAAGAAAACTTGGAGCAAACCAAAGCAATTTTATTCTTCTTTTTTCTTGCCAAGGGATCTTACATCAATTATGATAAATGCCATATAATTTGAGTTTTGTACAATTCAGAGTCATTTATTTAAGGCAAGGCAGTATATCTTTGATGACTTTTTTTAAGGTAATAAATAAATACTTGAGATTCATAATAGGATTTTTTGTGTTCTTTAAAGCCAAGTTTGAAGTAACTCTAAAATTTTTCAAAAAAAAAACTAGCACATTGAGTAACAACAAAGCTCTCTCTTATAAGCCGCATGTTGATTGTAAATTAAGTATTAATCGCTTCACTATGGTATATAGCATTCTATTAGAGTCCATTTTTTTATACAATAAATAAATTTTTATCCCTCATCCATAACTACATTTGAAATAAAGATGATAGAAAAAAAGAGCTATTGGTTTATAGTGGCATAGAATTTTTAAATTCTTTTGTATAAGTTTGGAGGCTTAAACTCATAGATTTGAAAGTACAAATGTATGTTTTGATGGTCAAGTTTCTCATCTAAGACTTCCTTTCAGGTATTTCATTTTAGAAGATACTTATATAATATTAAATATAATCTTTATAACTAAAATGAGAAAGGTTGTGGCTTTGGATCCAACATTTTGTAGACTACATCAAAGGTGTAAGAAGATATAGATAAGATATTTGTATTATTAACACATAGGAATAAATAGTTAGAACCATGTCTGGAAAGTTATGAAAGTTTTTAGAATTGGGATTAAGTTAGTGGACTACATAGGATCCACTATGGAATATTTTAGAAAAAATTTAAGGTGTTTATTTAAGTAAGGCCTATCATAGAATCTTCTAGAAGGAATTTAAGGTAGTTATCTAAAAAGAATCCATCATTTGAGAATATTTTAGAAAGTCTAAGGTAGTAGAACAAAGTATAAATATGACTGGCCAAGGTTTTTTGGAGTATTTAATCAAGTATGGCTTTGGACCCTTTCTTTTAATACAATTTAATTTTATATCTTTGTATTTTTTTCTATTTTTTTAAATTTTGGTTGCTCAATTTTGTCTCCCTTGTCTTATTCTATTTAATTCTATTTAATTTTGTTCAGTTTTGTTCTGGTCCAATTTGTCCTACTTTGTGATGAGGTTTTAAGCTATTGTGGTTTAAAAGGATCTTAGATACTTAAAATAGACCGGTCAGGTTTCATTGATATTAGAGTGAGTATTAGACTGTTCTTTGGTAGTGTGTTGATAGTCATCATATAGTCTAAAGTCAATTGTTGTGGTCATTTTGGATATTATGTTGAGGCTATTACGAGTTATTCTTAAAAAGTCAATTGAGAGGTGAAAAGGCATTACAATAGTAGAGTCCAATGGAGAAATTACAACATGGGAGATATAGCAGAGCAATCTCATATGGAGACTCAAATACAATACATCTTAAGCTAGATAGCTACTTTGCAAGGACAAATAGAAGTCTTAAGAACAAGAGAGTAGACATCTAATAGGCTGAAATTGAGTAAGCATAGTACATACTTCAACACTTCAAGATAAGAAGATATATGTCAATGGCTCTTCAACATGCAACAATACTTCTAACTATGAAGGACAAATACCACTGAAAGAATTATATACACAGCCAGCTATTTGAAAGATGTACCAGCTATTTAATGCTGACATTGAATTCAAAATTATAGAATTCAAGGTGGATTTAGTTATTGAGAAGAGTTTGAAAGTAACTTTAGAAATCAATTTTGGTCCATCAATGCAGAGAAGATAATATAAGATCAGTTGGCAAATCTTACACAACCAAGGTCCGTGCAAGATTATGTCTCCCAATTCAAGTTCTTATATGTTCAAATTGACAATGTATAAGAGGCGAAGATGATAGATCAATTTTTACAAGGTTTGAAATCTATAATCTAACGAGATGTGGAACTAAAAAATCTACAAATATTTATAGAAGAAATTTGGATTGGAGAGAGGGTTGATGCTATAGATTTCAAAAATCGTAGAGTACAACCTATAATACAAAGCCTTATATTACTATCTAATACTATGGTACAACAACCAATGCTAATGGAGATTGATGCCCTATAAGCATCATTCACACCACAAAAATGACAAATATTCATACAAAAGGAATTATGTTTCTATTGTTAGGAGCTAAGCCATCATATTAGAGGTTATTTAAAATGTCAAAATTCAAGCACTAGGAAAATAAGGTGGATTCATAGTCTTAAAATTCACCAAGTCTATAATGAGACAGAGCAAAAAAATGGGGCTTCCTAATAAAAGAGCCAAAGGCCTATATTGGGAATAGCTATTGTCTTTCAAAGATAAATGGCATGGCCTCAAAAAACTATAAAAAGAGTCAACTGGTGCATCTAATCGGATTACTAAGAAAAAAACTATGTGAAGTGCTTGTAGATTGTGGTTCTATAAAAAACTGCATCTCAACTGAAGTTATATACTCACTTGGGATTAAAACTAAAGAAATCAAGGGAAGATGTATATATCTTGCAAATAACCAAGAAAATATATTCAATGAGATATATAAAGAAAAAAACTTAAGGTTGATTGACACTTATGTCTTAAGAGAGAGATTCAAGGTGACAAAGCCAAGATATGATGTTATCATTGGTATGCCATCGCTAGAGATGAAAAATAAGCAAGTTGATTAAGTAGCAAGAACAATCTCCTTTAAAGATGGTAGAGACAAGATGACTCTTTGCACCTCCGTATTAAGTAAAGAAGAAAGACAATCTATAATCAAAGACTTACTTGTAGGGATGACCTTTATGAAGAAATAAATACAAGATAAGTGACCAATATATATGGTGATTCCAAATCTTATATCAATGGTAGAAAAGACATCCAAAGGAATACAATGAGTAAATCAATTCACATGAAAATATCGAGATGTTTTTCCAACCAACCTACATAATAGCATGCCTCATGATCGAGGTACTCCTTTTCAAGTAGAGCTATTGCTTGGAGCCAAATTAGCAAGTCGACCATTTTATTGCTTAGCATTAAAAAAACTTAAAGAGTTATTATACACATTGGACAAAATCTTGGAGAAAGGCCTTATTCAAAAAAGCACATGACTATGGGGAGCATCTGTACTCTTTGCTCACAAGAAAGATAGAGGACTTTGCTTTTGCATCGACTATTAAAGATTGAATAAGTAGATTGTTAAAAATGCATATCCACTTCCATATGTTGATGATCTTCTTATCCAATTTTGAAGTGCAACCTTTTTTAGTAAATTGGATTTTTGGAGCGACTATTGGTAGATACCTATTGTAAGAGAGGATGTAGAAAATTCAGCATTTTGTATATCCTATGGATATTTTGAATGGTTGATTTTACCTTTTTGGTCTCACCTATGTTTCAATTTCTTTCATAGGTCACATGGACAGATTGTTTTAAGATCTTTTGGATAAGTATGTAGTTGTTTTCATTGATGATATCCTTGTATATAGTAAGAGATTTGAAGAACATGAGCAACACCTACAAGAAGTATTGCGCTAACTACAAGATAGTTGCTTCTATTGTAAGCAATCAAAATGTGAACTTTAGAAGTTGAAAGTCATCTTTTTAGGGCATGTGATATCCTCTAAAGGCATGCATATAAAACAAGATAAGGTAAAAGTAAAAAAAGATTAGCCAACTTTCAAGGATGCTTATGAAGTCTGCTCATTTTTAGGCCTTTTTGGATATTATCATTATTTTTTTTTAAGATTTGTATACATTGTTGTATTATTAATAAACCTATTATACAAAGATACTCTATTTGAATAGAAACTAGAGTGCCAAGATATCTTTCATAGGTTAAAAGAGGCACTCATTATAGCTCCAATATTATAATTATATGATCTCAACCTTCTTTGTATGTTTAACATTGATGCTTCTAACTTTGCTATTAGAGGGATCCTTCAATTAGACTTTGGTAGGAGCCTTCAACTTGTGGCATATGAATCATACAAGCTTAGAAGAGCAGAGCACAATTAGTGTGCACTAGATCAAGAACAAGTAGAAATTATATATATTACAAAGATATGACAGCACTATTTCTTAAAAAACCCAATAGTTATTTGAACTGACCATCGACCTTTGCTACACAATTTGCATTTAAAAAATATGAAATCACGACATCATTGTTAAGAAGAAAAATTATAGATTTTTAATATCTAGCTTAAGTATAAGTAAGGGCAACAATATACTGTGCCAAACAACTTATTGCAGTGTCATAATATGTGAAGTCTTGCTTGAGAATGCTCTGGGCACTTGACTGTGGAAGGTAGAATAGAAATAACAACAAAAAAATCCTAACTCTAATAGAATACTAACTAAATTCTAATTAGATCATAATAATGCTAAGCAAGCTTTAATCAAATTCAAAAAAATCTCAAAGAAATTTCAAAGAAACAATAAAAAAAAAATAAAGAAATATTAGAATGATCACAAATATATCTCAAATACATCTCAATTCAATCTTAATTTAATCCTAGTTAAAATCCTATTAAACTTCATTCAAAATTTAGGCCAAAACTAATTAAATCTTAAATCCTAAACCCTAAATCAAATCCTAAATTCTAAACCAAATTCTAACCAAATCCTAAACAAACCCTAAATCCTAAACTCTAAATCCTAAATCAAATTCCAAATCAAATCCTAATTAAATCTTAAATCCTAAATCAAATCCTAAATCCTAATCAAACCCTAAATCTTAAACCAAATCCTAAATCAAACACTAACCATATCCTAAACCCTAAACCAAATCCTAAACAAATCCTAAACCAAACCCCAAATAAATCCTAAATCCTAAATGAAACCTTAACCAAATTCTAAACCTTAAATCAAATTCTAAATCCTAAATCAAATCTTAAACCTTAAACCAAATCCTAAATCCTAAACCAAATCCTAACCAAACTCTAAATCAAATCCTAACCAAACTCTAAACCCTAAATAAAATCTTAACCAAACCCTAGTAATTTCTACAATAGATTCAAACCTCAATAACTAATGAATGAACCGTCGATCTTAACTCAAATTTTGTACACTTCTTAAAAACTAAGTTAAAAACAAGCACAAAAAATTTGAAAAGGATCAAAATTACTGAATAGACGATAACATCAAAAACGTACTCGGGTATTAGTTGGCCTTTTTTTCCAACTTTGATGCTAATCTCTCAGAGCTAATATCTCTCCTTTTCACCATTCAATTGATCTCAAAACCCTCATACA
Source organism: Physcomitrium patens (assembly GCF_059467195.1). Taxonomy (NCBI): domain Eukaryota; kingdom Viridiplantae; phylum Streptophyta; class Bryopsida; order Funariales; family Funariaceae; genus Physcomitrium; species Physcomitrium patens. The sequence continues at coordinate 2,901,745 of NC_143428.1, read as the reverse complement.
CATAGAAAAATAAGTCTAATAGCCTTTCACATAAATTTCATTCCAATCCAACTAGTAGATTGCAAGAAATCTTAGAAATCCTCACTAAACCTAAATTCTACTTTTTGAGATCTTGACCTACTTAGACCTCAATAATCCTCTATTCAACCGTTGGATCAAGCTCAAATTTACAACACATATTGAATACAACTATAACCATTAATTTAAAAAATTTCACTTATAGATCTATTACAAAACTCTTGAAATCACCCAAAACATAAATCCTATTTTATTTCATAAAATCCAAGTCATCCAAAGCAAACCTTGACTTTGTAAAGCTCTTATAAAGTCATTATAGATCCAAATCACCCAAAACCAATGCTTATAGAAACCTTATCTAATCTTCTATCAAACCCCCTTCTCCAATTTGCTAAAGAGTCCCGGAGTCGTCATCAAGACTCTATTTTGTGCCTCAAGGTCTGATTTCCACCCTGGTTCATAACCAGCCCTCTCCGGGTTTCAATATCTACTTTTTCTAAATAAATTTTGCTAGAATTTACTCTTAATTTCCTTCTAAAGATGCTTATATCATTTATTTTGCCAATCTACCTTATTTTGCCTTATTTTTGGTCCTACAAAGTAAGTAGAAGCTATTTTTTCTAAAAGGGCAGCATTACTACTAAAAGTTTTACTACCTTTCTATCTTTTATCCATATTTTTCTAATTTTTCTTTTAACTTGGCTCTTCTATAATAAGATCCATATTTTCATCTTTCACCATATAGTCATGTTACAACACGACAGCCGAGACTAGACTTGAAGGACAAATCAAGAGATAAGGCACAAGTTGCTACGATTAGTAGTGTTATTTTAAATCTAATCAAAAAGATAGAATGGAAAGAAACTATGCATTGAGATGTTAATTTTAAGATGGTTAGCAATCGGCTAAAGGTAGGCAATATACAATATCAAGATTATAATCTTAGTGATGGCTTTCTATATTTCAAAAAGCTAATTTATATACTTGACAATGCTATACTCTAGATGCACATACTTTAAGAAAGACATGACATCCCTATATGTAGACATTTGGGTAAGAGAAGACTCTAGAATGGATCTCAAGGACATGATTTTTGATAAGTTTGGATTGTGATATTCAAACTTTTGTATGTTCATAAACATCATATCAATGTAATAAAGTATGCAACGTAGTGTCTTCTAGACTATTGTAGCCAATTGCACTACCTACAGCATGTTGGGAGCAAGTATTATAGGTCTGATTACGTATTTGTAACAAACGCCTCATAATCATACTGTGGTTGTTGTCTTTGTAGATTGATTCTTGAGGCAAGTTCACTTGGCTATGATATGCTTGAATGTTGATGCTTCAATAGTTACATAAGTCTTCTTTGATACCATCTTTTGTCACTATGGATTATCTTATGTCATCATTTCACATCATGATCCAGACTTTTTGAGATATTTTTGGCAAGCCTTGTTTAAGCTATTAGATAGACGACTTGCCATGTATATAATCTTCTATATCCAAATAGATAGATAAATAGAGCATGTAAATCGGGCCTTGGAAGATATATTACAAGCATTTGTAGTGGTTTATTATAATCATTGGCATGAATATTTAATATCTATGGAATTTGTGTCAAGGACAAGAACTTGATAAAAACAAATAAACAAGTGAGACTTTTTTCAAAGAAAGATGAAAAAATAGAAATAACTAAATATGTATATTAAGAAAGAAATTGGAATGGCTATTGCAAAAAGACAAGAAAACTAGAGATCCTTGAAACTAGACTATAAGCAAGAAAGGAATTGACAAGAGTGAAGAAGGCTTCATTCTTACCTCTATATATACTATCTACCTAAGAGCTACGTGGCAACATTCTATAGGACGTCCAAAAACGTATTGACTTTGTACAATACGTATCTTAACTTGTAAGGTAAGTTTTCTATGTGGACGCCACATAGTTAGCTTGTTCCATAAGCTACCAACATGTGTGGCATGTAGTTAACTTGTTGACCAAGATTCTAACCTATCAATCAAGTATAAATACATATAAAGTCAAAATAGTATTTATGAAGCTTTTAGGAAGCTATTCTAGAAGATATAATAAAATTAATGTACGTTTACCTACTAATATCTATTCATATGACCTAAGTAACAATTACAGTAAATATATGTTCGTGAATTATTCTCCCTTCTAGGAACGAGTTCCATGAAGAGCGGTGATCACATGTCAAGGAAGTCTAATTTGCGGCAAATTATATTTGTCACATACTTTGATCTTTGTTCTCTTTGAAGATGATTGATAGGGCCTCTCAACCATCGATAGTGTCCCATACGAGGGCAAGAAAACTACCCAGTTATTTGATCGTTGTTGAGGCCTTCATAACTTCTTTCAAATAAAATATTTGGAACACCGTAAAAAGTTATTCCTACCTCTAGTAAAATCACCAATCATCAAAAACCCTGTAAGGTCATGATATCAAACGCATTGTATCTCACCATCTATTCAAAGAAGAACATGTTATTTTTGAAGATCATCTCGATTGCATCATTTTTATGGTTGTGACAATCACAATGTCTTGTTTGAGAAGTCAGCAAATGAAGGCTCTTCAATCAAACCCACTAGTTGTTGGTTCTCCATCTCTTTAGTGTCACAAGTACAAAGAAGCTACAAACAAGGATTGAAAGTAGAATGTTATCTTACCTAGATCTTGTTTCTTTTATACGAAAGATTTTCATCTTGATTTTGATGGATGTAGTCGATGACAAGCCTCCACCATCTTTGCTACATTTGTAAGATTCTTTACTGGCTTCTATGTACATTTACTAATAATATATCCACACTAATGAACAAGATATTCTAATTTATTTTGGCACCGCCTTGAATCTAAGACTTCTTACACTTTAAACTATTTATTATTGTCCACTTCTAAAGGAGGGGGTGGAACTTCTCTTCTTCTTGATATGTCTACTATCTTGTATGGTTCAAAAAGAGAGACATGGAATATTGGATGGATTTTCATTCACTTTGGTAGGTGTAAATGATATGCAATTGGATTGATTTGTACAAAAATAGAAAATGGTCTAAATCTATGATAGTCCAACTTGTCATAAGAACAAGTAGTCTTGATATTACAACAAAGTAATCATACGATGTCACTCGCATAGAATGGTGGTTGTTCCTTTCGATAGACATTTGTATTAATTTTTTGTTGTTCTTGAACTTGTTTTAATTGTGTCCTTATTGTTGCATGTAGCTCTGACAAACGATTTGCCAAATCTTCCACCATAGGATTATCAGCTTTTGAAAAGTCAAAAGTATCAAGTCGTGGATGATAACCATAATTGATAAAAAAATGTGGTTGTTTTATAGAAGAATGTACAGTGTTATTATAAGCAAACTCTGCCAATGGCAAAAGAGTTGTCCAATCATCTTATTAATAATTGATGGTACATCTTAAATACTCCTCCAAAACTTGATTAAAACGCTCCGTTTGTCCATCAATTTACAAATGGAATACTGAAGATAATTTCATATCTACTTTTAAAATCTTAAAAAAAATCCGCCAAAATCTTGATATAAATTGGGTTCTCTTATCCAATAAAACATCTTCAGATAATCCATGATAGCGATAGATATTGTCAAAAAAGAGCTTAGTTGTTTCTTCACATGTGATAGATTTTGTACATGGTACAAAATGTGCCATCTTGGTAAAGCAATCTACTTTCACGAATATAGAATCATAAGCTCTTGAGATTGAAAGATTTGTGATGAAGTTGTCACGGATACAAAATACAGACTTGAAATCTAACAAGAAGTTCAAGAAGAAGTGACAGAACTAGATTAAACAGATGAGTACAAGAACAACACCAGAAAGGTGAGCTAGAACTCCAAGAGATGTGTTGTCGAGACTGAAGAACCCTTCAGCCTCGACTCCTATATATACTACTGAATAGGAAGCTTCTCGAGCTACTTCCGCTAACTAGGACGCTTCTCCAACAACTTCTATTAATTAGGAAACTTCTCGAGCAACTTCCTAGAATCTATCAGAATATTCTAGAACCTTCTAAGAATATTCTAGAACCTTCTAAGAGAATCTTTAGGGAATATTCTAAGAATCTTCTAGAACCTTCTAAAGGAATCTTTAGAGAATCTTTAGAGAATATTCTAGAAGAATATTCGAAGAATCTTCCAATGTATGTCCATGACATCACCTCCTCTTCTAACTTCGAGGTCTCCGAGAAGCAATGTTGTTATCAGTCAATACCAACGCAAGAAAATGAAAATCTGTCGCATCACATCCGCTATGAATTCCAATTGTTGTTCGCGAGGCAAATGATTCATCGGCCCTTGGAGCCAACGGTAGTGACCAACACCTTCAACCTCTGACCAAGCGTGGACTTTTGTGTCTTCATTGTGAAACTGTCCTCCAAACACACCTTCTGGCTGACCGTCGTAGGCAGGCTCGACCTCAAATACAATTACTAGCGATGTGTTGCTCGGTATCCTCCGACGTCGTCGTGGTGCAGGCGGTTCTTCATCTCGCGATCGTTTTTGTGAGCTAGTCGCTTGAAATGACATAACAAGTGTAGTATCTTGACTATCCATGTCCAAAGGCTAAAATGATGAGAGCAAACTATAGTTGCTAACAAAGTTCTACACTATCGAACTATGGGTTTTGGAGGTGCCCTCCCCCCTTTTTATGCTACTTGATGAGCAAGCTTCAGCAAGAAGCTATCGTTGAATCAACTTAGGTTTATGAGGATATCGTTGATGAAATTCTTGTACCTTTTTTGGTGCATTGGCAAGATTTTCGGCACGCTCCCACGTTCGTTCATTGATGTCGTATCCACTCCAATGCACTAAATACTCCAATTTTCTCCTATTACGCCGTGAATCTAGTACCTTTTCCACCTCGTATTCCTCATGGTTTTCAATTTCGATACTTGGTAGCGGACTTTGTACTCTTTGGGGAAAAGCTTACTCTCGATAAGGTTCCAACAAAGACACGTGAAAGACTGGATGTACCTTCATAGTAGCTGGTAACTCCAGACGATATGCCACCGGATTGATCTGCTTCTCGATAACAAATGGCCCTAATCTCCGATAGTCCAATTTGTCACATGGCCGCTTGGTCTTGATATTCCGTCGAAGAAGCCATACTTTACTTCCAACTTTAAAAGTAGGCGCCTCATTTCGATATTTATCTGCAGATGCCTTGTAACTCTCTTGGGCAGATTGTAATTGAAGCTTCAACGTCGCTTGAAGCTCCGATAGTTGCTTCACAAATCCTTCAGCTGCTGGGTTGTTATTTGCTGAAGAACTCAATAAATCGAGCATGGGGTGGTATCCGTAGTTGGAGAAGAATGGTGTTTGTTGAGTTGACGCATGAAGAGTGTTGTTGTATGCGAACTCAGCAAGCAGTAGATATGCAGTCCAATCATCTTGTTGATAGTTGATGCTGCATCGTAAATATTGCTCCAAAACTTGATTCACCCGCTCCGTTTGACCGTCAATTTGAGGATGAAAAGCCGAAGAGAGCTTAATATCCACCTTCAATATCTCAAAGAAGGACCTCCAAAACTTGGATACAAACTGAGTACCTCGATCCGACACGATATTATCTGGTAGGCCATGATAACGATATATGTTATCAAGAAAGAGTCTTGCGGTGTCTTTACTTGACGATGTTTTCTTGCAAGGCACGAAATGCGCCATCTTTGTAAATCGATCCACCACAAAAAAGATGCTGTCAAATGAATTCGATGGCGGTAGGTCCGTAATGAAGTCCATAGAAACTGAAGACCATGGTCGGTGCGGAATAGGCAATGGCTGGAGAAGTCCATACGGACGATGTCGAGGGATCTTGGATCTTGAACAAACATCACAAGAAAGGACAAATTCCTTCACATCCTTCCACATTTGGGGCCACCAAAAATCTCGTGAAATGAGCTCCAAAGTCTTGTTGAATCCAAAATGTCCCGCAGCTGGAAAGTCGTGGCGAGATTGAAGTACTCGGAGTCGAGTTGGTCCTTTTGGGATATACAACCGCTCCTCAAAATACAGAAGATCTCCCTCCACCTTAAACTTGTCATTATCGACACGTTGTTTGATGTCAAGAGCTATAGATTCCTCAATGGTCGCAGTACATACCTCGCTGAGGAAGCCGTCATCGATAGTTGCAACAGTAGCAAAAATCCTGAATTTTTCTGGTTTCAACAATGTTGTACATTGTTGATCAAACGCTGCTTCTCCAGCCTTTGGCGCAAGATACGATCTCCTCGATAATGCGTCAGATAATCCTTGCTGTTTTCCAGGGCGGTAGGTGATAATAAAGTCAAATCGTGATAGAGACATATTCCATCGAGCTTGACGACGATTCAAAATTCGAGCTATCATGAAGTACTCCAAATTCTTGTGGTCCGTATAAACAGTCACTGGATGTGCAGCTCCTTCGAGGAAGTGACGCCACTCTTGGAAGGCATCCACTATAGCAAGCAGCTCTTTGTCGTGGATCTCGTAGTTGATCTCAGCAGCAGAGAACTTCCGTGAATAGAACGCAACTGGGTGAAGCTTCTTGTCTATGCCCATCTGTGAAAGCATAGCTCCCAAAGCAAAATCTGAAGCATCGGTCTCTAAATAGAAAGCCTTTACAAAGTCAGGGTGTACCAAGATTGGAGCCGTAGTGAATGCCGTCTTCAGATCTTGAAATGCTTTTGCTGCTTGTGATCCCCATTCGAGCTTGTCTTTGCTTGTTAGACGCGTGAGTGGTGCAGCAACTTGAGAATAATTCTTGATGAAGATCCGATAGAAGTTAGCAAATCCAAGAAAACACTGAACATCTCTAACCGTCTTCGGAACTTCCCAAGATATAATTGCTTCTACCTTTTTTGGATCCATCTTCAAGCCCTCTGTAGTCGCAATGAAGCCCAAAAATTCCATCTCATTCTGGTGAAATTGACACTTCTCCAACTTGGCGTAGAGTCCTCGTTCGCGTAGTTTTTCAAGAACCAAACAAACGTACTTCTCACGTTCTTCTTCATTCTTGGAAAATATCAAAATATCATCCAGATAGATGACAACAAAGTCATCGAGGTACTCCCGAAAGATGTCGTTCATCATATGCTGAAAGACCGCTGGAGCATTGGTAAGACCAAAAGGCATGACATTGTACTCAAAATGGCCATACCTTGTACGAAAGGCTGTCTTCCATTCATCTCCTTCTTTGATTCGCACAAGGTTGTAGGCTCCTCTTAAATCAATCTTTGTAAAAATCCTTGCACGTCCAAGTTGATCTAAGAGGCCGGAGATCAAAGGTAAGGGATAGCGATTTTTCTTGGTCACCTTGTTGAGTCCTCGGTAGTCCACGCACATCCGTAGTGAGCCATCCTTTTTCTTCACGAATAGGATTGGTGCTCCAGCTGGCGACTTTGAATGTCGAATAAAATTCTTGGCTAGATTCTCATCGATGTACTTCCGCAATTCTGCCAACTCCGTCTGCGATAGGTTGTATATTGGACCAAAAGGTGGTTGCGCTCCTTCCTCTAAGTCTATGGCGCAATCATATGGTCGATGTTCCGGCAGTATATCGGCGTTCTTCTTCTGAAACACGTCTTCAAAATCCCTATATTGCTCTGGTATATTCGATGTTGAGATATTCTCGCCGCTAGTTGAAGCTGCATAAATGACAAATGGTGCGCCTTCCTTGGACGATCTTAGGAACGCTCTCCCTCCAATAAACATGGATTTCTTCATGTAGGTTCTACCAACAGGTTTATTATTATTTTTTTCAGAAAATGTTATCCTTCGTAGCCTCCAATCAATGGACGGATTATGATCTTCTAACCAAGAAAGACCAAGGATAACAGGGCTTGATGGGGTTCTAATAATATTAAAAATAACGTGACTACTATGGTCCTTAAACACCACTTCTATAGGTTCTGATTCGTGGGTAACGTTGCCTGACAATAAGGGTCGTCCATCTATCACCTCTACGTGAACAGGTTTGGACTTCTGTACTAAACGGATCTTGTGGCGTTTAGCAAACTCTTCATCTAAAAAACAAGTAGATGCCCCTGAATCCAATAAAGCTAAAGTTTTTTTGTTTTTGAGGGCCTAAAAACAAAGGAATTGTAAAACAACAAGCAGGTTGGACAGAGAAGGAGGAACTTGATTGTTGTCATGATATTAGATTGTCCAGCCGCACGGTTCCTACTGTGGCTGGGCGTCGTCGTTTTCTGGAATCATCGCACTTCTAGTCTTGACAGGGTGCCAATTTTGCTTCTTGGGGCAATTTCCAACCTTTTGACCTTCTTCTCCACAGTACAAACATAACCCTTCCTCCATACGCCGTTTCTTCTCTGTTGGAGTAAGAGATCGGACACGTGCCGTGTCGATTTACATGTCTGTTGCTTCCGAATGTGAGTTTAAGCTATTTGCAGACATAGTCACGTCGTAACGAGTCATTTGGTGTCTTGGACGTTGGTCTTGGCGACGTTGGAATAGGCGGTTGTCACACTTTACAGCTTGGCTAATAGCTTCGTTCAGCGTTTGAGGATCAGGAAGAGATAACAGCAAGTCCTTCACATCATCCTTCAAGCCCCAATAAAACTGACTCACCAACGCCTCTTCACCCCAATTAATGTCACTTGCCAATTGTCTGAAATCCGAGGCATAGACTGATGCAGAGCGTGTTCCTTGTCGTAGCGATCGGATCTTTGTTGTAGCCCATCGAACTTTATCATGCTCGCCAAATGCTTCTGCAAACGCCTCCAAGAACGTTTCAAAGTTGCTCAGGATTGGCGATCGCTTCTCGAACAAGGGAGTAAACCAAGATAGAGCTTATGCTGTAAGCAAGGTTCCAACAAGCCCAACACGCGCTTCCTCCGTCGGATAACGTTCGGGCTGTAAAATTGTTATCAACCTGATTTGGTTGACAAAACCTCGAAACTTGGAACGAGTTCCATCAAACTTATCCGGAAGACTAACTCGAGGCTCCTTTCGTTGTAGGACTACTCGATCTTGTTGAAATGGAAGTAGAACTGCTTCTTCTGGCACAGAAGTTTGAGGCTGATATGCTTTAGATGGCGCTATCCCAGATGCTCCATTGTTATGGAGTCCTACCATGACTCCTTCGATCTCTGTTGTCCTATGTGACAACGAGGCAAGAGCATTTATGATGGCGTCTAGTTTAGATTCCAAACTTTCAGCCATTTTAACGTCTTAACCTTCAGCTAACCTTCAGAAAGAAGAAAAAAGAGATTTGACAAGAGGACAATATTGGTTCAGAGGAGAGTACTCCGCAACCTCTAAAACGCCTTAAGACTCCAAGATGAGGGGTAATCCACTCTCTCCAAGAAGAATAAGGCTCCAATATTGAGAAAGAAGAGATATCAGTTTAGAGGAGGGTAATCCGCAACCTCTAAAACACTAGCACACCTTCAAGAAGAGGGGTAATCCACTCTCTAACAAGAAGGAACTAGCTCTGATACCAGTGAAAATGTAGTCTCGACAAACTGTCACGGACACAAAATACAGACTTGAAATCTAACAAGAAGTTCAAGAAGAAGTGACAGAACTAGATTAAACAGATGAGTACAAGAACAACACCAGAAAGGTGAGCTAGAACTCCAAGAGATGTGTTGTCGAGACTGAAGAACCCTTCAGCCTCGACTCCTATATATACTACTGAATAGGAAGCTTCTCGAGCTACTTCCGCTAACTAGGACGCTTCTCCAACAACTTCTATTAATTAGGAAACTTCTCGAGCAACTTCCTAGAATCTATCAGAATATTCTAGAACCTTCTAAGAATATTCTAGAACCTTCTAAGAATATTCTAGAACCTTCTAAGAGAATCTTTAGGGAATATTCTAAGAATCTTCTAGAACCTTCTAAAGGAATCTTTAGAGAATCTTTAGAGAATATTCTAGAAGAATATTCGAAGAATCTTCCAATGTATGTCCATGACAGAAGTCCATAGAAATAGAAGACCATGGTTGTTTTAGAATAGGCAATGGTTGAAGAAGTCTGTAAGGTCAATGGCGAGGAGTTTTTGATCTTGAACAAATGTCAAATGTTTGAACAAAATCTTTTACACCCTTCTACATTTGTGGCCACCAAAAATCTCTAGATATTAATTCCAAAGTTTTATTGTACCCAAAATGTCTTGCTGCTAGAAAGTCATGACGAGCTCAAGGAATACGTAATCGAGCTTCACCTTCTAAAACATATAGACGTTCCTCGAAATATAGTAGATTGTTCTTAAATTCAAACTTGGAAGTATTATGAGACTTTGAAGGATTTTTTTTAATATCACGAATAAGAGGATGAGAAGACATATTTGACTGAACTTGCTTGATGAAAGTTAAATCAATAGTTAGTGTTGATTTCATTGCTTGAAGATGAACATGCACTAGCTTCAAAAAAATTATCTATTACTGATCAAAAGTAACATCTCCTTCCTTTGGTATAAGATAAGATCCTCTAAAGAGTATACTTGACAAACCTTGTTGTTTTCTTGATTGATAAATGATCTTGAATTTGAATCTTGATAAGAACATACTCCAACTGGCTTGGCGACGATTCAAAACATGTGCTGACATAAAATATTTAAGTTTCTTGTGATACGTATACACAATGACTAGACTATGAGCACCTTTTAGATAATAACGCCATTCTTGAAACGAATCCACGATTGCAAGAAGTTCTTTGTCATAGATCTCGTAGTTATTCTTGCCTGTTGAGAATTTTTTAGAATGAAAAGCTATCTGATGAAGTTTATCATCTGTTCCCATTTGTGACAATACAACACCTTAAGCAAAGTCTGTTGCGTTTGTTTCCATAAAATATGGCTTGGAAGAATCGATGTAATACAAGATTGGTATAGAAACAAAGGCTGTCTTCAAAGTTTCAAATGTAACTTTGGCTTCTTGATTCCATTAAAGTTTGTCTTTACAAGTCAAACGTGTAAGTGGAGTTGCAACTTGAGAGAAGTCTTTGATGAAGATCCGATAGTAATTGGCAAATCCCAAAAAGCATTGAACATCTCTTATTGTTTTTAGAATGTTCCAATCCATTATAGTTTAAACTTTTTTAAGATCCATCATAAGTCCATTATTTGAAATGATGTATCCTAAGAAGTCGACTTGAGTAGTGTGAAATACATGCTTTTCTATCTTGGTATAAAGTCCCGCATCTCTTAATTTTTATAATACACGACAAATATGAAGTTCATATTCTTCTAATTTTTTAGAATAGATTAAGATGTCGTCTAGGTAACAGACAACAAAATCATCTAAAAACTCCCAAAAGACATCATTCATTAGATGTTGGAATGCTGTTGATGCATTTGTAAGTCCAAAAGGCATGACGTTGTATTTGAAATGTCCATACCTTATTTGAAATGCAGTCTTCCATTCATCTCTTTCTTTGATGCGTCCCAGATTGTATGCTCCTTGTAGATCTATTTTTGTATAGATCTTAACTTGATTCAACTGATCAAAAAGTCCACATATCAATAGTAGTAGGTACCTGTTCTTGATGGTGATTTTGATGAGTCTTCGATAATCGATACACATCTACAATGATCTATATTTTTTCTTCACAAATAAAATTGGAACTCCTAGTAGAGATTTGGAATGGCGTGTTAAATTCTTCGCCAGATTCACTTCAATATGCCTTTTGAGTTCAGCCAACTCATTTTCTCATAGACTGCAGATTGGTCCAAATGGCGGTTGTGTTCCTTCTTGAAGATCAATTGAGCAATCATAGGAATGATGTTTCAAAAGAATATTCACATTTTTTTCCTCAAATACATCTTAAAAATCTTGATGTTGGCTTGTAATGCTACTTGAAGTCTTTTTATTAGTTAAAACAGGTGCGACATAAATGATACAAGATGATTCTTTTTTTTGCAGCATGTAAGAAAGCTCTTGCATCTATAAATACAAGTTTAATTGTAGTAGACTTATGACTTTTTACTTGATTAACTATGCTCTTAGTTATACTTTTAAAAAAGTGAAGACTACGAAAAGTCCAATCTATTTCAAGATTATATTTTTTTAGCCATGATAAACATAAAATGACTAGATTAGAGAGAGATGTAATGATATTAAATATTACAAAGCTACTATAACCATTAATTGTTACTTCTATAGGAAGGGTTTCATGAGTAACATCTCCTGAAGACAACGAACGACCATCTATGACTTCTACATGAATAAGTTTAGTTTTCTTCATTAAAAGTATGCTATATCTTTTAGCAAATTTTTCATGTAAGAAACATGTTGAGACTCTTGAATCTAACAAGGTAGAGGCTTTGTGATGTTTAGGTCCTAAAATAATATTTATCGTAAAACAAGGAGAAGGTTCTAAGAAGAGAATAAGACCTTTACTAGGTGTTGTATAAGGTTCCAACCACACGGCTCCTATTGTAGCTGAACAAACTCATTTTTTGACATACTATCTTCTTTGATAGCCATACTCCTCATTTTATACTTGCATTATTTCTTTGGGTAATGTTGAGCAGTGTGCTTAGGTTTTCTACATAAGTATAATCTTTCCTGACAACAACGAGTTTTTTTTTGCTTAGTAAGAAGTTTAAAACATACCGCATCAATTTGTATATCCTCTACTTCCGAATATATGTGTTGAAGAGATGTTAGTGTTGCCATTGAATTATAGTAACATTAAGGTTCACTTATATGGTTCTCAGATCGAAATTCAAAAAGATGATTGTCGTACTTCACAGCAAAGTCAATTGCTTGACTCAATGTTTGAGGATAAGATAAGTTGAGCATTAATTTTTTTACTTCATATTGTAATCTATAAAGAAATTGGCTAACAAGTGCAGCATCATTCCACTTGATATCAGTTACAAGTTGTCAAAATTGTGAAGCATACAATGTTATTGATTGATTGTCTTATCATAAAATACAAATTTTGTTGGTTATAACACAAATTGCATCATGTTCTCCATACATGGATCAAAATTCCATCAAAAAATCCTCTAGATTTTCCAATATTGGATCTTGTCATTCAAAAAAAGATGAAAACCATGATAATGCTGTACTTGAAAGAAGCGTATCAATGAATCTAACTTGTGATCCTGGAGTTCAATAACTTTGGGGTTGAAGTTCAATCACAAGTTGTACTTGATTGATAAATCCTCTAAACTTTGATCTGCTGCCATCAAACTTCTCAAGTAGGGCAATTCTTGGTTTTCTAATACTCAAAGGATGTTCTACTATAATAGAAGGAACATGATTTGGTGCAAATGTTGACGAATCTCCAATCATTTCTATATCATCACTTCTTGCCAAACTTGTTATTCTTTATGGTGGAAAATTGATTTTATGCATTGCAAGCATTAACTCCCTAAATTTTTCTTATATTTGTATCATTACACTCTTCATTTCAGCAAATTTTACTATGATAATACTTAAAAAAGAGAAGATGTCTAATATCGTTCAAGACAAATAGAAGAGAGGACTTGAGAACAAAGAAAATACTAAGAATAATATTAGTTTAAAAGAGGGTAATCCGCAACTTCTAATATGATTATGTCTTATCAAGAGAAAGGAGTAATCCACTCTTAATCAAGATTAGACAAAGCTCTAATATTGTAAGTGCATTCTTGTGAATCTGTCAAGAATAAGAACTTGATAAAAATAAATAAACAAGTGAGACTTTTTTGAAAGAAAGATGATAAAATAGAAATAACTAAATATGTATATTAAGAAAGAAATTACAATGACTATTGCCAAAAGATAAGAAAACTAGAGGCCCTTGAAACTAAACTATAAGTAAGAAAGGAATTGACAAGAGTGAAGAAGGCTTTACTCTTGCCTCTATATATACTAACTACCTACATGCTATGTAGCGACGTTCTATAGGACCTCCAAAAACATATTGACTTTGCACAACAAGTATTTTAACTTGCAAGGCAAGTTTTTTATGTGGGTACCACCTAGTTAGCTTGTTTCGTAAGCTACCAACATGTGTAACACGTGTTTAATTTGTTGACCAAGTTTTTAATCTATCAATCAAGTATAAACACATGTAAAGTCAAAGCAACGTCTATAAAGCTTCGAGGAAGTTTTTCTAAAAGATATTATGAAATTAATCTACTTTTACTTACTTCTACATATTCATTTCAACTAGATAACAATTATAGTAAATATATGTCCGTGATAATTTGTTTACAATGATGTTATTCAAGCAAATATGAATCATTCAATATTTTCGTTAACATTGGTTAACATCTGATTATCCCAGTAACTTTTCATTGTCCCATCTACACCAACAACTTGATGTCACGGCCATAATCATGTAAGCTAATAATAACATATAAAAATAAGTAGAAGTAAGTAAAAGTAGATAAAAGTAAGTTAATTCTATAATATTTAATATGGAAGCTTCCTAGAAACTTCCTAGATACTGCTTTGACTTCATAGGTATCTTTAATTTACTTTTTGGATTAGAAACGTGGTCAACAAGTTGGCCATGTGCCACACATGTTGTTAGCTTGAAGATCAAGCTAACTATGTGGCCCACACTTAGAAAAACTTACCTTGTAAGTCAAGGCATGTGTCCTACAAAGTCAACACATATTAGAGGTCCTATAGAACGTCGCCACGTAGCCCCTAGTTAGATAGTATATATAGAGACAAGAGTGAAGGCTTCTTCACTCTTGCCAACTCCTTTCTTGCTTCTAGTCTAGTTTCAAGGGTCTCTAGTTTTCTTGTCTTTTGGCAATAGCCATTCTAGTTCCTCTTTTAATATATATACTTGTTTATATATATTTTGTTACCTCTCTTTGAGTGAAGGCTCACTTGACTGAATTGCTTTTTCATCGAGTTCTTGTCCTTGACAGATTGACAAGAGTACACCTACAATATCAGAGCTTTGTCTAATCTTGATTAAGAGTGGATTATCCTTTTTTCTTGATAAGATATAAGCGTATTAGAAGTTGCGGATTACCCTCTTTTAAACTGATATTGTCCTTAGTATTTTCTTTGTCCGCAAGTCCTTTCTTCTAATTGTCTTGAGCGATATTAGACATCTTCTCTCTTCTAAGTGTTATCATGGCAGAACTTCTTGAAATGAAGAATACAATGGTACAAATGCAAGAGCAATTGAGGGAGTTAATGCTTGCAATGCATCAACTCAATTTACTACCACAAGGAGCAACAAGATTGGCAAGAAGTGAAGATATAGAAATGGTTGGAGCTGCTTCAACATCTATACCAAACCATGTCCTTTCTCCTATGGTGGAACGCCCTTCAAATGTTAGAGAACCAAGAATTGCCCTACCCGAGAAGTTTGATGGTACCAGATCCAAGTTTCGAGGATTTATCAATCAAGTGAAACTTGTGATTGAACTTCAACCCCAAAGCTATCCAACTCCAGGATCACAAGTTAGATTCATTGGTACGCTTTTTTGAGGTTCGACACTATCGTGGTTTTCATCTTTTCTTCAACGACGAGATCCAATATTGATTTCAAGAGGCTTTTTTGGCAGAGTTTTGACCCATGTATAGAGAACATGATGCAATTCGTGTTACCACCAATAAGATCCGTATTTTACGACAAGACAATCGATCAGTAACGTTATATGCTTCACAATTTTCACAACTTGCAACTGATATCAAGTGGGATGATGCTGCACTTATTAGCCAATTTCTCTATGGATTACAATATGAGGTAAAAAATTAATGCTCAACTTACTTGATCCTCAAACATTGAATCAAGCAATTGACTTTGCTGTGAAGTGCGACAATCGTCTTTTTGAATTCCAATCTGAGAACCGTACAAGTAGACTTCAACGTTACTATAATTCAATGGCAACACCAACACCTCTTCAACACATACATTCAGAAGTAGAGGATATGCAAATTGATGCAGTACATTTCAAACCTCTTACTGAGCAAGAAAAGACTCGTCGTCGTCAAGAAGAATTATATTTATATTGTGGAAAACCAAAGCACACTACTCAACATTGTCCAAAGAAACAACGCAATTACAAAATGAGGAGTATGGCTGTGAAAGAAGATAATATGTCGGAAAACGAGTTTGTCTAGCTACAATAGAAACCATGCGGCTGGAACCTTGCACAACATCTAGTAAAGGTCCTATTCTCTCCTCAGAGCCCTCTCCTTGTTTTACATTAAATGTTATTTTAGGACCTAACCATTACAAAGTCTCTGCCTTGTTAGATTCAGGAGCCTCAGCGTGTTTTTTAGATGAAGAATTTACTAAAAGACATAGCATATCTTTAGTAAAGAAAATTAAACCTATTCATGTAGAAGTCATAGATGGTCGTCCATTGTCTTCTAGAGATATTACTCACGAAACCCTTCCTATAGAAGTAATAATCGATGGTCATAATAGCTTTGTAGTATTTAATATCATTAGATCTTTTTATAATCTAGTCATTTTAGGTTTATCGTGGTTAGAAAAATACAACCCTCAAATAGATTGGATTTTTTAAACTTTTACTTTTTTCTAAAAATATGACTAACAGTGTAATTAATCAAGTAGAGAGTCATAAGTCTAGTTCAATTAAACCCGTATTTATAGGTACAAAAGCTTTCTTGCATGCTGCTATGAAAGAATCACCATATATTATTTATGCCACACATGTTTCTACAGGTGGAAAGAATTCAAGTGGCATTCCAACCCAATATCAAGACTTTCAAGATGTATTCGAAAAAAAGAATGCAGATACACTCCCGGAACATCGTCCCTATGATTGCTCAATTGACTTTCAAGAAAGAGCACAACCGTCATTCGGACCAATCTACAGTTTATCACAAAATGAGTTGATTGAACTCAAGGAGTATATTGAAGAAAATCTAGCTAAGAATTTCATACGACATTCTAAATCTCCAGCAGGAGCTCTAATTCTATTTGTGAAGAAAAAAGATGGATCATTGGGCATGTATGTTGATTATCGAGGACTCAACAAGATTACCATCAAGAACAGGTATCCACTACCTTTAATAACTGGACCTTTTGATCAACTGAATCAAGCTAAGATCTATACAAAAATAGATTTCTGGGGAGCATACAATCTAGTATGAATCAAAGAAGGAGATGAATAGAAGACTATATTTCGAAGTAGGTATGGATATTTTGAATACAACGTCATGCCTTTTCGACTTACAAATGCACCACCAGCTTTTTAACATCTAATGAATGATGTTTTTTGAGAGTTTTTGGACGATTTTGTAGTTTGTCATCTAGACGACATCTTGATCTATTCTAAGAATCAAGAAGAACATGAACTTCATGTTCGTCATGTGTTACAAAAATTAAGAGATGCAAGACTCTATGCTAAGATAGAAAAGTGTATATTCTACACTACTGAAGTCAATTTCTTAAGTTACATCATTTCAAATGATGGACTTATGATGGATCCTAAAAAAGTTCAAACTATTATAGATTAGAAGATTCCAAAAATGGTAAGAGATGTCCAATGCTTTTTGGGATTTGCCAACTACTATCGGATCTTTATCAAGGACTTCTCTTGAGTTGCAGCTCCACTTATATACTTGACTTGTAAAGACAAACTCCAATGGAGGCAAGAAGCGGAAGTTGCTTTTGAATCTTTGAAGACAACGTTTGTTTCTGTAGCAATCTTGTATCGTGTTGATTTTACCAAAGCATTCTTTATGGAAACAGATGCATCGGACTTTACTCTGGGTGCGGTTTTATCACAAATGGGAACAAATGACAAACTTCATCCAGTAGCCTTTCATTCAAGAAAATTCTCAGCTGCAGAAATCAATTATGAGATCCACGACAAAGAACTTCTTGCAATTGTGGATTCTTTTCAAGAATGGCGTCATTATCTAGAAGGCGCTTTTAGTCCAATCACCGTGTATACGGATCACAAGAACCTCGAATATTTTATGTCAATACGTGTATTAAATCGTCAACAAGCTCGTTGGAGCATGTCTTTATCAACATTCGAGTTCATCATCACTTATCGGCCAGGAAAACAACAAGGTTTATCCGATGCCTTGTCTAGACATTCTTATCCTGCACCAAAAGAAGGAGATGCAGCTTTTGAGCAACAATGAACGGTTCTCTTGAAGCCAGAACAATTTTATCTTCAAGCAATAAAATCAACAATGATTGTTGATTTAACTTTTCTTAAGCAAGTCCTGTTAAGTATGTCTTCAGATCCTCTTGTTCATGATATCAAGAACAATTCTTCTAAATCTCATGATCTATCTAAATTTGAATGTAAGAACAACCTACTCTATTTCGAAGGACACCTATATGTTTCAGAAAGAGAATCACGTTGTCGTATTACGTGCTTTCCTGCTCGAGAACGCGTCGGGCGTCTGGCTGTAGAAGGTAGTACGGAGATTCGCCAATAGTCAAGCAGTCTATCAGTTTTTGACTGCTGGAATATAAACGACTCTAAGAATACACCGTAAATCTATACGGATGCCCTTTGACTGCTTGTCGAAGTCCTTTTTGCCCCAGCCGGTAGGTCTCTAGACGTTACAGAGAACCCCGAACAACCCAATCTGCTAATCTCCGATACCGCTTTGTACTTAGGATCTTGTATCCACTGATTGTCTTGTTAGATTAACCCAATAAATTTCATGCACTCCGCATACTCAATCCTATAGACATCCTTTTAATTCTTCAATCACAGACGTAACTCGATTTCACAAAACAGTCAAGAGTAATCAAACCCACTTCATTAAAAAAATCCCGATTCACCATTACAACACTGACTTCAGCAACGATTGCCTCAGTCTTCCCAAAACCTTATGAAGAAGAAAAACCCAATTCTCTGTCTTTTCTTCCCGGACCCGAAGCATCAAGCTCCTCTTCAATCCCCTGATCTTCAAAAACCTCCAATGAAAACCGAACTGGTAACCTTGCAAAAGCTTGAAAACTAGCTCCCCCCTCGATTCCCCTAATCTTCCTTATCCTCTAAATTTCTTCAATCTTCCGTCTTAGATCCGGAATTGGCTCCCACCTCAAGCTTGGATCCGAAATTGGCTCTCGCCGTCAAGCTTTCTCCTCCGTTTTTACCTTTAAGAAATCCATTTACCGAAAACAACGTTCTCTGAAACGGCACAGAGAACAAGACAGCCTGAAACAGAATCGAACCCCGTAATCGGGACCACATTGAGTCGCCCGACCAATTCAAGTCCTATATTGGGAAAGATGCCCGTAGTAACCTGGATGTTCCCGTAATTGGGTCAAATTGGTCCTCGCATCAGATTGGCTAAGACCCGAAGTAAGACTTGGATTTCCCGTAATTAGACCACATTGAGTTGACCGGCCAATTCAAGTCTCATATTGGATAAGAGGATCCGGATTGGATTATCGAAATTGGATCCAATTGGCTCCTCGAACCCGTCGTGTGAATTGGTCCTTCTCTTCTTGCTGACTCCCGTTATTGGAATCGAATGGAGCATTTCAGTATGCCCCGGTTGACTGTAACGGAGTGACTGAACTTGACCACTCAGTATTTGTACTGGAGTTGATCGATGCTCCCAATATTCAAGGTAACTGAATATTAATAAAATTCCCCTTTCTTTTTATTTTCACTGTATATTCGTGTTACAACACGACATCCACCCCTTCTGAACCTGTGCATCCTCCGGTATGCACCAATTTACCCAATTGCTGTTTGATTCAGAATATATCCCCTACGTCTTTGTCCAGTTCGTCTTCGTCACCTTCATTATCCATATCACTTTCATCTTCTTGCTGCGGAATCTCTATACCTTCATTAAGGTCATCCATATTCATCTCTGCGTGTCTTTGTTTAAATATTTTTACTCGCTTCCCTGCAATTGGTATTTTCAATTTTGTACCATCTAACTCCCGTAATGAGTAAGTCGCATTATCATGAACAGTTGTTACAACATATGGTCCAAACCAACGTTTTGAAAATTTCCGCAAGGTACTATGTTGATTATCCAGACTATTGTCATAAACAAGTACCCAGTCACCTTCCTCGATTACTTTTGGTCTCAATCGATGTTGCTTATCGAATCGCGCCTTGTTTTGTAACCTTGCTCTTTTTAACCTTTCCAATGCTATCTGGACATCTTCTGTTCTTTGCTCTAATTGTCGAATCCTAATAGCCAGAAGTTCTTCTCTTGTCAATCCATCTTCCTATGGTAGCATACTCCAAGTAAGTACCTTTTCTTCAATCGGCATAATTGGTTTTTGACCTGTCATAAGTTCTACTGGCATATATCCTGTCACCGAACTATGTGTTGTTCGATCAGCCCATAATGCAAATGACAAAAGCCGTGGCCACTCTTTAACCTTCCCATTACAAGCTTTAACCAATGCTTTCACAATCGGCGGGTGACCACGTTCGCTTTTTGCATTCCCTTCCGGATTATTAGCAGTAGTCAGTGATAGTTTAACTCCACATTTTTCAAAGAACTTACGAGCTTCTTGTGCATTTAATTCTCCACGATCTGCAGTGATTTTTCCTACGCACCCGTAACGGCAAATGACATCTTCAAGCAAAAACCTACAAATCCCCTCTGTAGATTTTGTCCTCAATGCTCTTCCTTCTACTTGATTTGATAAATCTTCACGAGTTAAAACCAAATATCTCATCTGCCATAACCCAACCGACATAATAACCAAACCAACAACCCATTTAAAATGAATAGCCAGAGGATACGTAGGATGAAGACCATTTCGATGTCAGATATTAGAATACGATTGACAGATTTCACATGACTCTACAAATGAGAGCACATCTCGATACATATTTTTCCACCAATATCGTTCCTTGAGTTTAGCAAAAGTAGCCCAGATTCCTCTATGCCCTGCCCATAAACTATCATGAAACTCGTTTAATAATTTTAGTTTTTCTTCCCTTTTGCCTATCACTCGTTGTGGCATCCCAATTCCTTTCTTCGGTCTCTTCCATAAGAATCCATCTCGAAGTAAAAATCCATATGCTTTTTTTCTTATTTGTTTGAATTTTTCTGTAGACCAATTCCCCTGCTTAGACAAGGTATTCAAATAATGACCAATATCCAATAATTCTCCTTCATAAGATTCTTCAAGAAATAGCTTATCTTCTCTATTGAGATTTGATATTGAATAGAATTTCAATCCGACATCATCAATGTCTTCAACCATTTCGTCCTCCCTCTCGTATCTTGCTCGAGATAGCATGTCTGCTACTAAATTGTCCTTTTCAGTGATATGCTTAAATTCTGGATTTAGTGACTTAATATAAGCAATCCATCTCAATATTGCAATATCTGGCGTTGAACAGTTAATAATCATTCTAAGCAATGGCAAGCAATCTGTTTCAATTACTACTACTGCCCCAATCAAATAGTCCTTTTCAGCTTTCATAGCCGAAACGACTCCCCAAAGTTCTCTTTTGACTTGCGAATATGCACGCTGATGAATACTTAAAACTTTAGCCCCAAATCGAACTGCAAATCTACTCCCATTAGAATCACCTTGACCCACAGCCCATCCAACGGCAATTGGACTAGCGTCTACAGTAAGAATCACTGGTCTATTGCACTTATAATCAACCTTCTTCAATATTAGAGGTGACATCAATAATTTCTTCAATCTTTGCATTGCCTGAATATGCCTTTCTTCCCATTCAAATCGGTAACCCTTGCGTAACAGTTCATATAATGGATCCGCTATGTGAGCAAAATGAGGGATCCAGATTCGATAAAATACACATACACCCAAAAACCTGCGAACCTCTGTTAAAGAACCACAATCCTCTTTCATCCTTCCAATTGCATCAACTTTAGTCGGATCTGGTTTTCTTCCGTAAGATCCGCATAAATGTCCAATAATTACAACCTCTCGCACTCCAAATACGGACTTCATATCCGATAATGTAAGATGAACTTCTCCAAGCCGAGTTAAAATCTTTTCACAATCTTGTATATGATCAACAACATATCTGCGACATCCCCTCGTATCTAAAGTTTCATCCTTGTCTCCTTCTCTGCACCCTTTTATAGGAACATCATGCAGAAAAGGCATAGTCTTTTCCGGAATAAAATCTCTCAATACCTTATTCATCCCATTCATCATATGCGCAACTGAGTTGGTCGCGCCTTGAGGGAGAGTGCACATTCTAACCAATCTAAGCGGTGTTCTCATCGTTGTCATATCTCTACTTCCTTCGGCAAGTTGAAATTGATCATAACCTGAATACAAATCACCCATTGAATAGATCGCCCTTCCAGCAAACGTCTCAGCAAATTCATCCACAATAGGTCCAATTCCTGCATTCCTGACAGTTACAGCATTCACCGGCTGCATATCTTGAATAAACCGCAGTGACCCATTCTTCTTAGGTACCGTAAACCATCGACTAGAATACGGCGCAAATGAAGGTTCTAATATTTTCATCTTTATCTTTTCTTTCAATAGTTCCACCAATTTAGGTAAATGTGCCCTCGGTACTGGAATTGGTCTTAGATTCCAAGGTACATGCGGTACAGTGAAGATAACCATAGGTGTTATAATATTTGGATCCACACACCCAATTTCATGAGATTCGAAGGCAAACGATCTACCTTGTTTAGCCAACATCTTTTTGAAGCAAGTAATTTCCTCCGGCAATAAAGAACCATCAGAACCAATCTTCAATTCTTCAAAAGTCTCTTCAGTAAACTGATGTCCAATACTCATTGGATCTCTTAAACTTGCTTCTTTTGATGCTTCTCCCATTTGTTCTTTAGAATCCTCTGGTAATGGTCCGGCAACAGGCTTTACCTTCTTATCTGCCGTTTTATATCTCGTCTCTACTGTGACTTCTGGTGCTTGAAAAGATTCAAGCATGGTATAAACCTCTCTCGAATGAATCTCAACAATCTTATCATTATCCCCTAACCCAATAGATGTAATCAATTCCAATGAATCTTCCAGCCCATTTTCTTCATAAACACCCAAAATCCTCTCATCATCTTGCAATGTACCTATCTTGCGTAACTGTCCTTCAATATCATATAATCTTTTTCTTTCTTTTCTTTTAAAATCATCAACTTTCTTATACATAATATTTCCATTCTCCAATATACCAATAAAACTCGCATCAAAGGCACCTTCATCTCGCGAGAGTACCTCCTCTTTTGTACCTCCATAATCTCGCTTTACAGTGGTACCTCCCCAAAATCCTTAAATCCTTCAACAATCTTTGGCAATGGTTTCTCCCTCAACCTATCTCGATTCCGTTCATGGTTAGGAGATACTGTTAGAAATTGTACAGCTTTCCTCCCATCTTCGCTCCGTACCCTTACATAAGCAGAACCATCGTCAAGTACCTTTGTTTCCATCCGTGTTGCCGTGATATAAGGTTGTCCTAAAATCAACGGATAAGACGTTGTATCTTGAACGAAGAAATGTTGCTCCGTCGCAACATCCCCAATCCGAATTTTGACATCTGGACAAGCTCCATATAACTCGCCTCTTGTGTTATTAGCTGCTCGTATTGTCCATCCATGTTCCATATCAATTGGCCATTTTTGCTTCTTATAAAGATCTTTAGACATGAGATTTATTTCAGAACCATGGTCTACCAAAGCAACTATTGGTTCTTCTATATCTCCTACCTTCACCAATACCTCAGTAGTTGCCCTTGCCCAATGCTTTCGAGTATAATGGCTCAAAGTTTCCATTTCCTTGTCACTAGAATCTTCGAAATGTACTCGCTGATTATATCCATTCTTTTCATTTGTTGGTTGCTTGTAACCAATATCAACCTCTTCTTCATCTCTACATATTCTTGCATCAATAGCATGACTCATTCCAGTTTCGCTCATTAATTGCCTCTTTCGCTTAATGCTGTCAATGATAACATCATGAAACTCCTTCTTTGCAATTCCCAAGACTTCTTTCAATGTGAATTCCACCTTAGCGTTTAATATACGTTCTTCCAACACCCCTTTCAAATTTGTTGCCGCTTCAATGTCAGAAAGTAGCTTATAAGCAATTGATTTGCCATTATCTTTTGTCTCCGTTGTTTTTTCTCCCAATGATGCTGAGGTATCCTTTACAGGTAATTCTTGTGAAGCTGCCTCCCGAGCCTTGTCTCCTCGAGTTTGCCTCTTAAAAGAATTTCCTTCTCTAGTATCATCAAAATTTCCTCGTCTTTTTTCTTCCATCAAAGCTTCATGTTGGCTCTTAGCAATATATGCATGAACTGAAAGAGACTCAACAGGATCCTCCCAACCTGTTCTTCCTCGTATTGTAGCTGCAGTTCTCAATAACGCTTCTCGAGGTAATTTCCCTTCTTGCATTGTAGAAACGGCAGAAGCCCAAAACTCACTAGTTTCCGTACTTCCACCAATTGCATCATCTACTCTAGCACCATAACTTGCACTTTCTCGTACTACTGTTTCATGTTCTTTTAAGTAATCTTGAACCAATGCTCTCATTCCTCCCTTGCCAAAATTGGTTTGAAGAAGATCCTCCCTATCTTTCAATGCTATCTTCCCATCTTTTCAGCAAATAATTCCCTGCCGTATCATATTATTAAATTCATTGCAATCTTTTCTAGTGTGTGAAGCATCATCACACCAAATGCATCTTTGTACATATCCTTGTTTTGAAACATTCTTCGAATTGTTTATAGAAGTATTCTCTTCAAGTCTTGCCAATTTGATTTGAAGATCTCGCATTCCTCGTATAATTTCTTCCATACCCATATCTGCTTTCTTTGACAAGGATGTCGAAGGTTGAACTGTAGGCATTGTCGGTGGTGTTGTACGTACTGGAGCTTTGAGTGCTTGTACTGTTTTCGGAATATTACTCCTATCCTTCCTCCTTTCTTTTTTTGTAAGCAACCCCACCGCATCTTCAACGTTCTTCCACTTCGTTGTCAATCCTTCATCTTCTTCTTTGTCTTCAAGAAGGGGTTCTAATTTCTCTTGCAATTCTCCATCAGCAGCTTGAAGAAATAGATCAACTTTGTTCGGCTCCAATGTCAATTTTTCTACCTTCGATAATTGAGAGTACTGCCTCTCAAATTCCCTTAGTAGCTCTGTTGCTTGCAAATTCTTATTGGGCCATTCAATCCATCCCAGAAACAGCTTCTTAGTAACGCGATCAGCATCTTCCAAGAAATATTCGTCTTTCAATGCATGTGAAAAATCCTCCCATGAATTCCGACAACGATCCATAATCGATGTAATGTGGTCCCTTATCTCCGGTATCGTGGCAAGTCCAAATAGTGCAACCATTTTTTTCTCAGAAACCCGATTTAATTCCATTTCACGAACATAACATCTTAAATACCTTGAAATATTCCTCCCATCAAATTGATCAATTTTATTGACCACTGCTTGCAATGCTTTGGTTGCCAAAGCTTCCTTTCGATCATTGCTTTGTTGTTGCTGCATTGACAATGAGAAGGCTTGAAACAAACTAGCAATAGACGGATCCATGTGCATACCTTGTCCTTTAGAAGACTCTCCACCAGAAATTTCTCCCAAAAATCCTTCAAAATTTTTATTTTCATTTTCCATAAAAATAAAGATAAAATCAACCGAAATCCAATACCTTCCACCTCAAGCTTTCACGTCGGGCTCACCACTTATGTCGTATTACGTGCTTTCCTGCTCGAGAACGCGCCGGGCGTCTGGTTGTAGAAGGTAGTATGGAGATTCACCAATAGTCAAGCAGTCTATCAGTTTTTGACTGCTGGAATATAAACGACTCTAAGAATACACCGTAAATCTATACGGATGCCCTTTGACTGCTTGTCGAAGTCCTTTTTGCCCCAGCCGGTAGGTCTCTAGACGTTACAGAGAACCCCGAACAACCCAATCTGCTAATCTCCGATACCGCTTTGTACTTAGGATCTTGTATCCACTGATTGTCTTGTTAGATTAACCCAATAAATTTCATGCACTCCACATACTCAATCCTATAGACATCCTTTTAATTCTTCAATCACAGACGTAACTCGATTTCACAAAACAGTCAAGAGTAATCAAACCCACTTCATTAAAAAAATCCCGATTCACCATTACAACACTGACTTCAGCAACGATTGCCTCAGTCTTCCCAAAACCTTATGAAGAAGAAAAAACCCAATTCTCTGTCTTTTCTTCCCGGACCCGAAGCATCAAGCTCCTCTTCAATCCCCTGATCTTCAAAAACCTCCAATGAAAACCGAACTGGTAACCTTGCAAAAGCTTGAAAACTAGCTCCCCCCTCGATTCCCCTAATCTTCCTTATCTTCTAAATTTCTTCAATCTTCCGTCTTAGATCCGGAATTGGCTCCCACCTCAAGCTTGGATCCGAAATTGGCTCTCGCCGTCAAGCTTTCTCCTCCGTTTTTACCTTTAAGAAATCCATTTACCGAAAACAACGTTCCTTGAAACGGCACAGAGAACAAGACAGCCTGAAACAGAATCGAACCCCGTAATCGGGACCACATTGAGTCGCCCGACCAATTCAAGTCCTATATTGGGAAAGATGCCCGTAGTAACCTGGATGTTCCCGTAATTGGGTCAAATTGGTCCTCGCATCAGATTGGCTAAGACCCGAAGTAAGACTTGGATTTCCCGTAATTAGACCACATTGAGTTGACCGGCCAATTCAAGTCTCATATTGGATAAGAGGATCCGGATTGGATTATCGAAATTGGATCCAATTGGCTCCTCGAACCCGTCGTGTGAATTGGTCCTTCTCTTCTTGCTGACTCCCGTTATTGGAATCGAATGGAGCATTTCAATATGCCCCGGTTGACTGTAACGGAGTGACTGAACTTGACCACTCAGTATTTGTACTGGAGTTGATCGATGCTCCCAATATTCAAGGTAACTGAATATTAATAAAATTCTCCTTTCTTTTTATTTTCACTGTATACTCATGTTACAACACGACAACGTTTACGTGTTCTTCAAGCTCGTCACGACTTCCCAGCAGCAGGACATTTCGGATATAATAAGACTTTGGAGCTGATATCTAGGGATTTTTGGTGGCCTCAAATGTGGAAAGCAGTCAAGGATTTTGTAAAATCATGTGATATTTGCTCGAGATCAAAAACTCCTCGTCATCGACCTTTTGGACTTCTTCAGCCATTACCCATTCCAGAACAATCATGGTCTTCTGTTTCTATGGACTTCATCACGGATCTTCCAATCTTAGGTTCTTATGACTCTATATTCGTGATAGTAGATCGTTTTACCAAGATGGCACATTTTGTACAATGTACAAAATCTATCATAGGTGAAGAAATAGCTAAGCTCTTTCTTGACAATATCTATCGCTATCATGGATTACCCAAGGATATTATATCAGATAGGGGAACTCAATTTGTATCAAGATTTTGGCGGACTCTTTTCAAGATTCTTAAAGTAGATATAAAACTATCTTCGGCATTCCATCCTCAAACTGATGGACAAATGGAGCGTGTTAATCAAGATTTGGAGCAATATTTAAGATGTACCATTAATTACCAACAAGATGATTGGACAACTCTTTTGCCATTGGCAGAGTTTGCTTACAATAACACGGTACACTCTTCTACAAAACAAACACCTTTCTTTGCTAATTATGGTTATCATCCATGACTTGATACTTTTGACTTTTCAAAAGTTGATAATACTGTTACGAAAGATTTGGCAATTCATTTATCAGAGCTACATGCAACGATGAAGGTGCAGTTAAAAGAGGCTTAAGAACAACAAAAGGCCAATGCGGATGTCTATCGAAAGGAATAACCATCATTCGTCTTGGGTGATAAGGTATGGCTACTTCGTCGTAATATCAAGACCACTCGTCCTTGTGACAAGTTGGACTATCGAAGGCTGGAACCATTTTCTATTTCTGCACAAATCAATCCAGTTGCATATCGTTTAGATCTACCAGAGTCAATGAAAATCCATGCAGTATTCCATGTGTGTCTTCTTGAACCATACAAGACAGTGGACATACCAAGAAGATGACAAGCACCACCTCATCCTATAGAAGTTGACAATAATGAAGAGTTTGAAGTAGAAGAAATTTTAGATTGAAGGCGGCGCCGAAATAAATTAGAATATCTTGTCCATTGGCGCGGATATGGTATTAGTGAACGCACATGGGAGCCATTAAAGAATCTTGCAAATGCAGCAAAGGCGGTGGAGGCTTTTCTTCGACGACATCCACTAAAATCAAGATGAAAATCTTCTTTATAAAAGAAACAATATCTATGCAAGATAACATTCTACTTTCAATTCTTGTTTATAGCTTCGTTGTAGTAGTGGCACTCACGAGATGGAGAACCAACAACCAACAGATTCAACTCAAGAGCCTTCATTTGCTGACCTATCGGACGAGACATTACGATTGTCACAACCTTTAAGACGACGCAATCGAGATGAAGATCTTCAAGAACGACATGTTCTTCTTCGAATAGATGGTGAGATACAACACGTTTGGTATCATGATTTGGGAAGGGACTCTCGATGTTTGGTGATTTTGCTAGAGGTAGGAACAACTCCTCATGGTGTTCCAAATATTCTATTCGAATGAAGTTACGAAGGCCTCAACAATGATCAAATAACTGGGTGGTCTTCTCGCCCTAGTATGGGACACTACCGATGGTTGAGAGGCCCTATCAATCATCTTCGAAGAGAACAGAGATCAGAGTATGTGGCGAATACAATTCGTCACATCATAGATTTCTTCAACATATGATGACCGCTCCTCGTGGAACTCGTCCCTAAAAGGGGGGATAATGTCACGGCCATAATCATGTAAGCTAATAATTACATATAGAAATAGGTAGAAGTAAGTAAAAGTAGATAAAAGTAAGTTAATTCTATAATATTTAATATGAAAGCTTCCTATAAACTTCTTAGATGCTACTTTGACTTCATAGGTGTTTTTAATTTACTTTTTGGATTAGAAACGTGGTCAACAAGTTGGCCATGTGCCACACATGTTGTTAGCTTGAAGATCAAGCTAACTATGTGGCCCACACTTAGAAAAACTTGCCTTGTAAGTCAAGGCATGTGTCCTACAAAGTCAACACATATTAGAGGTCCTATAGAACGTCGCCACGTAGCCCCTAGTTAGATAGTATATATAGAGACAAGAGTGAAGGCTTCTTCACTCTTGTCAACTCCTTTCTTGCTTCTAGTCTAGTTTCAAGGGTCTCTAGTTTTCTTGTCTTTTGGCAATAGCCATTCTAGTTCCTCTTTTAATATATATACTTGTTTATATATATTTTTTTACCTCTCTTTGAGTGAAGGCTCACTTGTCTGAATTGCTTTTTTATCGAGTTCTTATCCTTGACACTTGAAAATGGAGGAATTTATACAATGGCTTATAATAGCCTTACAAGAGATACGACACTACTTATTTACCACATAAAATCTACAAAAGCAATATGTAGATAACCACTAGTGATACAAGACCTTCCAAGAGGGTGATCAAGTATTACTCTCTAATCCCAACTTGCCACTTATTACATCAACCTAAATTCATATACTAGTACCTTGGTGGCTTGGACCTTTTTACATTTCTGCAATGATTTTTGATGTTACATATTGCTTCAAGCTTTCACCACATATTTAGATCCATCCAATCTTCCATGTTTTGCAACTATAGGAATTTCATATTGAACCAAAGAGCTTTTTGGATTGACACCAAGCACCACCACTTCCACTAATTGTAGATTATGACTAATAAAAATATGAAGTAGATAGCATTTTGGAGCATCGCTACCTTTGTTGTGGCAATAAACATCCACAACTTCAATACAAAGTTCTTTGAAAAGGTTATTCCATTCATGATGCAATGTGAGAACCTACACAAAACTTCGCCTATTACCAAGAGACAATTTGGAGATACTATTGAGAGCAAAACAAGGACATTCCACATTAATAAATGAGAATTAACTTTAATAAGGTATAGATAAGATATTTGTATTACTGACACATAAGAATAGATAGTTAGAACCATGTTTGAGAAGTTATGAAAGTTTCTAGAATTGAGGTTATGTTAGTAGACTAGATAAGATCTACCATATAATCTTTTAGAAAAGACATAAGGTGGTTATCTAGGTGGACCTACCATAGAACCTTCTAGGAGGAGTTTAAGGTGGTTATTTAAGTGGAGTCTATCATTTAGGAACATTCTAGAAAGTCTAGAGTAGTAGAACAAAGCGTAAATAGGACTGGCTGGGGCCTTTTGGAACATTTGATCAAGTATGGCTTTGGATCCTTTTTCTTAATACAATTAGATTTTATAACTTTTTATTTTGTTCTATTTTTTTTAATTCTAATTGCTTGATTTTATCTTTCGTGTCTCATTCTGTTTAGTTTTGTTTAATTTTATTCTACTTTAGTTTGTCCTACCTTGTGATGAGATTTTATGTTGATATAAATTAGAAGGATCTTTGACACTTGAAATACATTGATCATGTTTTAAAAGGCTTGGAAATACATTTGGCTTGTCTTTGTGTTTCAATAAACCTCCAAAATAGATATAATGGCTCCATAATAAATTTTTGGAATATTAAGCTATTTACTACACAAGATTGCATGCTTGAAGATTTTATGTATTCTTGTGGTAATAAGTAGATATGCAAAAAGCTTATCTAATTCAAAGATCTATAAAATAAAAAATTTAAGAATAAAAAAATCATTTTCATAATTAGTGCAAGTTTTTAGAAAAAGTTAAATTAAAAAAAGATGCCTTAAAGTATTGAAATTTATTTCAAATACTTAGAGTTTGTTATAGTCCTTGACCTTTTTAGAATACAAATGAATGACCACTATAGATGCTAATAATTAAATTGCAAAGCTTCTCTCACTTTACAACCTCTATATAAGAATCTTTATTAGATATTTATATTTATATTTATATATTTCAAAATCAGACGTAGTAATTGAGGTCAGAATATGCAATTTGCATCAAGTCTAAGTAGTACTCTTGATAATTCTTTGGCACACAATCCTCACTTTTAA
The DNA here is from genome assembly GCF_059467195.1 of Physcomitrium patens. Classification (NCBI taxonomy): domain Eukaryota; kingdom Viridiplantae; phylum Streptophyta; class Bryopsida; order Funariales; family Funariaceae; genus Physcomitrium; species Physcomitrium patens. The sequence goes on along the minus strand of NC_143428.1, from coordinate 2,870,786 downwards.
ATTAACTTAAAGAAGATTTTTATCATAATAAGTTTGGTTTATAACCTCTCCTTTGATCCTTATAAATGGCAATGGCAAACAATATTCTTTAATTACTCAACAATACAAAGTTATCAAATTACTATGGTTGACAAATCTTAGCTTTGACAACTCCACACACTACACTCTAAACTTGGCATGATTACATTTGAGTCCAAAGTGGCTACATATTGATATGGGATCTCTATAAACCTGCTAAACTTCAAACTTTTCTTAAACAAATAAACTCTAGGGGCCTACTCTTAAATAGTTGGTATGCTCACTCTTAAGTCATTGATGGAATTTTTCGGAGATGGTTGTTGTCATGGTAGCACTTTTAAAACACTTGAATATTGTCTTTGATTATGCAAGGATGCTAGACAAATTTGGAACCATTTTGGCCTAATCTAAATTAATCTTAATCACTACTTGCAATTGTCATAGAAAGAGATTCTCATTGAAACCCCTCCTGGTGCACGTATATTTCATAGATATACACCTGCCACTCATTGCCTTGATATGATGGGGGACACTCATCGTGCTTCTATCTAATGGCAAGTTTGGTGTGCTCACAGTAGGCTCAGCTTTATTGCAAAAGATACAGATATAATCCTAGTTATACACTGGGCATGGCTAGAAACAATCTTTCTAGACATGAACTGGCACAACATTCTAAGTTATTTCGATTCATGTAGTGGGACTAAAAAAATCGCCCTCGCAGCAAAGTTTAGAAATACTCGGTATCATAAGCAAATCTTCTGCTCTAGCAATTTGTATTCACCTATGTAAAAAACTATCGCCAAGGCTCATCGACTTGCCAACCCCATGAGGGACCAGGTCCGTTTCATTCCAAAAGAAAAGAAAAAGAAAAAAAAAAAAAAAAAAAAAGTTGCATAGTGGGAAAGAAGGAGGAAGATTCGGGGTTTAGTTGAGATATCCCGAAATTAGGGCCGCCAGGAAGGAAAGAAAGAAGCGTAATGCCACTCCCTTACTCCACGTTGCCTACAATGCCACCAATTCGAGTCTAGATCCATGCTATCGACGATGCCGCGACGCCTTCGATGTTCATCGCGACGGCATGCATTGCATGCGGGCTGCAGTTGACCTATAATCACACCATCCCCTGATGATGCCCAAACTCTTCGTCGGCGCGTAAGGTACCTGTCGCTGAGACCACGCCGACTACCCATCTGCGGCTATCCATATTTATGCAGCCCCAAGTCCACATTCTGCTGCTGGATTCACTCATTCTCCGATAATTCCGCCGGATAGACAAAATCGCCGTAGCCTTTTGGGAACCTAGAGACCCCCGCTTAACACATCGCCCGGCTTCTTGTCCGGATTTGAGTGGTTCCTCATGCTTCACGAGCAGTAGGTGTTCATGACCCGTTCCACGTACCGCGGTAACTGGGCTTCGAAACAAATTTCAACCACCTAAAACTTAAATGAGGGGGCGGAGTTGACCTCCCATATTTGGGCTGTGCAGGTGGTGATTCCTTGCACGGTTGCACATTGAAAATAAATGCACCCCCCCCCCCCGAGATCGTGATTGTAGGAGGATAAAGAAGTTTTTGCATTGCTTTCGCGATAGGGTAGCTTTCGAGGGGGTGCATCCGATTCATGATCGAACGGCACCGAGTGCGGATGTTAACTCGACAGGAGCGCGGCAAAAAAAAAACGCATCACATGAATCACACTCGCTGTGGATGCGTGGAGGCGCAAACGATGCGCGCATCGTCTGCTAGCGGTCTCATTCAGCTGCACCGCCCCTTGCTGCACTAATCCATGAGGACGAAGTACCATTCGCATGATATCGATAACATGGCACAGGAATGTGACAGCGAATCTTCTGTCCCCGCTTCCACCCAATACATCTCCCCTACTACCATTGCTAATATAGAAATTGACCCTGTAATTACGTAAGATCGTGACAACACCATGAAAAGGTCGGCTTCGAGTGCCGATTGCCAGCACACGCTAAGATATCTGACATCGTGCCACCGCAACTCGGCTGAGAACAGACTGGCCGAATATACTTTGTTGCTCGACTGTTGTTCCCGACGCTTTCGTCGCTGCTTCACCAGATCCATGAAGCTCGATCCCAGGACATGGAATTGACGCTGCGGTGAACCGGCTCATGTCCGGGTTTCGTAAGATTTGTGGGCTCGACGACAACATCCGCGACAAGTGTCGAATACCTACCCATTGTTTGCGTGTGTGTATCTTTCTGTTTCTTTCCTGGTAGATTACTGAGATTCGCAGTCAGTGAACTGGGTTCGAAGATGATTGACAGCACGAGGACGATTTATCTGCTACAGTCGATCACATTCATGCACCGCATGCGCTTCCGAACCATGGCTCATTCTTCAATGGCTTCAGATTTCGGCGCCGCTGCATGCGTTACGGTGCATCCCACGGATGGTTGCAAGCTTCGATGACATGTATCGGGGATACTTTCCTTTTTTTTTCTTTTTTCATGCCTTTTGTTTTCCTATTCTCAAACTAAGCCATTTTCTATTGCGAAAGACGGTCCTTTTTATTCTCATTTCGTGTCGAAAACCATGGCTCTGATATCGAATATGAGTTCCTGGAAAGACATGTTTCAGGGTAACTTGTCTAGAGTAATTGACTTTCATGTTGTATATTCTTATCACTTCATTGGATTCCAAGTAAAAGTACAAAAAGCCAATGACGGTTAGCGAATGTACAAAAGGGAAGACTCCAAGGCAACAGACAAAAGTTATTGAAGGTTTGCAATGAGCTTCACATGCATTATGTGTGCAGGTGTATGAGGTCATATATGTGTAAGGTGCATGAGGATTTGTGTATATATGTATATATATATATATATATATATATACATGACCTCATAAAATTGTAATGTTGTATTTTTAAGGCACGTGCAAATCTCAATCAGTAACACAGTGCAATATTTATATTTACATATATTCTTTTTTTTTAAAAAAAAACTTGGGATATTTGTGTTGAGTAGAGTGATTAATTGTCTCCTGGTTATTCTGCAATAATACTACTTACAGTATATGAGTAAAAGTAAAATTTAAAAAGTTGAAAAATCACATGTTAGAGTATATTTTATCATTTGACCTCTTCAAACATGCAAGTTAAACTTAAATCATTACTTGTGCATATGTACTTTCGAGTTATTAAATTCACAGGATTTTTATTTCTTATTTTTAAAAAACATGTCATTCATAATTCATTTTGGTGTTCATGCAAAAATATGTATGTATGTATGTATGTATGTATGTATGTATATGCACACCGCTATTTCAAAATGAGAGATAAGATATTAAACGAGGGGTTGATTTTATCTGAAGGAGCAAATTACAATAACAATAATAATTTATACAGGCTTGCTTTCTAAAGTTCTTGAAATTTTCAAATAAGATAAGTTCTTGGGATCAAAATTAATATTGCTCTACTTATTCAATTTACATGTATTTTACAACCATTATGTACAATAAATTCATGAATATTTGTAATAATGTAAAATGAAGAAATCAAAAATTACAAAACAACACAACACAAATTTCTCCTTTGATTGTAATGATATTGTAGTTTCAAACAGCTGCAAACTACAGAAAACCACTTCATTGCAACAAGGGAAGTGAGGAAAATTTTATGGACAGTGTGAGGCTTCTTCAAAAGACTGCTGAAATGGGTAGTACAAAAAAAAGAGCTTCTTTGGTACAGAAACAGTGGGATTGGGTGGGTGGGGGGCTCATGTTCCATGTGGAACATGACACGTCTGATCTGTTAGAACTGTTCACCTATTTTTGGAAAGTGTCTCCCCCTCTGACTGACCCCATGTACTATTCACCTGTAGGGGGGCTGAGTTTCATGCTGGAACCGACGCCCCTGTCATGTTAGAGAGCACCTTCAGTATTAAAAATTGTTGGAGATGGTGGTCCTCACTGACCAAGTCTTTACTGATCCTGAGTACACCAGCACACATCACCTTGGAAGTAAACAAAGTTCAATATCTCAACTGGATGATTGTATACTTTGAAGAAATTTTTTTCTTTTCCTTCCTTTCCTTTCCTTTTCTTTAACTTTTCCCTTTCTCTTCTTTCAATAAAAATCCAAATGTTAATTCCAGGCTCATGTATGTATAGTTCAAACATTAATATCTAACATCATAACATTATAACATTGAATGAGCTCTGAAAATATATCAAGGGACTTTCATACAGTTATAATGTCCCTTGATATATTAATAGGATTTATTTACACGGTGGATTAACCCAAGGTGTGACAAGAAGGGGTTGTTTTTTTTTTTGATGATTATGAGGGTATGTGTCTTAAATTACGAAAAAAAATTGATTAATTAACTCCAGAAGAGAGCCCTATGCAAAAAAGAAAAAGAAATAATAAGAAACTCAGAAAAAGACAAGCCTAGTTCTCACACGTAGATGGACACCGCCTCGCTTTTGTCCAGCTCGCACGAAATGGACCCCGGGGGGAGGATGACATGGCAGAGGTGCCATGTGGGCAGCAAGTGCCAGAGAGGCAGGCTTCCCATGCAGGTCACATTGGCAACAGAGTCTCCTCCGCACTGAACATGAGTTGCGGAGGGACGGGAAGAGCGTGGGACCCAACCCGACCCGGCCCGTCCTCATGGAGGGAGGTGAAGGGAACCCTACAGGGCCAAATTGACAGACACATGGCCAAGTCAGCCCTACTAAGTACCACTTCGTCCCTTCCTATCGTTTAGAACCTCAAACGACAGATTCCAGGGCTGGTACCGAATAATCAGCTACGGGTTCGATTCTTCATGGTGGCCACAAGGATTGGCTGCAAGGAGATCGATCACTTCATACAAGCTTTTTTCCTCCCCCTTGAACTTTTTCGCCATGCTCATTAACAACGTATTGAACTGTTGAGAAGAAGAAGAAGAAGAAGACGGTGATGATGATGAGGACGATGGTTTTGATTCAAAGGCTGATTTCCATGTATGTGAAGAAAAAAGAAAAAAGAAAACATTAGAATAGCAAACCCAAAGCAAATATAAATAAAAATAAATAAACTTTATCATGTTTGTGTAGGCAGCCCATAGATGGAATATTCATGGATGGCCAATCTGGACCAGGTCAGTGCAATGTGAAGTCCTTGATTTTAAGGTCTGGTGTTTTCTCATTGGTCACACATGAAACACAAAAGTATCATTGTTGTTTGTGTGTGTGTGTGTGTGTGTGTGTTTTTTTCAGGATTTTTTTTGAAATGTTTGCATGAAAATGATAGCTATGAACGTTATTTTGACAGTTAAGTTCTAAAACTTCTCTGCGAAAATTGTGGTTTCACATATGCTTTATTTTTTCCTGATTTTCTTTTTAATGTTCATGTACTCGTCTTAAATTTTATACTTTGCCATGTGTACACACAACATTTCAAATTGGAAATCAAATTATATATATATATATATATATATATATATGTGTTTTGCAACAATGCATACAAAAGAAAAGAAAAAGAAAAAAACATATATGAACAGAAGGTGAGTCAGCTTGATTGATTCCATTCAAATAAAATTCATGAGCGGACATAGACACTCCTAAATACGTTGTACAATACTCCAGTATTTTCACTGTAATCTGACAAAGTTATCAAACATGTGTAAGCATGTCTCTTTTCACAACTTTTCAAAAACAAATGTATGTGTTATGGGAATTCTCGTGTACACGGTTTGCAACCTCTTCCTCTTTACAGAAATTTCCCAACAAGGGAAATTTGCAACCTCTTTCCCTCCACCCCTTTAAAGAAATTTCTTTCTCCGCCTTCCCATCTTTTCTTTTCGAAAGGGAGGTGAAAGCGGGTGTAGCAGCCGGGAATTGCTGACATAAGCCATGCTGGCAGCATGGTTTCCGCACTGGTGGGGTGGCAGTAATCCTACCCTGCCTGAGTCAGCATGAAGCGTCGGAGGTAGCAAAGGGGGAAGGACCAGCCAGGCCAAGCCAGGTCAGCACAAAGTTAGGATGAAGTGGCACTCTCCCGCTATGTGAGAGGCGGCAGATGAATCATGTTCCAGACAGGGGATCTGATGTGCATGCATCGTCTTCTCTCAATCACAGCCATGGGAATGTTTCCTTTATGGCTCCCACGGGATTGATGCTCCCACGCGTGTGGGTTTGTCTTTTCCCCCCACCACGGTGACCCAAACTTGGAAGAAGCTCAGTGGCTCGTGCCACTACAAATATGCAATCCAGAAACGTAATATATATTCTAAAAAGAGGTGGACGTAGAGTTTGTTTCTTCAAGACCATTGGGGTAAGTAGTGAATAGCAAGGACCAATAGAAAGCTGTTAGCTCCACAGTAGACCTGACTAGGCATCATTGCAGGTGGCGCCAGGCCTTTTCACGGGGGCTGCGGCATTACTTAATTCATAAAGTGGACCTTTGTACGCTCAACGGTCTGCATTCCAACGTGTACCATCATACGTAAATGTATCGTATTTTACATACCAGGGAATCTTCTACGTATGTGTGTTCGGAGACAAGTGAGCCTGCTGCACTGGACCTGCATGTGGTTTGAACGAGGACCTCTTTAATGTCGCTTCGTTTATGTGAACTGTTGCTTGAATGGTCTTGGTTGACAAGGTGAAAATTCAAATTGTAATGTGTAGCTCAAAGACCAATATGTTATGCATGTTATTGAGGAGTATGGTTTTCTACCACTTCAAGTATTTGAATATCTACTAAATATGGTTTCTACTGATGTGATTTCTATACTGAACAATGAATTTTATTGTTGTTAGTTGGATTTTTTTTATTGATTATTATTTTTTCACTTTTTCAGTTAAAAGTACCACACATGCAAGGAATTAGTTTTGGAGAAACTTGACAGATGTGACATAAGTGACAGAGAAAATAGCAATGCCACTTCTTTATCTATTCTTTATTGTATTTTAATTGATATTAAACTTGGTTTCAACGCAAAAAAGAGGGGATGAAGATCAGCATTAAAATATGGCAACAATGGTGCATAAGTAATAATATTTAAAACAATAATAATAAATAAACCAAAAAGGTTAGAGAAGCGAAAGTATCACTTATCCTATGACGTCAATGGACCGTCACGACCCCAAGATCAAAGTAAAAGTTTACAGGAAAAGGAGGTAGAGCACAGGGGAAAGTAACTTTAGGAGGGGGGAGGCTCGGGGAAGGAAAGTAATGCGGGGGGTGGTGCATGGTTTCCACAATGAAAAAACGACGTGAACTGCACGGGGGAGCTGACCAACCAACAAACACGACTAGGCGGAGGAGGAAGAGGAAGGCATGTTGGTGAGGACGAGACGGACGGAGTTCCGCGACAGAGCCAAACGGGGAAGCGCGGAGGAGGGCGAGGGAGAGAAGAGGGGGTGAGGGAGGGAGGGAGTGAGTGAGTGAGTGTGAGAGCAGGACGAGGAGGGAGGAGGACACTGTAGGTGTTGGCCTTGGGTAGGCGCAACGAACTGGAATCTACGCCATGGTGGCGGAGCAGGGGTAATAATAGAAAGGTGAGACGAGGCGAGGAGCGCATGCTGGTGTGACTTCCGTGCTTCAAGCTGCCGGACGCCAGACGGATGGGATGCTGCCCCAAATCTTGCCTTAGATAGCCCCGCGATGGCATTCGTTTACCCCTCGCCTCGCCTCCCCTCCCCTGCCTCCTCCCCTGGTCTTCCTTCCCTCTGGTGTTGCATTCAGGTTCATGCACGCTTCGTCTTTCTTGCCTTTTTGCATCGAAGAAGAATAAGCGCGAACAGCCGCGACCGAGTCCTGTTAAACCAACTCTGTTGTCGACGGGTTTCTTGTTCCCTGTTCTTTGTTCTCGTCGGGCTATCGGTAGCCTCACAGTGCACTGAGTAGTCCTCGGGACGTGCCCTTGGTGTTTAATTTTACCTCTCTTTTTTATTTTATTTTTTTCTCAAAAGAAAATATTGAGGGAGGAGAGCAAAGGGTTGAGAGCCGGGCAGTGTGGAGAGAATTGGTTGGATTGCGATGGATCGGCGGTATTGAGGAGGAAAAAGTTGCACTAGGATGATTTGGTTGATCGGCAGGGAGTTCAATTCGGTGGTTGAGAACCGTGGGAGGTGTGTGAGAGAATTGGCGGTTGCACAGATTGCATTGCTGTAGAGGGGGGTGATTGTTGCGTTGTCCCCGAGAAGTTTTGTTGAGTTTCGGTGGTTAAGGAGTTGGCGGAGGGAATTGGTAAGGTTGCTGGTGGCCCGAATGGCACTGAGCACGGGACTTCCTTTGGAGTTCAACGATGCCGTCGATTATTTTAACTACACCAACCAGGATTACTCGTCGGACTTGACGGACACCGAGAATGACGAGGAGTACGCTTGCACTCCCAGGGGATTTCAGCCGATTCTGCCTCGCTCCTGTAAGCGGACATATGGTGTTTTCCTTGAAAGTGAAGTAGTGCCAGAGCGGAGGTTGCGGGGTAGGATTCACGAGCAGCTTGAGCTACTGGGAGCTGTTATTCCAAGTTCCTGCTCCGTGAGTATTTGTCAATTTGAATAGTTTGCTATGTTATGTTGTGTCGTGTTCCGTTTTGTTTTTGTCATTTGTGTGTGTGCGTGTGTGCGTGGATCGGTGCTATCGTATCTCAACCCTGAGGGTAAGGACATGGTCACAAGTACTGAGTATGTGTGAATAACCGTGAACTTTGCTTCTGATTCAAACAGGGAGAGAAGTCATCAATCTTGGCAGATGCTTACGAGTATATTGAGAAATTGCAAAGGCAAGTAGAAGAGCTGAACTATGAGCTTGACATGGAATCTTATCTTGGCGACGACTTGTGTCACTGTGAAGACGATTGTAGCTGTTGTGAACACAACTTGAGCCCGTCATCCACAGAGAGGACGGCAGAGTCCAATGCTGGCTTAGAATCAAGCTCAGGGAGTGACTGTGGATGCTCGCAACCAACGGTAAGCTTCTGCGCTTTTCGGTATTCCATATTTCTATGTTGGGATCCATTTACAAGTTATGTTTCTTACCCTTCAAAAGCTGACCTGTGATTGGCTGCATCAGGTGGAAATAGTGAGAACGGAAGAAGGATTAAAAATTCACATCGAGTGTGACAAGAGACCCGGTCTGTTGGTTGAGATAATGGAGCTACTGGAGTCGAGAGGATTGAACGTTGAACAAGCCAGCATAGCATGCGTGGATCAGCTTGTATTCGATGGCATTAGTTCAGAGATTGAGGGGAACGATGCTGAGGACAGCAGACACATGACGCATGTGAATGCTGAGGATGTAGAAGCAAGTTTGAGATCTTTGATTGCTGACCAAAGACAATGTACCTCTCACTAGCAAGCATGAAGATATTCGTAGGGAACCACTGATTCTACCTTCAATTTATTTTTTTCTCTTTTTGCGGCCATCGTTTCAGAGAATCGTACACTATTTGAGCGGCTTGAACTTTTCCAGCCCTGTAGATTTTGAATGGATAGTTTACTGAAGGGAATGTAATTAATTAGCGACGCATTTTTTACTTTTTTCCTTTTTCTTTTTTCCAAGGAAGTTCTCCACAGTTGCACAAAGTGTACACTTCTTTTGCATATTTTTATCGCCTTGGAAGAACAGTAGAACAGCTTTTACTTACCAAAGTTTAGCTAAGCATTCAGGAAACCAGCTAAATGCATTTGCTGTTCTGACATTTGTCATTTTCTTCTGAAGATTGTACATCAGCAGTAATTTTTCTTATCTCGCTTTTTATACATGTTTTACAAAATACTGTCCTTGTACCGGGATCGGCATATGGAATGTATCACAACTATTACAACTTGTGCCGCATGTAATCTACACTATACATGCTTCTACCAGTACAATCAAAGTAACATATACTGTCAACCTCTATGTACAAGTTGAACACTTTCACATCCAACAATGGCCAAACCACAACTGCAGCAGTCACCTTCATGCAGATCAAAAACTTTTTCTCTTGCTCAATAAACTTGTTAATGAATATAAAATATACATAAAGAAACTGTCTTGACGTGCGTGCTTACCTGACACCCGACAGTTCGTCACTTTGAATCGAAGCTAAGAGTGACGTTCGAACAAGTGACGATAAAGCAAAGTTCAACACCGTCATATTGACTGCTGACAAGAAAAATACGGTGCGCACCACAATTAGTCTCCCACACAAGACTTCAGTGTTTTCAGAATAATGTATGCTTTAGAGTGGTGTTGCACGGAAGTGACACATCGAGTGACAGGCCTTACAGTCACACGGAAACTGCATTGTACATACCAATGGATTTAATAAAAAAAAAAGAAAAGAAAAAGAGACTTATTCCTTCATATTACTGCCAGTGCTTTTATTCTGCAACAGTGAGCCGAACCACTCTTTGGAGCGCAAAGTCTCCAGATCGGCATCCTGGACTAAATCGTAGGCTGAGATGGCTTCGGTCAATGCAAGCTGATTCAAGGCGTTGGCAGCGTCCGCCTCTTGTCCATGCAGTGCAGCTACGCATGCGAGATTGTAGAGGACATCACATTGCTCCTCATAACTCAGCTTGTACTTACACTCCACGTCTGACACACCCACATGACATCAGTTAGTCGAATGGACAGGAAATGCTTCAATGAGGCACGAAAAGGTGGGACAAGTGTAAACAAATCCAGCAGAGCTTGGTGAAGAGAACCTAGAGTAACCGACATATACGGACTGTAGGAGTTACCAGCTGCTAGAAGCTTGGATGCCTTCGTGAATACTTCCAAGCTTTTATTCCAATGCGTGCTTGCTATGGCCAAGTTCCCCGAGCTGGCAAGGAGCTTTCCTGCTGCCATGTGTGCGTCGCCTGAGCCTAGGAGGGCCTCGACACTCGTAGAGTCTATGGTGAGCGCTGCTGCAAAGCCAGTGTTCACTGCTTCCTCGAGCAGTTTCAGAGTCTGCAGCATACGAGCCATTCACCAATAGATAGCTGTTCAACATCTACAAAAATCATACGCAGCAGCAATGGACAGTAAACAGGTGGAATGTTGGTGGGACTTCTATATGGTTTTTTCCTTCGCCTTACATATCCCCCACCCCCTTCAATAAAAGGTGGTCCGGTTTTTTGCCACAGTTGTGAATGGAAACAAAACATAGTTGGAAATACACTAATGACATTGCTTCATGTGCGGGAATTGATTTACCTGCTGCAACATAGCAGGATCAGCAGCGATGCGCTCAGCTTGACTAGCAAACGATTCTCCGAGAGCGATGAAAAGAGTTATATCTGTTCTCTTAAATTGAAGGGCTGACCTGAACTTTTCATGAGCTTGCTTGTAGGCCTCATTCGCATCTTCCATGCATGGTGTACGCTGCAACAATGTTATTCGTCTCAGGAACAATACAATCGACTATTTAATGGACCCAAGAGAAAAAATGGACATAACACCAGATTAGAGTAACTTCCCACCTCTGCAAACGACGATAAACCAACGCCCCAATTCTGCAGCAATCCTCCAAGGTCGTCACCAATACGGGTATCAGCATTAGCACACGCCTTGTTGTACACCTGCAACCCATGCTCATAGATTTCCTTCACGGGTGCCCATGCTTGTAGCGACACATTTGAAACCCCGCTTACTTGGAACGCAGAATGGAAAAGCTCTGCGCGTTGGACACAGCAGTCCCCAATGTTTGTAAGAAGTTCGACATCCTCAGGTGTAACAGCCAAGGCCCGTGAATATCTGCTCTGCATTTCAAACTTTTGCATCAGACATTACATTGGTATGAAGTGTCTACTGAGTACAGTCATGCTACTTGCACGGACAATTTTTGGAGAGAATGAACAGCAGTCATAATTACTGGTGAGCATTCAGGCAAAAAACTAACGAAATATTCTGTTCAACAAACAAAACGTCTATATGTTCAACCTTAACAAACTAGTGCAAACTTCTGGTCAAATTCTTAGTTTACTGACACCACCGTAAGTTACAACTTCACATTGCAGCATTGTCTCCACAGCCTCATGGCCGAAGAAAACCCCAAACGAAATATTGCTTGCTCATCAAATCAATATCACATTTTCATCACATGTTTCATAAGGACACCCCGCGTAGACCGAAATTATAACAAGTCATCAAGCTATTAAATCAAGCGACAAAAATCCCTTTAAGTGAACCCATAGGTGCCTTACCTCTCATCAGCCTGTTTGTAAAGCTCCGCAGCAATAACAGAGCCACCTCCTTTATTCTCAGGAGTACTTGTAGCAAGTGACGCCCACTCACACAAGGCATTCCCTGAGTTCACAAGAGCTTCCTGCTTCAGCTCTCCCGCACCTTCAAGAGCACACACTCTCTCATACATTTCGAAGCTCTGCCTGCACAATCAATAGGTCTTTCAATGAGAAACATCAACCAGAAGGACCGTTCATATCATTCTGATGCCTTGAATAAAGAAGTTCGGGAGGATAATTGCTTTCCAATAGAGGTCTAATAATAATTATTAACCCATCAAAGAATAATCGCTTGCTATGATCAGTTCTACAGCACTTCCATCTGCAACCAAAAGGAAAATAAGTTTTCAATAAGATATGGATATGATATGCATCGCACCTGGTGGCACTAGAAGCGTCCACAGAGGCTTGGCTCTGAATTTCTAAAGCTTGAGCCTTCTTCTTTTCATTCCGAAATGGACTGCCTGCCAAATGCAACCCTCTGGTTTGCAAAGCACCTGCCATTTCTAGAAAGGTTTCCCCCTGGCAGCGAAAAGCAACATCCGTAAAGTTATGATAAACTCCAAAAGTGATAACAGTACCGTACCCGACCTAATCGACCAAAGATTCAAACGAACAAAAAAAAGAAAGAGAAAAAGAAAAACTTGCGCAATCCCAAACCACAGACATGCCTTCGAAATTCATCAGAGTTTCCAACCTCACATATCCCCTGATCAGAACATGAATGTTGACTATTGCATCAACACTACAGTGCGTTGCAATCACTCTTACAAGATCAAAAAGGGCCTCTTCTTGCACTGGCAGGGACAGGCGCATTGACAAGGCATTTTGAAACAAGAGCACAGCCTGCTCCAATGACCCAACTTTTGCAGCTCCATCCAATTTCCTTTCGGCTGCCTGCTTCACCCTCCTTGCTTCTGCAAACCTCAGAGATGCAGGGTAAATGAACTATCTCCCAACAAGCTACGACACCCAAGTAATTGTAGATCATGTGTCCAATAAACCGATTAAGCAGAACAAGTGCCCAGCGCGCATCGCAACCGAAATAGTGCAACCGTGTGAAAACATGCACAATTAACCCTGTACCTTTGACAAGGAGCAAAAGAGCGGATAATAAAGTGAAACCCACTCAATGCAAAAAAATAAGATCCATTGCATACACTGGTTGATTCTGCTGGTTGATGAAGAATCAGGCTGAGATATGAAAGAAAGTTTGCTCAGGTTCATTCGGCAAGCAGAAAAAAAATTAAAATACACAAAATCACACGGCACCAGAAGCCACCACACCCATCAACACTATTACCGATCCAGACTCGGCCCTTCCCTTGAAGATAGACAGAAACAAAATGTGGCGACGGGCGAGAGTGAATACTTCACAGAAATTGCGACAGAGCACCAAACCACGCGATGCAAAGGAGGGGATTGGAGTGGCAGCTATAACCTGCGAGCAGGGACTCGGCGGAGGTAGCAGGAGGGGGCGCGTTGCGAGAGGAGCGCGCAGAAGGTCGACGCTTGGGCGCCATAGTTGGAAGGAAGCAAGGAAGGGAAGCAATCCAGAACAGAAGCAAGGAAGGGAAGCAATCCAGAACAGAAGCAAAGCAGAAGCGAAGGCAGGTCCTTTCCTTTCCCTTCCCTTGGGGTTTAGGGTTTAAGGCCAAAGCCCTTCCTCGCCTCGTTCATTACATTCCAACATCTCTTTGGACCGTTCTCCATTCATTCGTTATCGAGCCTCTCTCTTTCTCCATTATATAACGGGGAAATGATAAAGTGACTCAAATTTTTACTAAATCAACCCACTTGCTCTGTTCCTAGCCATTCCTCTTTCAACCATTGCCCCTGTTCCTAGCTCCCGTACCCTGTTCTTAATAATAGTTGAGAATGGGGAATGATTGAAAACAGGGATGGGGCTTCAAGGGTATAATGATGTTTAAGATAGAGTGGGTTGCTTTAGTAAAAATTTGTGTCACTTTATCGTTCTCATATATATATATATATATATATAAATGTGTGTGTGTAAGAGAAAGAGAGAGAGAATTATAACATAGATTGATATTTAGATTATATATGTATATCATTTAAAAATGTATTTGAAGTTTTATAATATCAAATTATATAAGGCATAGATATTTTGGTATTCTCATTTTTATATATTTTGGTGCTTTTTAAGATTCTTTTTAACTAGGAGAGTGGAAGTTCTACCTTGAACTTTGGAAACTTGGAAATAAGTTTCTAGTTGTATTTCCAAGAGCAACAGCTTAACAAATTTGGAGGGAGGTATTAAAATATCCATATCTATTATATATTGCAAATAAAACAAAGTGATTATATATGCATTTGTTTTTCATTATACATTTTATTCTTAAAATAGATAGTTTTTATATATCTTAATTAGAATACTTATTTTTTATTTCTTTAATTTTTTTATTTTATTTTTGGAAGTAAGAAATCATAACAAGTTATTGAGGAATAACAACAAAAAAAGTGAAAGAGGTCCTAAAGGAGATGGGGGCTCCAAGGGTATAATGATACTTAATATAGATGTATCGGACTTTGCTTTGGGTTTTGTATTATCACAAATGAAAACAAAACTTGCAATAAAAATAATAAATAAATCTTATAATCTGACTTGATTAATAAATTTATATTAAAAAATATAATATGGTGAACTTCATAATTAATATGGTAGAGAGACTAAAGATTTATTGATTATTGTACAACATTTAAAAAATTGGTACTTGACTATACATATAGCTATAAATATTATTTTTTATAAAATTTGCAACTAAAGGTTATATTGTATATTAACATTATAAGACAAGAAATATATATATATATATATATATATATATATATATATATAATTTTAATATTCATATATATTTTTTTAATAAAAAGAATACCTTTTATAATTAAATTAAAGTACCAATTAGTTTTCTTTAATACTTTGTAGGAGTTTGAAAATAAAGTATCCTAATACTTATGCCATTCAAAACCATTAGCTTTTTTAATAGTATATTTTTACTTTAGATTTTATATTTGAAAATAGTTATTGCTATTAAGGTATAAATTTTGGAAATTATATAATCCATACTTAAGATAGTTTACAAAATATAAAAAAGAACTTAAAATTAGCTTTAAATACTTTTTTTTATAAATAAATTATTTCTTTGAAAAATTAAAGATAAATTTAGTATAATAAATTTAAGAATCTAATAGGCAAATATTGTCTTTTTCTACATAGACACCCCTCACCATGCACTCTGCATTCGCACAATAATATCATTATCATGTACATATTAATATCATTGTATGTATTTGAGCAAGGCATCAGTCTAGAAATACATACATTATGGTGAAGAAAATTTTGAGTTTTAGATGAGTAGCTTTTGCTTTTGGATATCCAAGAAGAGCCATTGGATTTTGCCCTTGAAAATGCCTAGGTGTGCTTGTGAAGCATAAACTAGGCTTATGTCACAATAAATTAGAAATTAGTTTGGAGTACTTGGAGGTTAAATAATCTCTATGTACACCACACAATTGCATGTGGATTTGACAATACCAATGGTTTTTCATTTTGCAAAGAAAGACAAACAAGCTAGTGTAATACAACTCTTGAGGGGATGGCTAAGTCTTGAGGCTTCAACAATATGATACAACAATGATTATTAAAGGAAGATTATCGTATAGTTGTAGTAAGGACCTATGCTTAATGATGTATAATGAAGTTTTTGACACTTCATAACTTTGCTTGGATCTTATTATTGTGGTATGAATTAGCTTTGATTGACATATTTCAAATAAGTATTGCTTTGACCTACTAATCGAGCTCTCTTTGACAATACTTCTAAATCTTCAAGCTCCATTATGAACTTCCATCTAGAACTTAAATATATATATATATATATATATATTAAAGAAAAAAACGAATCCAAAGGTAGACAATAAGTGAAGGGATTTAAGCTCCCACCTCAAAATTGAATCTACTTTTGTTGATGTTCCTTTATAATAAAATCTTTTATATTGCAACTCACAGGACATTAGTAAAGATTATATTGCATTGCAACATTGAACCTAGTCATGGTAGGAGCATGACATCATCCCCTTCATGTTTCTTCTACAATAGCTAGTTGCAATAATTTTTTATTTTTTGTTTTAGAATTCTATTAAGAAAACTTTAAAGCTTTTAGAAGACTAAAAAAATTTCTAGATGGCCATTAAGAGTTCTACATAAGATTTTGATAGAACTATGAAATTTTTTAGGTTTCTCTAGGAATGTTTAATTTTTAAAAAAATTCTTACAAATCAATGTTATTGCATCTATAACACATGGAATACAAAAATAGTATACAAACTATAAAATTGGTCACTTAATCTTTACAATAAAATCACTAATAAAAATCATCTATAGTAGAAAAAAGAATTATTACATTTATTACAAATTTTTATAAAGATAAAAATACTTGGTAAGATAAATATTTACATGCTCTATATTTTGAATACCAAATCATTATATGTATTTTATGATGCTATTATTAGAATTAAAACATCCAATCTTATATGTATTTTAAAAATTACATATAAAAATTTGTATTATTTTTTTACAAAAATAAAATTTTGGCATGTAACATTAGACTTCAAACAAATATCCATTCTAAAATAATAAGATGAAAAAATTCAACTACAAATATATGTTTCTTTAACACTAAGTTGGTTAATAGCTTACATTTCTACTTTCTTTTGTTTAAGTTTTAAAAATTAAAAATAAAAATATCAACAATGGTTAATAATAAAGAGTAAATATTTTAAGAAGTTTTGGTCATGTAAATAAAAAGAAGTAAAAAAAGAAAAAAAAGAAAGAAAAAAAAAACATAAGTTCCAATATATTTGTAATATGCTTAAATAAATTCTTATAATTTGTAACTGTTGGGCAGATTTGAATGCTTACCTCTGATTATGAAATAACATAAACAAATCTATTCATTTATAACACAAATTATCAATTTGTATATTGTAAATTTTGTAAATTGGATACAGTCAAAGTCTTAGCTAGGAAGTTAAAGTTTGCAGATTTACACGAATACATTAATACATTTTTTTTTCAATGCTACTTTTCACAGGTAATGTACTTGTTCAAATATACATGAGATACTAAGCTATCCAAAAATTCAGGTTAACTGCAATTAAAGAATGTACTAAAAAATAAACTAACACAATAATTTACTATATTCAAAATAAAATCAATGTAAAATCATGCGCACTAAATATATTTATCCCTTGACCACAATTTCCAATAATGACACATGATCTTTTTTTCCAGAAACATTATATTGAAAAAATTGAAAAAGATTGACTAATGAAATCCGACACAAATTCAACAATTGAGATTAGGAGATATTCCTGATTTATTACTAATTTAAAAATACATATGTAAACACTACTTTGTTCTGAAAAGAAAAGACCAAACCAAGGAGATTGGTTTTATCCTGGGATGATATGAAATGAAGTAAACGACGCAATACAACCAGCGAAGCCAGAACAGATTCCATAACTTAAGTGTATAGATGATATACACCAAGCTTTCAGCAACCGCCTACTTTCTGTTACATGAATCAGAGCAGGAAAATGATGTGATATCACAGCTTTTTGTAAAAGAATTACTACAGACCACGATCGCCCAGCTTGTAAGCTTCAAACCCAGTTCTGCCCCTTATCAAGGAATAGCTGGACTTCCTGCTGCGAACTTGACGTATACTCGACCTGATTTCGAGATCCGGGCAGAATACACCTGCAATGGAAGATACAGAAGGCTGTCAGAGATTCTTGTCCCTACAAACACCACACACAGGGAAACTAAGGAATCCTCGGTACAGCTGTTCTCTACTTGTAAGCTACAGTCAAGTCATTTGGGTTCCTCAAAACAACAGCGAAAACTCAGATTAGGAGGAGCATTGCAGAGTGTCTGTTTGTGTTGTGAGGAGTTCAGGGAAAATAAAGAAGAAATATATTAATATGAGACGTAGGATTGCTCATGCCTTTGCTGGAACTGGGGCTTCTTTTTGTTTCAAGGTTCCTATTGCCCACGCAAGCGGGCCATCTTTGGGGCAATACTCCACCACCCTCCCATCCTCTAGGGAGAATTTGGTATGACAGAGAGGGCATTCTATCTGCGTTTCACCTTGTGAAGGTCCATCAGAAGCAGCCTCTGCTACGCTAACCTGCACACGTTTCCATCGAGGGAAAAGAACACATGATCATTAAGTGGTCACAAGAGGTGTGAACCTCGGCGAGCTGTTCTGGACGAATACCACATTTAAACCTAGATGTGTCCAAACATTGTAAAGCTTCACATCTGAAAACCATAATTCTTGATGAGAAAAAGAACGTGCGGGTCTCACCGTGCCCTCAATTACGGGGAATTTGCAGGAAGTACAATTGGCTTGAATAGCATATAACTCATTATCCCTCTTCACCAGCACATAACTGCACATCATACGTAGAACTTATAATATGTACATCAGGGATCAATTTGGTGAAAAGGCTGAAAAGCTTGTGTATACCAGCACACCTCGAAATCATTTTCTATACAGGGCATATTTGAACGTTTTACAGCACACCAGCAAAATTGATCACGTGAAAAAGCCAGACATACCCTGCGTTGTTGTAGATGATAGCCTTGTTCTTGCCATCAGGTAGCTCCGCCTCTGTCAACACCTGCATGGGCGTATGATTCCCTCAAATACTTCAGGGGTGAAAGGTCCAAAGATTTCAAACAAAATACCGCATCAGCGAGAGCCTCTAGTGACATTGAAGGTGATTGTGGATTCAGTTCTTGTTAACGCAGAACTGACAACCCTCGAGATATCTTTATTTAGGTTGGAACTAAAAGCATATGCCACAACGGGTGTAAAGGCTAAGGGCATTCGTATAGGAGAAGAGAATGGGAAAATTTAATACAAAATGGGACTGTAACTCTGACCTGGACCCATCCATCAGAGGAAGAATCAGATTCGCGTTCGCGCATGATCTTCTTGATACCCTCTGCAGCAGCTTTTTTAGAATTATAACCTCGTCCTTGTTTTGGAGGTCCTTTGCCAGCTCTGACCAGCACGGTTCTCTTGGAGCTCGTCTGGCTTCCATTGCCCAGGCGCTGCGGAAACCATGCGAGATCCTGCGTTGTGGATGAGCATCCTGCCTGTGCAAATGAAACAAGCATTATATCCTTCATCAAAGCTGTTCCTCTACGTCCCATTTGTCATCTACCTGATGACCAGGGTCAAATTCAAGGAACAATCAGTTCCCAAAATGAAAACACACTAAAATCAAGTTCGATTCCCTCCGGCTCAAATTGTTCCATGCTACGCCAGATTGGTAGACCTAACCCAATGCCATTCTTTAACAAAACCACACGTCCAGCAACACACAGGTCCAAATTCGATCCCTCACCCAATACGGGACTTCATCTTGACTAATCCAACATCTACTAAAGAAGCAATGGGAAACTCTCACACTCTACACTCGCTCCACACATTCCACCACTCTATCAAGGAACCATAAGCCACCAATCAGCCCATATCAAGCACACCCACAGAGCAACAAAAGAACAAAACTCCTCACTAAAACAATCAGCTCCCTACCTCTCCGCACCGCAACCCACACACCATTTCGTCTCTCCACACGGCATTCCTAGCCAATTCTACCAATTGGATACACGCCCTTCCCCCGTTGCACGCGCACACACACACAAATAACCATAAACGACCATCTCAACAACGAGAGCTTCGAAAATGGTTACCTGTGAAGAGGACGAGCACGACGAGTGGGCGTTGAGGCTCGAGGCCGAGCACGTCATTGCCATGGTGGTGGTCGCCATTGCTGCTGCTGCTGCTTCTGCTCCTGCACCAACAATTGCACCAACAATTGCTGCAATGCGGGGATGAGGCGCGAAGAAGAAGCCATGGTGAACATCGCAAGCCACCACAGCGCCAGTGGATCCGCCATATCCACAAGTTTCTGAGAACTCCATTGAGCTTCACCGCCACCCTTGGATGGATGAACCAATGGATCCGCCTTCCCTTCGTTCTTTTCATCCATCTCTCTACTTTTTCCCAAGCTTTTTCTTTAATGCGTGTGGACGGTATCACTTTCATATGTTTAAAGTCTTTGATGTTGTTGTTGCACCAATTTCTACTACAGTTAGTGTTTTGTTTTTGTTTTGTTTTGTTTTGTTTTTTTTTTTTTGTTGTTGTTGTTGTTGTTTTTTTTTTTTTTTTTTTTTTTTTTCTTAATCTAGATTAGGTGTTGTATCAAAGAAAGAAAGTAGCATTGTTTTGAGCTTATTTTCAAACCCAATTGTAATGTAGCAATTTACACAGATTATGGCCAAGAAGTAAGATTACAAATTGTGTACAAAATCCAAAAGTAACTAAGAATTAGAAAATTAAGTTGTAGTGGGTGTGATATAGTAGGAGAATTAAAATTCACCTAATTTTATGATTTTAGATATTTCTAGACATTCTAATTGTTTGTTGCTTATAAGAACATCTTTTTACTGTGGGTATTAAATGTTGTTCACTCAATGTATACAAGTGTCCTGCAATGCCTACGTGTATATATCTATATATCTATATATATTCTACATTTGATATCAACAATTAGGAGTTAAATTCGTGTTCAGAGAATATGTGTCATTTCCTTCTGCGAAGATAGCTTGCAACAAATAGAACGAATTGTCATATCAACCCACCCATGCTAAATTGACCCATCCATCTCTATACATCCCCCACCCTTGGCACACAGATTCTTGAAACAATCATTATTGCAAATTGGGTAAATTTAGCAAATGAATGGGTAGATTTTACAATTCTCCAAATGTAATGTAGTATTTGTTGTGATTGCCCAGGTTGGATAGCTCAAAAAATGATGTCTTATTTTTGTGCATGTTTTGAAGGCACTAATACAATGCATTTATTTATTTTTAGATGAATTTTAGAAGAAGACAACATTCTAAATAAGTGATGCACATAACAGTGTAAATAGTTTAAGAAAATTTAAAAGTTAATAGATTCTTTCATGTTATCTATTTTACCATGTGAAGGCATTGTATTCGGACATGTACTTATTGGTAAAGAAGTGGTATGAAGTATCACCTTAAAACATGGTTTTTTTAAAACTTTGCAGCTATACTGGAAGCAATTGCTTACACTTGTACAATAAGTTGGTAAATTTCTACAGTAGGTTCTAGAGTTAGGTGTAGATGTAGTTTCATCACTAATTTAGTTCGAATTTCGCTATTGCTGAACTCTGAACTATTATTCATGTTATGTACAAGGCCTTACAGTGCTATTCACGTCCACTTACCACCCACTTCCAAGACTACATTTAAGTAGTTGAAACCCGCCTTTCACCCTTTCTGTAGACAGAACGCTGTCGTAAGATCACAAAGCAGTACTTTCATTTGAAAAGAATAATGTATACAGACTTGCTACTGTGAACTTCTACTAGGTACAGATCATGAGCGTCCTTACAGGTCGAATAACTGATATACAAGATCTAAACAACACGTAAACTCAAAGTCAACAGTAAAAGATTTGCATATCAACATGTCTCAGACCTTCCAATTTGAACGGTCCAATAATAGAATCGGCCCACAGCTGCAATGTCAGATGCACTGCTGAGAGATTCGAAGCTGTGTCCAGCTCCAAATCTGTAATAGCATGCTCATGCTCATACGTATCCGTATACATCACGGAAGCCATTAAGAACCACTGCTGGGCAGGGGATTAGCCTGAGAGATAAATATTGTTGACGCATTTCAGATTGCCGACTGGTAAATATGTAAACAATCGTGTACATAGGCAAATGACGGGCTCAAACAAATACTTTCACTGCAGTATATATTGTTTGACACCCAGATGAATGAATAGATCTACTTGCGCTTGGCCCTAATAGTTACCCAACCCAGTTCAGACCACAAACTAGATATGCTGAAGAGGTCACCACCAACCTGTTCGATCCACAAAAATAGATAGCTCTAGCCGTGAACACAACGTATCTAGAAGTAATTCAGCAACTGGGAGTTGAGGGCTTGGATGTAACTGTAATTATCGTTCTCCAAGGGAAAAGAGCTGCTATGAATAAATGCAACATTCAGTAATGAAATAGGTATAAATTAAGTACGACCCCCCAACTACTTCCAGGCAACAGAATCAATCTCGTCCCTGGCTTGTTTGTAAAGCTCCAGTCTCTTTGACAGCTGAACTCTCCGTTCCATCAAAGCAGGGTCCTCATCCAGCATCGCTGACAATTGCTTTCCCTGCTCAAGTGCAACATAGGTATCAGCCTCACCACCAGACAATTCCAAGTACAATTGCACACACACTTACGCCTGGCTCATCAAAAAGACCCAGTCCTTTTCAGTATTCACTGAAAAACTACTCACCTCCCGCTTGCCTATTTGAGTGTAAAAGTGGTCCATCAATGACCTCTTCGCTTCTCGAACTTGACAGTGGACAGCAGCTTTGGGCAAAGAGTTCCTCAGCTGATCGCAAACCATGCCAACGTACGCTGCCACATTGGAACCTGCCACAGCGAAACCCAGCCAGAACCGGATCAGAGGCCGAATGAAGAAAAAGAGGCAATAGAGAACCCGTGCACCAGGGGAAAGAAGGAATACCGATGTCGCTACAGTAACAGTTGAAAGTCTGCCATGCATTGTATAGTAAAGTTATCGTCATTACCAATGCGCCGCAAGTGGTTATCCGTGTAACGGTCGTTAGCTGCGGCAGCAGCGTTTCCACCCTTCTCAATCTCTTGCGGCAGCTTTCGGAAAAAGTCCACGGTCAGGTAGCTGGATTCCATGTCCACCAGCCTCAAAGTGGTCTTCTTGCTCTCATCTCTCATCCTCTCTAACGACTCAATGGCTGCTTGAGCAATCTCCGCTTGGAGTGATGGAAATCTCTTCAGTTCCTGTGAGAATGAAGGTTGACATCAGCACATCATTCCTATTCTCGCTTCCAAGTTCGGTTTAAGTCAGTGAGGTACTAAAAACATTAAACCAATTAACATAAGCTAGAAAGATATAGCTAGCACTCTTGGTGGTCACAAGTGACAGGTTCCGCTGGTAACCCAGCACGTTCTTACAGGCAAGGAAATTCCAAAGTCTCAGACCCTTACCGAACACTCTCCGATCGATTTTCGCACCAGGTCCCTAAGAATGAAATGCACCTGGGTTGTCACACAATCACGAATCAGCCGAACCCTGTGCTACTGGTAAGTATGCAGAATGTCGTGACTAGAAAATATCCTTGATGGAGAAAAATTGAATTCGTGAAAATCTAGAAACGTTACTGTTCATTTATCGTTGCAACAGAGTGACTTACTGCATCCACTACTGCCTCCGCTGGGCCCCTGAAAAATTGCAGCGAACTTTCAATTAGCCGCCTGTAACCTTGCTCCGGAGCTATAAGATGGGGCTGGTAACCATCAGCCTCCGAAACAATCCTTCGCACATTCTGCCCAGACAGATGCTTGTCGAACGGAAGCTTCTTCAAAGCAGCTGGCAGTTGATTGTCGAACACCGCGTATATTTTATCACCACCGGGGCGTCTGCAACACGCAACAATCTCAGAAAATATTGAAATAACGCCCTATACATTCTCTGCTCCCGAACGCATTATCAAAGACTTGTATTGTGAATGCATCAATGCAGCGATACGCAAGCAATGAATGAATTACATCCTTCACACCACGAACCGAAAACCCCAGTGGCGACGGCACTTACGCTCCATCCAGATGGTCCTTGAAGATTCGATCGAAGGCCCGACAAAGTTCCAGGATAGTGTACAGCTGAGCCTGCACGACATTTCCAACTCGGTGTCAGCGGTTCGTACATCGAGTTCAGCCATGTAACGGTGGTTGTCGCAGAACAGAGAACAGTTTCATCAACTCACCCCTGCATCATTTGCAAGAGGCCGGCCGATCTGATTCAGCTCCATCTCGATCTCGTCAATACTTTTGTTAATCATAGCCTGGATGCTAGGAATACGGGACTTGATCACGGCTTCCAAATGCTGCAGTGTGAAAGCCAATGAATGTAAGGTCATGGGACGCATGGAAAGTAATCAAAACAAAAGCTGCTTGTGAACCAAGTACATCAAACAGTAGTGATTCAGTAGCAGCTGCTACGTACCTTGGAGAGCACTTTCCCCAAATATTCAGAACCCATCTTGCTGGCCAGGTGACCGTAATCTTGACTGGTTGCAAAGTATTCTCGCTCTCTGCGTCTTGCTGCTATCATGTTCACTTCCTTGTTGATGTCCTGCTGGGAACGATTCACAACTCCTACCCACGGATGTTGTAAACGGTAGGAGCGTCCTTCAAGGACCTGTGCAGAGACACATGTATGTCCACAGCTGAGATGTGATCGTTCGCACCTTCCTTGTTAGGGAGTCCATACGACAAGACAATCAACTAAAACCAAATTCGGAGCACATGAGCATTTCCCGAGTTGAACGATGCAGTTTCCCACTTACATCAAGGGCATTTGTCCCCTTGTCCATCAGATCCAACTTGGTAAGGACCCCAAAAGTCCTCTCTCCTGCAAATTTACACACACACCATCAAACTATATAACGCAGAAAAAGCACTACTACGACGACGGCCCACAGAAGGCCGATGCTTGTGGTAAAACAGCGCACGCAGAAGAACCAAGATGTATCAGATCACTGTTGTGTCCTTGGTAGAAGATATCCCAGTGCTGAATTCAAATAGGACAAAGAACCCCACAAGCTATAAGATAAACCGAACTACAAATGTAAACTCACTGCTACTCACCAGTAGGATCCACTTCTCTAGCAATCTTCATAGCATCTGAAGTGGCGATATCTTGATTCGCTGGAGACACGGCAAGAATGATAGAATTTTGCTGCAACAACGACACAAACATTCAGCATGTACCACTCCCTCAACAGCAACAATGCCGCTCTGTGACGAGATTCCCATGTCTACGCAGAACACACCCGCTGTTCCAAGCCCGTGATTTCAGTGAATAATCACAGTCTCAAATTCGAAGTGACGATGCCCACAAAGAGAAAAACATGACGGGGGTAGACTGGTGATACCTTCTCAATATATGACCGGACCATGTTCTCAATGTCTTGCACGATGCTGTCGGATTGGCCATCTGCACAAACAAACCCCTTTAGAATGTGAACGTCCTTGAAGACATTTCGCAAACTCGCAGGTATTTACTTCTCTTAATTTCAGCTCGACCCGGAAAAGAAAAACGAATAATCTTAATCCCTTTCATGGCAGTGATTCTCACCAACAGCAATTTTTGTAAGTCCCGGAAGATCGATGAGAGTCAAATTCACAACTGCAAGCACAGAACGATACAGTCAGTGAGAGGAAGTGTTCCGATTCAAAATATTGCCCTTGAACCTCCCTGAACTGCAATGCAGTACCAGACTAATAAGACACAGCTCGAGTGAGTAGCTTGAATGTACCATTGGGGGAATAAACGCTAAGCTGAATTGGCACAACCGAAATTCCCTTGCCCCGTCCAGTCATTCGGTCCGTCTCGTCTGAGATCTCCTTCCTTACAGCAGCTGCGAAGGAAACGATATAATTCATGCGTCGGGAATAAACCACAGGTGCACTCATGGTCCACATTGGTTGGTGCTCTCCACAGATAACCCAAAATCGCAATAAGAAGGAACAATTAAAGACAGAACAATTCTGTTGAATAATATCTGAACACACGATAATGGAAGTTTAGGACAGGCTCCAGAATCGCGTACCAAAGTCAGTAAACCGCTTTTTGGGCATGTGGAGAAACTCTGCGTACTCCTGTGTGCCTTCATCAGTTTTGTGCAGTTGCAAAACCAACGGACGCCTAGTAACGATACCTGCCACACAATATGTCACTCATTACATTAAACCAGAGCACGTGCGTAACAAACGATAAACAACAGCATCTGTAAGGCAAGTCGCGTCCCTCAATCGAACCAGAGGTTGCACCCAGTGCATAAACTAAGTTTAATATGACAATGTATGAGCCGTATAAAAAATTTGTACACCGTAAACCCCTAGGTTTCATTTTTTTATATTTATACGTCTCTAGTGCGACTCGCTATGACCCAAAAAAGGATTGTCTGATTACCAGAACCCCGAGGGAGAAAATCACGTCCAACGATACTTTCCAGCACTGAAGACTTTCCCGAACTCTGAAGGGCAATAACCACAAATCAATGAAACGTGGACTGAGAGGAAGTGAGTTTTAAGCAATAGAAGCAAAAGAGAATATCTCATTTCATGATATATGTCTCTACAAGTGCAATGTCCTTTGGACAACATGTTCAACTAACTCAGCGGTGACAGACGCTTGTGACCCACATTGCACTTCCTGATCAGTTAAATTGATCTTGCACAAAATTTGAACCCGCAATTCTTGACATGAGATAGGTGACGAGGAAATTAACTAGGAAGTGTCTAATAATGCTGAAATGGGCCTGGGCAAGGTTCTACAAACGTATACATTGAGGTAGATGATCATAACTAGACTGTAGCTGGCACTTCCAGAAATTTTCCAAAAGTATATATTGTTAGGCATGTCGTTCTTATATGGAGGGATGCTGAAGAACTAAAGGAGTGGATTACCACTTCTTATTCAGGAAGTTCCAAACAACCATACAAACCAAGAGCAAACGAAAAGCTGGAAGGTTGAAGAGAAATAATGAACAGGTCTTCACACCTGCCCACCAACGACAGCAACCGAAGGCAAGGCCTCCCAGAGACTTGCAACTGCACCTTCGCCTCCATGGTCACCGAGGGCAGTGCAAGCCCTCTGAATCCTATTCACAAGCCCAATCAAATTATCCATCTTGCAATCTCCCCTTGGATTTACAAGTATTCGTTACGCCCAAGTCCCGCAAGCCTGGTACCGCCAATGTCGGTATCTGCCACTCCGCAGTTTTGAAAGGCTTAGTAGCGAAGATCACAGTTTTCATTCATCGATTCCCAAGCATACCACACATGGAAAGAAGGTTACGAGGTAGACTATGTTCAGATCTAAGTCCTACTGGAGCAGAGAGACAAGCTCTTTCATATCGATCCCAATAGATTGAAACGAAAGCACGCTACCGTAAGCAGGTCCGCAAAACTGAGGGTACTTGGAAAAATTCGACAAGGAGAGAGTAGCGTTGCCTCCACAAGAGGCATGTCGAGACTGAGAGTCCCCTACAACATAGTGATGATAAGGAATCGGAATTTGCAAAACGTCGTTGAAATATGCGAAGATTTGCAAATCTTTATAATAGCTATCAAGAAGACCTATTAAAACAGAACAAGGCCGCCGGGATCACACAATATTTCTGTCACGACCCCTGATGTTGTCCATAAAAAAACACTGCCCAATAAAAGATTATTCACTACAGATGAAATGACAAAAGAAACCAAGATAATGCCGACAAACGAAACCAGCGGATAGAACCGCAGCACTACTTGGGGAAAGGCAAACTCAAGGCCCACCCAACCTCCACACTCAGCCCACGAAAAATCGTACCACTCGCTGTTGCACTAAGGGATCCAGATCTAGAAAATGTCGACGTACCTAGGCTTCCGGCGATCGGTTGCAGAAGTGCGACGCCCACCAGAGAAGAAAGAGATGTGACACAAGAGGGTGGAGGCGTGATTGAGCCGAGTACAATGATTGGGAGGGGGAGGGGGGAGGGGGACTGTGAGGCGAAGCGGGGAAGACAATAGAGGACCCGCTCGCGCGTGCTTACGGAGCAATACAGCATGAATGACTGCAACGCGGTATTTGAAGTGCACGATTGAGGGAAGCGAGGCGGAGGGCCCATGAGAGGGATGGTTTGGATGAAGGATCAATGGGATGGATGCGCGTCTTGACCCTCCTCCCCGCACTCTCGCTCCTTGATGTTCGGGCCTCCGGCACCCTTGCGTCAATTGTTCTCGAGAACCCTCGCAGCCTCATGTAACTATGCGGTGCGCATTTTTCTCCAACTATGGTTTTCATTTCTTGCAATTTCTGGGGTGCTAATCCTCTCGGCATTCCCTGCTTCACCATCTCCGACTCTCGTATAGAATAGACGACAATGCGTCTCTTGGTTGGGTTTAGGTCGCATAGGTTAGATCTCGGTAATGTCATCAAGCCCGCTGTGCAAACTTCTGCCGATTGCTGTAGTTGGGTGTTGAGGCATGGCGAGTGTTTTTTCAAGTAGCTGATGTTTTTGTGTTGCCGCATCTGTGGGAGGAAATGTATTGAACAGTACTTCGGAAAAGAATCCGCAATTATGAAGATCGTCAATCATTTTCGACGCTGTTGCCCTCGAGGATTTTAACTCTAAATTACTGCATGATCCGTGGGGTTTGGCGTAAGTCGTGAGGATCTTATCACTCTTACCTTTACCGGGATTTTCCTGTCGAGACGATGCTATTTGCCGAGATCTATAAGCAAACTCCAAATGATAAAGCGCATTGCCGTTGTGAAGCACTTTGATCTTAAAGCTTATACGCAACGTGTGTGTTAATTATTCAGGAGTGCGAAGGGTCTGTTGTTTTTTTGCAGCATCTGCGTTAAGTTTTCTCACAGCATTCTTCATAGCTTTTGCTTGGCTGCAACAGTTTCCGATAATGATTCCAGAATGCCTATCTCTATCATTGTCAGTGCACTTTGCTGATGAATACTTGCAAGACTGTGTAAGTTAATCTTTTGCTCATTCAAACAACCATTTTGCTTCTGTGATCTTGCATTGCTTAACTAAGATTTATGAAAAGCATGATTCTGATGAGCTTTGCATTTGCAGAGAATGCGATTTCAGGTGCTGATTTAGGACATGATGCTGTATTCATTGCTCTGGTGCACCTGATTTGTTTCCGTTTTATTAGTAACGATTTTCTTTGTTGTATATTTTGATTTCGTTGACAGCTCTGTTTTAATGGTTGCAGTCCTATTTGTTTCAATGATACGTTATTATTATTATTCTTATTCTTACTTACATTTTACTTTAAATTAGTAAATATTAGTTTTTATTTCAGTAAGTTTTGAACTTCCTGTAGAATGTAGAACATGCAATGTGCATGCTTTTGAGCTTTAGTAGATTGGAAATTATTTAGAGTTATATGTATCACTTTGTAATGCTTATTAAAACGTGTAATAAGATACCTGTGAATGTTTTGTGTTCATCTTAATCAGTATTGCTAAAAATAATGGTATAACTTTGTGTATAATATTTGCTGCAACTGTATTAATTACTTCTGGTCAAAAAAATATATAATTTAAAAAATAACTCTTAACATTTTATTTAGGTCTAATCGTTTTAATCTTCAAAACACAAAACATTTGATATTAAAAAATTTAGGGAAATCACAAATGTTAGAAAATAAATAAATAGTGAGTTAATGTTTTTGAAGTTATTTTGTATGGCATCATACTTTGTACTAATGGAAGTATTTTTATAAATACTTCTAAAAAAATTATTTACGCAATACCATAGTAATTTTAAAAAGTAATTCAAGAAAAGAATGTGAAAATAATAATAATAATAATAATAATAATAATAATAAAATAAGTACTTAAGAAATTGGTTTCTATCTAAAAAAATTATATATATATATATATATATATATATAATTTTTTTGATAAATTAATTTTAAATAAATTTATTTTTATTTAAGTAACTGTTTAAAATTTTAAATTAAGACTACACAAAATTTGTGACTAAACATATGTGATTAAAAAAGATTGTGATTAAACATATGATGTTAATATTGCCAATCAATTTTTGTTAGTATCACCACAACTTGCCATCCACCACATGTTACTATGGTTTTTGTTCATACTACCAAAATATGTTGTAAACATAAATTATACACTACAAGGCATTTTTTTCAACCACATGCATTGGTTACAAAGATGTCTTAATTACTCTTAAATACTCCCATCTAAATTACATCTCAAAGCTTAATCACTCCCACTTCTTCCACTTGACCATAATCCTATACCATGCACCACCTTCTCTCCTCTTTCCTCATCTCTTCATCCATACACCACCATCTATTCCACCATCCTTTTATATAAAGGCAAGAGTTGGTCTTTGCTTCACCAAACCTAATTTCCAATAAAGTCGTGTGTGTGCTAAGAGATTGTAGTGGATTTCAAAATGTAAGTAACCTGTAAATCTCTACAGCTTTTGTCTTATGTGTCTAGAAGTCCTTTCTTTTAAAACCATTGTTAGAAACTTCGACCTTTTGAGGAAGAACCTATTTGATGTTAAACAAGAGGAAGAGGAGCCAATGGTTTGTAGATGAGGTGATGAGAAAGAATGATAGAGGATTGTGTCTAGTATGTATTTATGGGTGAGTGAAAGAAGAGGGGTTGAAAAAAGTGCCTTGTGGTGTGCAACTCAAGTTTATGGCAAATAGTGGTAGCATTAGCAAAAATTGGAGTGGCAATAGCAACAATCTAAAGATATAAAATAATTTTTTTTATATAGGATTTAGATTCATACAAATTTATACTTATGGAAAAAATATATATTATAAAAAGTAATTGATGATTGTTCTTACAAATAGTATGATAATAATATTACTAAAATAGTTTATATTTTTATATTGTAAGTAATATAATTTTAAAAATCAATCATAAAAGTAATGGAACATATTTATCTAATTTGATATGTAATTCAATGTCTAATATATTTTTGATTGTAATTCTCTAAATTATAATATTATTTTAAGAAACTTTTGTTAATTGTTATATAATGTATTCATACTTTTTAATATGTAAAAGGTTGAGTTTATGCTAAATATGTCAAATATATATATAGTTATATGTTTATTTATTAGAAAAATCAGAAAAGTGTATGAAAGTACCTGCTTTTGTGCACTTGTTTTCAAAAAATAAAATTGAGAGAGTATGGACAAAAGAGTCCTTCAAACAATGTCCTTTAGTTTGTAATATTTTAATAAATAACAACTTCAAAACTAATAAATTATATTCATGCAAATTTAGAATGAAAACTATAAAATATATATTATAGCAATGTTGGTAAAAAAATTGTAGATCAGCAAAGGTGGCCATGATCAAAGTCATAAGGACAACACAATTCCTTCAAGAATACAAAACCATTTAAAGAGAATCATTTCCTCATTACCTATCAGAATGAAATAAATAGACATTCAATAAGCGCAGTATAATAATTTTTACACATCCAACATATTTTGAATTGGTAATGCATAACAAATGCTAAAATTTGGAGGTAACATAAGAAAAAATTATAACATCAATGAAGATAATCTTGCATATATTTTATGATCTTATTTGCAAGCCTAAAATGTTGTAGTCAAATATTTTTTTAAATTTCTACCTAAGTTTTTCCAATACTTGGAATAATTATTTTTAATCATTATGAAATTTAAAAAATTCATCGATCAAGCAAATAGAAGGGAATCATAATTGCAATATTTTTGAAAAAGAAAGAAATAAGAAATAAAGTATATCGTAAAACATTACATAGATACTTTTGTATTCACACAATTTTATTTTTGCATATATTGTAACGTAAATTTACATTTGACCTTAATAAATGATAATTTATGAGTAATCAAGCATGATCAATTTCTCAAGTTAAGTATCTAGCTCCTACATTACGAGATTGCTTCAATTCATGTTTTTAAGGTGATTCATCGCCAGTTTAGGGTTCCTGAAATGAGTCCCCTGGCCCGCCAAACCCTAGATCCTAAACCCTAAATCATAATTGCACACTCCGCAGCCCTAATTTTTTGTACAGTACACCTTTGAATCTGTTTTCGGTAGCCTCGAGCGATGGTGCGGAGATGGCGACGTCTAGATCCGGGCCCTCGAGGCAAGACAGGGAAGTGGACTCCTCCACTGATTTCCAAGCAATGTAATGTGGATCTATGCGACGCTTCATGTTGGAATTTCGTGCCGAGCTTAGGATTTTTAGAAAATTGGGAGGTAGTGAGTGACCGACCCTGGACAGATTTTGCACGGCGTGTTCGTCGTTGGGAAGAGTCGAGAGTCTCTCTGATTGGACGTTGCAAATTAGACTTGCAAACAGGAATTATCTGGTTGGCCACGGAAGGGGATAGGGGTCTCGTTTCCGTGTACAATGAAGGAGATGAGCACATGAAGTGTAGGGGCAATCACCGCACACTTAAATGCAGAGAGAGAGAGAGAGAGAGAGAGAGAGAGAACGACGTCCGCTGCTAGCAACAATAATTGCCTCTCAATCAGCACGACTAAATGGAGGGTGGAAGCACTTTTTTCCATTCTCGGCTTCAATTCGTTGGTCTATCAAACCTAGTTTCCACTTTCAAGAAACAAGTCCAATTGCTAGAGTGATTAATTTCATGCACATGATTAATGCAAAGCCCTAAAACTTGTATCCTTGATGCTTTGGCCGACAGTGTTGCATTAGAAATTGAACAAAAAGTGTACACGCTAATTTCAGACTGGCCGGAAAATGAAACTCAAGTTACTTCGAGATCTTGCTGTAGTGCAGGTCAAGGGAGGCCAACTATGGTTTCGGCTGTGGAATTGAAAGATACATCTGTGAACACGAAAAAAAAAACAAAACAAAACAGAAAGAGCAGAAGAAGGGCTTTGAGACAAGAATTGTCAAGTGAGACAACATTAAAAACGGTAGCACAATAGAAGTAATCTTCCAGCACAAATGAATACAATTGATACCATGATTACAAGTCTCACTACCTATGTTCAGAATTCTGTTTACAGATAATATGACCTACTATACAGCTTTAGCTGCTGAAGGGCGCCTCGATGTAAAACACAATTTATGGACTGTGATTCCTAAAAACAGCTTCAAATTATCAGACCAAATTCGAGAGGTTCGAATTCAGGCTTTTGCTGTTTATGTCAAGTCTATTTGGATATAAGAACATCACAATGGCCAACTTTGTTCACGATGGAACCGAGGTCCGGCACATGGATATGCATTCTCTGCTGAGAGGGCAGAATGAATCCAAACAATCAGATTATTGAACAGAAACGCCGATTCTCTAGTTTGCATTCTTCAATGATTCGGAGGAAGTAGCTGGTAAATCCTTAAGTAGAACCATTTTTTCCTGGATCCACAAGGTTGATCACGTTCGTTGTAACGGCAACCACGCTGGAAAGGATTGCAAGGATTACCATAACCACGGCCTCCCATTTGTCTCTCCTGGTTGCCAACAAGGGCTTGTCCCTGCATGAACAAAGAAATCACAGCTCAAGAAGTGTAACCACAACAATTTGAGGCTCTTCAAATGGAGTACGAGGAAACTTTACTGCTAGAGATGGCGGCACTTACTTAAGCAGGACTAGTGCTGGGAAGATGAATCCTAAGCAGACAGTGGCGGTTGCACCGGTAAACTGGAAAGCGACCCATATGTTGGGCACCACAGCTGCGCCAAGGAAGACGCAGCTGATGAGGAAGCCGGTGATAAGGGAGAACCGGACGGTGTCGTGGGCAAGTGGGGTGGCCCTTGGGAAGAGGAAGGAGTCAAGGTTAAGGCGGAGTGAGAAGTTGAGAAGCGGGAAGACCAACATTATGTGTACTGCGTAGCTGATCCGGACAATGATACAGATAAGATGGGAGAAAGGAACGCCCAAATCGGTGTCAAAGTTGGACAAGATGTCATCGCTTGTTGCATCCCCAAAGAGAAGATAGCCAAACGTCGCAGTGCAGAGGTAAATGGTGCCGCACAGGAGCATCGACCATCGCACCACGTTGCGCATCTTCTCGTCTGACGAATCGGCAGTTCCGGACAGCTCGTTTGCAATGGGATGCACTGCGGTATAAAAAATAAAAAAATTAAGCGAAGGGCCGTGGGATCTCACAGATGAACCCACAAACCTTGCAGTGGCCAATCTACTTGCAGAAGGCAAAAGAAACAAATAAAGAGGAAGAAAGAAATAATGGATTAAAAAAAATGAATGCGACAAACAGAAGGAAGTGCAAGGCTGTACCGTTGTGATGGCAGATGTAAGCAGTGACCATAACTGGAATGACAGTAAAGAGCCGCCAGAATGTCTTTTGGTCGTAAACATCTGGTGTCAACCTTGGCCATGAAATCTCTCCAGCGAACAGTTTCCATATCGTCACCCCAGCGACAATGACAACAAACACCACAGCCAGTGCGACGGACAATGCGGATGTCCATTTCAAGGAGTCTGAAATCATCGACCGCAAGAGCAACCGTGTCAACAACATAAACCTCGGAAGATGACTCGGGAAATCGGGTGCTTAAGAGGGTATTACGTACTCATGAGAACTCTAAGTGCGTAGATTGCTTACCAACATGTCGAAAGGAGATGAGAGGCATCAGAACTACGACGGCGATTGTGAAAAGAACAAAGGTACGCTCATTCCACCATGTCGGACCGCCCGCCCACTCTTCAAGCACACCAGTAAAATGCTCCCCTGAAGCTGAAGTTCCCGAAAGTACGTCGCCTGCACGAAGAGGAATAGACATTAAAAGACGATGATAATTATCATATGGAAGAAGCACAAGAACACTACTCAAAATAAAATTCTGAAACGATAGAAGCCATACAGGATTATGACAACTATCCTACGTATCCCGCTAGAAACATGTGTATTAGAAGGACAGCGATGAGATATATGTTTCTCAAAGGTAAGCAAACATCTCGCTCCAACCTACAACATAGAAACTCACACGAAGATAAGCCATAACTATACTTTGGAGTGCAGTCACTGATCATAAGTTCGATTGCGTTTGGAAACAGAATCGATTGCAAAAAAATCGTCTAAGTTCTTTACAATTATGATGAAATACATTGACCAAGGTCGATTGAAGTGCTTCATGCCCTGGAGTTTGTTGCTGGTTCCAGAAAGGAGTTGAAAAAACGAATTCCGAGAGATCAGGGCAGATGATTTACCAATTATGATCAAATACACGATGAGGATGCCAATGTTGTTGATTATAATACAGAGCTGCACCAGGGTACGTCCAATCCCACCAAATGCATCGGCCATCAATCCGCCGTACGACCTCGCCCCCGACGGCCTCGAGTAGCGCAGCATGATTTGAATTGAGTTTTCGCTGAGAATTCCCATTACAATGATGGTGAGGATACCGAGCGGCAAGCCCATTACCTTCATCGTAGCAGGCAACGCCATAATCCCCGCACCCACAATGGTGGTTGAGAGGTTGAATATCGCACTTGGCACAGACGCTTCGTGGTAATCGTCGTACACATCTTCAACCACTAGATCCTGCCTCTTGCTAGGAAGCAGGGGCGTCCTATCTGTGTGCGCCGTGCTCATGGTCCCGTCTTGGGGCTCTCCATCTGTTATCGACAAGCCAGTCATCTTTGCAACAGTTGTGCCTCAGTCAAAACTCTCCCTGGGTTATGCTACAGAAGTCCCCAAGAGACGAGGAGATCGTGTAGCACAAAAGGATTCTCTCTCTGTTCTCAGCCCATAAAGTTGGTTTTGGCTTAAGAATATGGCGCAGACCGAAAAAGCGTAATCACTATGTTGTATGATTTATGGAAAGCAAACAGAGGGACCTGTCATAATATTTCAGGTCCTCTCTAAACAACTCAACTGCACGAGATTCCGTCGCAGGTCCGTCGTAATTTGGGTCAAAAACCCCTCAAGTTCTGTTGTGGCATTGAGTAGAAGAGACTGCCTTTGGGAACAATACTGACAAACAAGACTAAAAATGCATGTACTGAACTTCCAATCAGATTATATCCAGAATAAGCAGAACGCTGCGAAAGCGGGAATGCTACACCAACATGGGAAAACTATTCAACGAAGTCCTGAACATTCTCCGCTCCGCACGCATTCAGCAAGAGAATCTCAAAGAGACGAATCTTGGCACCATACGTCAGACACGAACCTAACAAAACCTCACAGACATAGCATTCAGCCTTATCAAAATGAAAGGCCAGGGAGAATCCTACGTATCAACACACACTCAAGCCGCACTCGAATGCACCGCAAGCACCAAACAACTACAAAGCTCTCGAGCTTTCCAAATGCGAAGCCTGTACCCACAATCTCCAATCAGAAGAGGCAAATTCGGACCCAGGAAACGTCAAAAATGTGCTACACCCACAACCCAAAACTCGTTGACTGGAACAGAGCCGGCACAACACCGTAAACAGAAGATTCCACCTTACGAACTAGGACCTCTGCCAGCTTTACGATCGCATTTGCCACCACACGCTGCAATTGAAAGTTTGGTTGCAACAACGTCAAGAATATGAATATCGGCAAAAGTGATTTGTCTGAAGGGTACGTGAGTGGGCAGAGAGAGATTCAATCGATGCGCATCACTCGGTCGCAAAGAGAGAATAAAAGACTGGTCGCAACGGGGCCCACAGCGGTGGCGGTGGTGGGCGCAGGGCAACGTCCACCGCACACGCCATGGCCATCGCCCCACATGACATTCTCTTTGGCCTTCGCACACAAGCCCTAATTGCCACTAACACGGCCCATATTTGGCTTTGCCAAGGCCTTCATGAAACGAGGTCCCATTGTTCCGTTTCATTAAGTGTGGCTTTATGAAGGAATCTACGCACAATAGAAATAACTAATTCTGATGTGTGGGAGACCAGGAACAATCAGATTTACAAAACTAATAATATTGGGTTACAATAAACATGTAAGATTCCGTATTTGTGTTTGTTCTCCAAAAAGTAAGAGTTAAACGCAACTATGTTGGCGATATTTATCCGACTATACATTGTATTTCTCTCTTCCGGTTGTCGTATTCGTCGGCATCGGTGTTACCGAGGGCTAACTCTCAAACATCACTCATGAACCAGGACATTTCGAACACCTACTTCGGTAATTAATCGAGGAGGATCGCCAAATTGCACAGTCAATGCACTGATCGTCAATTGGCTTATCGTTGACCTTGAGAAAACTGAATCTTAAAACGGCAGAAGAAGGATTTGATTGGCTCTGCGGAACTGAATCTCCGGTGCTACATATTGCAATGCTGTGTAATCTTTTCTCGTACATGGTGGATCACTGTCGCCTGCCGTGAAGTAGAGCCATTCGACTCGTCTGGTTAACCATTCCATCTCTTGAACACGTATGAGGAGATGAAGGGCGACGACATCATTGTTGACATAAGACTTTAACTTCGAATTTAGGGTTTAGGGGGTTGAGATTCTGGTGAGGCCCCCCAATTCAGGAGCTGGGCACAAACCCAGATTCTCACCAGCGATGCCTATTCGACTCGTGGCACCTGCTTCGCCGAGGAACAGTATTCCTCGTTTCGCAAGGCGCTTGAGAGAACGTACTTTTGGACCACCGATCACTCAATAAGCACAACACTGTTAGCATTCAGACAAGTGCATGAGCTCAATTTGTACGTTTCTCATAAAATAGGCCTCATCCTGCACTCAAACGCGGCATGGCCTTGCTTTTTACAGTGATAACAGGTCACAGAAATTGGAGGGTCACTCTTGGGAATGAATTTCTCGAAAGAAGCATCGGTGCGCACCATGTGCGAGGCTTTTACTCTGTCTAGTATCTCTTCCGGAGGGACTACGATAGGCACATCGGGGAAGTCCAATGGACAAACGGAGGACGCCTCGTTAGCTGTCAGGGCTCTGTAAAACTCCATTACCTTCGGACTCACCCGGACATCTCCGCGGGAGGGGTTCCCGATGACTTGCAAGCCCTCCATAGACCGCGCTCTACTCAACGCCACATATACTTGGCCTTCGGCGAAGATGTCCTTCAGGGTGACTTGGACATAGTCCAGCGACATTCCTGCATTCAGCGCAGCCACTCACGCCTCATCAAACAGAAAACACAACGCTGGTAATCCAAATTGCTAATGATCTACGCAAATCTGGATTGTGTTATAGAGGTTAATGTAAATGAATGTGTACCTTGGCATTTGTGGATAGTGATAGCCCAGGCCAGCTTTAAAGGCACCTGCCATCTTACGCACTCTCCAGTATTCAAGATCTCGTAAGAGAATCTCTCCGGCACGCAGTAGATCTCACGACCATTTCTGAACCTGACGATAGGGATAAGATTAAAGCAGGTAGCCTTGAGTTTATCATACATTAATTGTGCTTCAACCTCTTTTGGCGTTTCCGGATACTGTTTGCTTCTCAGCACAGCTCGACATTCTTCCAAGATGACGTCCCGGAACGCCCACCCCACCACAACGCCACGAGAGCCGTTCACGAGATCGCTCTCCTTGCCCGTAAGTGTCAAGTTCCGGACCAACATGACCTGAATTCCATGCATAATCAATGCTTCGGAACGAAAAGAAATCATTGAAGTGATTAAGAAATCTTCACCGTACCTTAGAAGTATGCTGCGATGAGTACCATACCTGTGCTCCGACTTTCAAGCTCAACTCCTTGAGCGCAGTGCAGAGCTTCCAAAATTCAGCGTCCCTCAACTGATTGAACTGCGCTTGTTGAAGAGCAAGGTTTCGAGCTTCTTCTTTTTTGAGTCCTTCATTGGTATAAATGTGTTCCTCGGCAACTAAAACCACTTCTTGTTCGGGCAATTCTCTCAATCTATCGTGATTGTACTTGTCGACATCTGCATTCCTGATGAATGAAATACACTGTTAGGGGTTAGGAAGCCAGATTCCAATGATTTAAGATTCTGAAACTGCGAAGGAAGAATTTCTCTTACTTTGAATACAGAACCGTAGGTAGAATCCCAGCTTCCATAGGCAATGGCCTTGAGCACCGCTTGGCAATCTCCTCCAAAGCTGCTGGGTTCTCCCCCGTTCTAATCCCATTCAGTAGGTCAACGAAATCGCCATCGCTCTGCACTTTACAAACGGTTTAATTTTTTTAAACAATTTCCAGCAGCCCCACAATCTAGTTGCAAATCCTTTTACCAGACTACCAAGAGTGGTTTTTAGAAAAAGGATATTAACCCATGACCGTCCGGAGTGATGCGACAACAAGTTTACAGACCTGACGGAAAACATGCTGCAAGATGACTGGAGTGAGCTTAGCTCTCGTCCACGCAGGTGCCTCAAACGCCAGTCCTCTGTTAAGGAACTGATCATCGCTAGTGTGCGTTATCTTTTCTAACACTGGTTGCAGCTGAAAGAAATCGCCGGAAAATATGACCTGTAATTTATGAAATCACAGAATAAACACAAAGCGAAAATGAAGTACACATTTTGAACAAACCGCCCATCTCCCAGTTTTCTAACAATCTGTGAATAAGTTCCAGGGATTATGCACCAGAAGTTAGAGTAGATACCTGAAGTCCACCGAAGGGAACACCCGGCAGAAGATCCGCTGGTGTCCGAATCCTTCTTATCATCTGCTCCAGAGACTCTAGCAACTCGGCACTCACCATCGAGATCTCGTCGATGATCCAAACGCTCATATTGCGCCATCTACGTTTCACGGGAGCGTTCCACATCCTGTTGAAATCCTGACGACGTCGTGGAATGCCAATTCCAGTTGCTCTATGTACAGTGGTCCCTCCGATAGGAATTGCTGCACGCCCAGCACCCAAAACTACATAAGGTCAAAAGCAGAAGCAAGAAGAAATCCTCAGCACGAATACGGCAACAAATTGAAGCTAAAATTTCAATTGCTGCAGGGACCTTACCTGCAATGCCAGTAGGCGCCGTAATGGCCACTTTGCAGGCACAACACCCGCAAGACGATCCCTGAGCCAGCCTGTCATTGTGTTCGTCCCGGAACCTGTCCTTGAGAATGCCGACGATGTGGTGAAGCACTAAGGATTTCCCCGTCCCTCCGGATCCAGAATAAAATACATTCTGCTCGGATGCACATCAAACTCAATGCGGCATCCGAAAGGAAAGAAAGACAAAAAGAAACTTAACAATTCGTTTAACCGTGAGACAATTTCAAATCAGGCATCATTTGCGTCATGAAGATAGTTAACCTTGCCCTTCTGTACAAGGTCGATAACCAGACGCTGTTGAGGCGTGAGGGAGTGTATTTGTGGATTCGGAGGAGATGGAACGATGAAACAATCCCCAACCCCATTAGCATCCTCAACCTCCGGAAATGTCGACAAGGGAATGAAACTGGGGGTCTCGGTCCCGCTTGCAGTTACGCATGGCTTCTGTCTCGGACGTTTGAAGCCGTGAGCCCGCACAGAAAACTCAGCTGGCTCTACCCTAGGTCGCTTGAACGTGGAAGCGCTCGTATCTGCGGAGGTTGCAAAATCAGACACCACGGTCGGTGCCTTCCTGGTCAAGCTATCCGTGTCACACTCGCTCGAATGCTCATCTGAATCGAGAGTCAAGGGGTCTAATTGCGACCCGTAGCCACTCGTCATTGCTGCCTTGGCTAACATCTCGCCCTCGCGGGCCCCTGAAATGCGACTTCACACGAACAAAAAACCTGCAAAATTACACAATTCGAGACCCAATGTCGAACCATAACACCTCATTACTTCTATGCACAGGTTCTCACGCCGCTTGGATTATAGGAATTTTAAGATAATGCACCCGAAGTGCTCAATGACCTATTTCAGGTCCCAACGTCCGCCATTTACAGGTTCCAGAAAGAGAGATGTGTACGAAGAAAAACACGTAAGCAGCAAAGGGACAATTCAACATAATGCTGCACTAAAAAACAGCAATCATGTATGGGTTCTGTGTAAACAACAACAAAAACACAATCCCAGTTCGCCGAAAATGCAACTTGCTCAACGGATTCTTGTACGCCAACAAGCACAAGGTACCCATTGCAAACATCCAACACCGAGTGTTCTCCTACGCTCTCCTTAAAGCGGCGTCCACATATACAGACGCTCTAAGGAAATTGAAGTGAGCAAAAAAATAATACCGACAGACCCAGCAGATGATCAATTTAAATTTAAATTTTTTATAGGCCTCGCTCAAAAAGAAATCACCAAACATGAGCGTAGGCGGTTTCAAAATCAACTTCCGGCGTCACAGCAAGCAAACACGCCGCTGCTTTCACCGACGAGTTTCCAGGGTTTAAGAGTGGGGAACGCCCACCTCTTCATGCGACATCCGCAACATTGGCTGCTTCAACCCAAAACCGGAACTGTTGGGTCACTCCCTTAACATCGAGCGCGGCCTAGCGGAGGCCGTCAAGAGCCGCCGAAGAGCGCGCAAATTCCTCACCTAAGTGTCGGTAGAGACATTGTGCGAATCTGAAGCTTAGAAAAACGAAACGCTTGAGCTTGAGAATTTAATGCAGTGGAGGCAGAAGAGCAATTCGATCAACTCAGCGAAGATCGATGAGAGGAATTTCCGAGATCGACAACGGGAC
Source organism: Physcomitrium patens (assembly GCF_059467195.1). Lineage (NCBI taxonomy): Eukaryota > Viridiplantae > Streptophyta > Bryopsida > Funariales > Funariaceae > Physcomitrium > Physcomitrium patens. The sequence goes on along the minus strand of NC_143428.1, from coordinate 2,829,302 downwards.
TAGCTCACATGCATTTCGCTTCAGGGGAGAGACATCAGCCGAGTGAACTTGTTCTCGCGGGATCTGCATTCTTTCTTCATCTACGATACCCGGTCTCGACCAGGTAACTCTCCGGGCGCAGGTATTAAGAGAATATCAATTCCATCCACATGACAGGTTCTGATTCAATGGTCTAACCGATGCTTGATCCGGTTCTCTATACTCCGGGTATACGACCTCCTTTGCTTTGCTTGGGGAATCCATGTGTTAAAACAAGACATTTAATCTTCAAGTTGGTGAAGGCGATGAATTATTTTAAAGAATTGGGCATGTTATTTCACAGATTTCGTAGAATATTACATAATTCATCATTTTTAATGATTTTTTAACATTCAAAAAATAAAATAAAATAATTATGAGTGAGCAATTTGTTCAAATATGTGTTTAAATGTTTAAAAGAAAACAATAAGTTCTTTTTGGAAGTACATGTAAGTTTAAGGATATGAAGATTGAAAAAAATGTACACAATAATAGACGTTTGGAAATAAAGTAAAGTTAAAAATACAAGCAAGGCCAAGAACTTAAAAGAGATTAGATTTGAGCTCTTTATTTATTTATTCATTTATTTATTTTTCCTTATTTGTTACAACAAAGATTTTATTCTTAACTTTAAAATCTGATAAGATGGATGTAAAGCTTTTTTTTTTTTGTTAAACCACAACTTCTATTATAAAAAAGAAAAAATTAAAATGATGAAAATATTGCAGTATCACACTCATATTTGTTGAAATATTTTTGAAAGACAATAGACAGAACAAGAAATCTTGATTAAAAAATACTTTGTAAACTTTAAACTTCAATTTGACTTTTTTACATGATTTGTATTGACATTTGTGTTTAATAATATCATAATACTGTATCTTTTGTAAGATTAAATAATTATAAGCTCTAATCCTTTTATTATTATAAGTATTAAATATTTTATTCTTGTTATCCATAATTTTAAAAAGTGTTATTAATTGTAAGAATGAGTTACTTAACATTCATCTACTTAACATTCATCTACTTCTTATATAAAAGAAATCAAGCATCTATGTTTGTATGTAGTGTCAAAAACTCCCATTGGCTGAAATAGTAAGGGCTAATTGGTTGCTAACATAAGTATATATATTTTAATCATAGTAAGAAACATTGATTGGTTGTTGAGGTATGTTGTATTGTGTTTGTTTATTTGTTTATATGTTTTTATTTTTTATTTTTTTTTATTTTGTTTTTTTATTTTTAAATCACAATAAGGAACACATGAAGTTGCAATGAAGTTGTAATGATAGCAAATCAACTTGCAATAAAGTGCCCTCTGTAAAAGTGAATATTGCAATGAAGACAAATCAAATTACAATGAAGAGCCTTATACAAAAGTGGCAATGAATACCACTCATATAAAAAATTTGACTTCAAACATTTGTATGTAACACCAAAAAATTCCATTGGCTGGAGTAGTAAGGATTAATGATTGGCTATTGATATACATTGTATTTTATTTATTTATTTATTTATTTTTTGTTTCTTTAATTGCAGTCATGGACATTGATTGGCTACAAATGTGTATTGTATTTATATGTGTGTATAATAGGGACATCAAGTTGTGATGAAGTTGCAATGAAGGCAAATTAAATTGCAATAAAGAACCCTTTGCAAAAGTGACAATGGACACTACTTATACCACTTATATAAAAAAAAAAAAAACATCTTTGAATATCTATATGTAACATCAAAAAGTCCCATCTGTTAGAATAATGAGAATCATTGATTGACTACTGACATATATTAAGTATTGTACATGATTTGCAATGTGCGATTAATTAGATTTGAGAATTGGCTCCATTTTGCTACTAATTTGGAAATTTACATACACAATGTGCCTTTTTAAAAGCAATAGAGCAGCAATATCCAAAGAAGTGTCAATGTTATGTATAAGAATACAAATTGTTGGATTTTGATTTAGATTTGCTACCATGTTGTAAATCATGCACTGTAGATGTTTACATTCACTTTGATGTTTGTATTTACAAATGTATGATTAATACTTCTAAATACCATGCTCTTTGAACTTGTGTATGGCTTTTGAATGAAACAATGATGTAGATTTCATTGTAATGGTGAAGATAATTCCTACAATATTAAAATCCATATATTTCTATTGTATTCTATGATATTTCAAAACAAAATTACAAACAATTCAACATTGCTTTTATGAGATTACACAAGCAATATTTCATAGTTTCATAAAATAATTTTGTGTTTATAGAAGAAATCAAAAAGACAAAAAAGAAATATATAAATTGTAGAATGTATGTTTCAATAAAAATAAGAATCTTTTGTAGAAGTAACAATTGCAATGAAGAAACCTATGTAGAAGTAACAATTGCAATGAAGAAATCTTTGTAAAAGTAAGAATTATGATTAAGACAAATCCAATTGTAGTGAAAAGCCCTCTGCAAAAGTTTTTTAAAGGACAAAAATAATAAGAGCAATAAAGTGGAGTAATAGCAACAATAACATAGAAGAAGAGAAGGCAGTGGTGCAAAGAGAAGTATAATGCAAAAGATGTAAAGAGAATCATTGCAAAAGCCAAACATAATAAAGATAGGAAGATGGATAAACATGAAAATTTTGCAAAACTTACAAAAGTGCGCCATGCAAGGGAGGAAGAACTTGAGTAAGATTTAAAGCTAGCAATAATAGTAATAGCAATAATAAAGAGGCTTATAATGTACTAAGAAGCTAATGCAAAAAATTGTATAAATACGTTACTATCAAAAGCATTACATGATATCATGTATCTTCTAGTGGATTCTTAAGTCAATTATCAAAATGTGAGAAGAATGAATCAAACATGTCAATGAAAGGATGAATTAAAGCAAGAACAAAGGTTGGGAGTGATATGAGCAACAAAATCAATGAAAAAGCATGCACTTTGTTTAGAGGCTGATGTAAAGGATTGTATTAATATATTATTATTATTAAAAGCATTATATGATATTAAATAATATCTAGCAAATTTCTAAGTCAATCTCTAAAATGTGAGAAGAATGAATCAAATATGTAAATATTGTAGGATATTTTTTTAATTGGCAAAGAAAACTATTAAGTTATAAATTAAGTCCATGTGGAATAAATGTTGTGGATGAGGCAAAGTTTCTCTTCTCTTATTCATTATGCCTTTAGATTTAGTTGCTTATATACATGCATAAGAGAACAATGAGTTTAAAAAGAAATTTTATTCTTATAATTTTGCATTTGCTATCACTTTATCGTACATACAAAGCATTGAATATGAATTTGGACTAGGTGTATATACAGTGACTCAAAAAGCTATTTCAATATTGATATATTTTTAGAAAGAATGGTGTATTAGGGATAAATTGTAGTGAATAATGATACGTGGTTTATACAACAAATAAAATATTTCTTTGTAACTACCAAATGAGCCTAGGTTGAAAAGAATCCATTAAGTAATTGAGGAACTATGACCAATTTAATTTGGAGTAGTATTAAAGCGATTTTTTGTGTGTAGTGTCTAATTTTTGGATTCTATCAATTACTCAATATTACACCATTCTATCATCATCAAATTTACTATGATAATATTATTACTAATCTAATGACATCATCAATACTTATTAGTAGCTATAAAAGTATTATTCTTAAATATAATTCTTAGCATGGACATATTCCAAATTACTACATTCTAGGACCTTCTAGAATCTTCTATAAATTTTTAGAACCTTCTAGATACTTGTAGAATCTTTCACAATCTTTTAGAAAGTTCTATAGGCTTTTAAAAGCTTTTTTAGACTTTTAGAAGCTTCTTTAGACTTCTAAAAATTTCTATAGAAAGTACCATAGACTTTTGTAACCTTCATTATAATATAAATAGGAATCTTTAGAATCACTTTTACTATCAATTTCATTCTTTGTCTCTAATCTTGACATATTTCTTTGTGAGATTCTTGTATCCTTGATAATTCTTTGAATAACTATGAGACCTATTCCCCGCTCTCTCCTAGACAACATCATCTCTACTCTTCTTCATTCTCAAAAATCTTATGGCCAAATTACTTTTGAATTTGGCTTCAGTAAAGCTATTATCTCTAGGCTAGCAAAAAAAATTACTTTTAATAGAAAAAATCTTAAATTAGTCAGACCAAAGAAATTTACTATAATAGATGAAAGGACAATCATTTGCCAAATTAATACTAAAAAGGTTGAAAATATTGTTGAGGTTGCTAAAAACCTTAACAATATTATCAGTAATCTTGTGTCAATTCAAATCATTTGAAATGTTTTCAAGAAATGGAATATAAAAGCCATGGTGAAGAAGAAAAAGCTACTACTATCTACCCCCAATTGGAAACAATGCTTGGATTTTGTTCTGAAGTACAAGGTATAGACTATAGAGGATTGGAAGATGCTTATTGAATGGTATGGAATTGTATGGAATAGAATGGGGTTGAGAGGATGGCAGAGGTTGAAGGGAGGATGGATGCTAAGCAATTTGTGAAAATTCTTGAAAAAAAACTTGCTCTCTAGCATTGAAGAATCTAACATTTGTGAAGAAGAGGTGATTTTTCAGTAAGATAACGTCTCCAAGCATAACTAAAAATTAGCATGGAAGTGGTTTGATCATCATGGGATTAAATTAATAGATTGATTTGCTCAGTCTCCTGATCTTAATCCCATTGAATATCTTTGAGAGCATCTCAAATGCCAGCTCAACACCTAGAAGTTCAAACCAAAGGAAATTTGAGAATTATGAAAAAAAATAGTTGTAGAATGAAATAATATTGAAAGAATTTTGCACCAAAAGTTAATAGAAAATATGCTTAGGAGGTTGGAAGTAGTTATCAAGGCCAAAGGTGGTCCTACAAAGTAATGATATGTAATTGGATAGAACACCCAAAAAAATGTTTCAATATTGTTCCAAATTAGATTGGTTATAGCTCCACAATTACTTGATGTATTCTTTTCAACCTAAGCTCATTTGGTAGCTATAAAAAGAGTACTTCATTTCCTATATAAACCACATGTCATTATTCACTAAAATTTAATTGTAATATACCATTCTTTCTAAAATATGTCAATATTAAAATAATTTTTTGACTCACTATACGTAAAAGATCCAAATGGTCTTTTATCATATGATTGGAAGATTATAATGTGATGCAAACATGCTTCTTAAATTTTTGCATGCTTACATTTATGATCCAAAAAATGAAATATGATATAAGTAAGATCTATATATTTGAGTGGATAGAGTATATTTGAAATTACTAAAGAAAATATTAGAGGGTTTAATCTCTATGTTTATATTTTTAAGTGAGTTACAAACTGCATTATGAACAATTTCAATGATGAATTTTTTGTGGTCTTTACTACTCATTGAAATTTCCATGGCAAATTAGATCCATGTCAATACAATACACATATAGCCAATGAAGTTACAATGATTTTTCTTAGTAAAGTCCACGAAATAGGTTAAAATGATATAGTAGTGAAGTACAAGAATGAAGATTTAATGTTTATAGATGCATTTGTGCCTCCGCATAATCCAATGTAATATCCTATCTTCTTTCTTGCTAAAGATAGTAGATGGTCAAGTGATGTAGGATAGTTAGATAATAATAGGTAAGTAACAATGCAAGAAAATTATGCCTACTTTATGCAAGTGCGGGAAGATCAACTATAATTGTTACATTTTAGAGGTAGATTAAGGCATCAGTGTTTCATAAATATGGTGGCAAAGGCTAAGCAAAATGCATTGAATTTTTTGGCAATTAATTAGAGTACACTAAAGACAATATTATTTTAGGGGCTTGCATGTATGGTAGCTATAAATAAAGGATTAAGATCTATAAAAGTTGAAAGATTGTTTTGCATGCATTGTTCTTAGGTTTGCCATAGTTTATGATACAAGCATACAAAGATGCAATAGCAAGTATAAGGACTAAAAGTATCTTTAATACCTTTAGTGTATTTATTTGTAATCTAAGTTGAGATGAAATAATTGTTGAATTTCTTCCATGCCAAATCTTAGCATCTATGTTAAACATTGTGAAGTGAGTTTTTGGCATAAAGATTCAACGAATATTAGATGATATAATCAAGGATTCTACAAGAATTTTTAGTACTTTGTTGTTTTAAATTCTATTTTATCTTTCATAGCAAGGTGCTTGGTGCATCCTCAAGCAAACTTTACAAAATACGACAACAATTCATTCTGATGCCAAAAAATATTTTAATTAATAAAATCAATGCAATCATTTAAAATTGTATTTCTAGCCATGAATACATACTTTTGTTGGAAGATATAATTACTTTTTAGAATAACCCAACAATAATGTATGGACTTAAATTTTTGAATTTTATTATAACTACAAGTATTTTGTGTCACTATTTAGCATTGAAAATTAGAATTCTTGTGATATTATTGTGCAATTTAGATTCAGTAGGTAGTCTTTGCATTGAAATACATATGATTGTCTAATGCCTTCCATGTCAACTTATCATTGCATAACTTAGTATATGCGCTCATACTAAGAACTTAGTAGCCATACTTAGAATCACAACTAGAACAAGTACCATACATTTACTATTTATATAAATAAATAGATAGTTCCCTCTTCATGTTGTCTTTGCAACAACTATAAATAAAGTGCAAGGACAAAATATGAGCACTATTGGTCTCCATCTATTATAGCATGTGTTTATTCATGGATAATTATATGTAGAATTATCATGTGTAAGCAATTTAAGTAGAGTATTCAAGTTGTCCACTTGAACAATAGACAATAAATCTAGTATATGATAAATTGTTGAGTTGATGTTGATTAAGATGTGAGGACTTAAGATGGTTCAAAAGTTTAAAAATCTTTGGCATTAACTCTAAAATGGCTGCTACAATTGCAACCTTGACATAGTAGTAGTTGTTTAAAGTAAAGCAATCAATGAAGATCAACAAAGGTTGTTTTTGAATTTCGATCTCTTTTTGTTTTAACTTGTTGTTTTGTATTTTGATATTTTTTTTATTATTTAATATTTTATATTTTGTATCTTTTATTAGAAATTATAAAAAAATATTCAAATATTTGATTGCTTAATTATCACGGACATACTCATGTAAGCTAGTAATTACATATACAAATAGGTGGAAGTAAGTAAAAGTAGGTAAAAGTAAGTTAATTCTATAGTATTTAATATAGAAGCTTTCTAGAAGCTTTATAGATACTACTTTGACTTCATTGGTATCTTTAATTGACTTTTTGGATTAGAAACATGGTCAATAAGTTGGCCATGTGCCACACATGTTGTTAGCTTCAAGATCAAGCTAACTATGTGGCCCACATGTAGAAAAACTTGCCTTGTAAGTCAAGGCATGTGTCCTACAAAGTCAACACATATTGGAGGTCCTATAGACCGTCGCCACGTAGCCCCTAGTTAAATAGTATATATAGAGACAAGAGTGAAGCCTTCTTCACTCTTGTCAACTCCTTTCTTGCTTCCAATCTAGTTTCAAGGGTCTCTAGTTTTCTTGTCTTTTGGCAATAGCCATTCCAGTTTCTCTTTCAATATACATACTTGGTTATTTATATTTTGTTACCTTTCTTTGAATGAAGGCTCACTTATTTGAATTGATTTTTTTCATTGAGTTCTTGTCCTTGACAGATTGACAAGAGTACACCTACAATATTAGAGCTTTATCTAATCTTGATTAAGAGTGGATTAATGCTTTTTCTTGATAAGATATAAGCATATTAGAAGTTGCGGATTACCCTCTTCTAAACTAATACTGTCCTTAGTATTTTCTTTGTTCTCAAGTCCTCTCTTCTATTTGTCTTGAGCGATATTAGACATCTTTTCTTTTTTAAGTATTATCATGGTAGAACTTATTGAAATGAAGAATGCAATGGCACAAATGCAAGAGCAATTGAGGGAGTTAATGCTTGCGATGTATCAACTCAATTTACCACTACAAGGAGCAACAAGATTGGCAAGAAGTGAAGATATAAAAATGGTTGGAGCTGCTTCAACATCTGCACCAAACTGTGTCCTTTCTCCTATGGTGGAACGCCCTTCCAGTGTTAGAGAACCAACAATTGCCCTATCCGAGAAGTTTGATGGCACCAGATCCAAGTTTCGAGGATTTATCAATCAAGTATAACTTCTGATTGAACTTCAACCCCAAAGCTATCCAACTCCAGGATCGCAAGTTAGATTCATTGGTACGCTTCTTTCAAGTTCAGCACTATTGTGATTTTCATCTTTTCTTGAACGACGAGATCTAATATTGGATAATCTAGAGGCTTTTCTAGTGGAGATTTGATCCATGTATGGAGAACATGATGCAATTCGTGTTGCAACCAATAAGATCCATAGTTTACGACAAGGCAATCGATCACTAACGTTGTATGCTTCACAATTTTCACAACTTGTAACTGATATCAAGTGGGATGATGCTGCACTTATTAGCCAATTTTTCTATGGATTACAATATGAGGTAAAAAAGTTAATGCTCAACTTACCTGATCCTCAAACATTGAGTCAAGCAATTGACTTTGTTGTGAAGTGCGACAATCGCCTTTTTGAATTCCGATCTAAGAACCGTACAAGTGAACCTCAACGTTACTATACTTCAATGGCAACACCAACACCTCTTCAACAGATACATTCGAAAGTAGAGGATATGTAAATTGATGCAATATATTTCAAACCTCTTATTGAGCAAGAAAAGACTTGTCGTCGTCAAGAAGGATTATGTTTATATTGTGGAGAAGCAAAGCACACTCCTCAACATTGTCCAAAGAAATGACGCAATCACAAAATGAGGAGTATGGCTGTGAAAGAAGACAATATGTCGAAAAACGAATTTGTCCAACTACAATAGGGACCATGCGGCTGGAACCTTGCACAACATCTAGTAAAGGTCCTATTCTCTCCTCAGAGCCCTCTCCTTGTTTTACATTAAATGTTATTTTAGGACCTAAATATTACAAAGCTTATACCTTATTAGATTCAGGAGCCTCGGTGTGTTTCTTAGATGAAGAATTTACTAAAAGACATAGCATATCTTTAGTAAAGAAAACTAAACCTGTTCATGTAGAAGTCATAGATGGTCGTCCATTGTCTTCTAGAGATATTACTCATGGAACCCTTCCTATAGAAGTAATAATCAATGGTCATAATAGCTTTGTAGTATTTAATATCATTAGATCTCCCTCTAATCTAGTCATTTTAGGTTTATCATGGTTAGAAAAATATAACCCTCAAATAGATTGGATTTCTTGAACTCTTACTTTCTCTAAAAATATAACTAACGTTGTAGTTAATCAAGTAGAAAGTCATAAGTCCAATTCAATTAAACCCGTATTTATAGGTGCAAAAGCTTTCTTGCATGCTGCTATGAAAGAATCACCATATATTATTTATGCCACACATGTTTCTACAGGTGGAAAGAATTCAAGTGGCATTCCAAGCCAATATCAAGAATTTCAAGATGTATTCGTAAAAAAGAATGCAGATACACTCCCGGAACATCGTCCCTATGATTGTTCAATTGACCTTCAAGAAGGAGCACAACCGCCATTCGGACCAATCTACAGTTTATCACAAAATGAGTTGATTGAACTCAAGGAGTATATTGAAGAAAATCTAGCCAAGAATTTCATACACCATTCTAAATCTCCAGCAGGAGCTCCAATTCTATTTGTGAAGAAAAAAGATGGATCATTGGGGATGTGTATTGATTATCGAGGACTCAACAAGATTACCATCAAGAACAGATATCCACTACCTTTAATATCTGGACTTCTTGATCAGCTGAATCAAGCTAAGATCTATACAAAAATAGATTTCTGAGGAGCATACAATCTAGTACGCATTAAAGAAGGAGATGAAAGGAAGACTACGTTTCGAACTAGGTGTGGACATTTTGAATTCAATGTCATGCCTTTTGGACTTACAAATGCATCAGTAGCTTATCAACATCTAATGAATGATGTTTTTTGAGAGTTTTTGGACGATTTTGTGGTTTGTCATCTAGACAACATCTTGATCTATTCTAAGAATCAAGAAGAACATGAACTTTATGTTCGTCGTGTATTACAAAAATTAAGAGATGCAGGACTCTATGCTAAGATAGAAAAGTATATATTCCACACTACTCAAGTCGATTTCTTAGGTTATATCATTTCAAATGATGGACTTGTGATGGATCCTAAGAAAATTCAAACTATTATAGATTAGAAGATTCCAAAAACTGTAAGAAATGTCCAATGCTTGTTGGAATTTGCCAACTACTATCGGATCTTCATCAAGGACTTCTCTCGAGTTGCAGCTGCACTTACACACTTGACTTGTAAAGACAAACTCCAATGGAGTCAAGAAGCGGAAATTGCTTTGGAATCTTTAAAGACAATGTTTGTTTCTGCATCAATCTTGTATCGTGTTGATTTTTTCAAAGCATTCTTTATGGAAATAGATGCATTAGACTTTGCTTTGGGTATGTTTTTATCACAAATGGAAACAGATGACAAACTTCATCCAGTAGCCTTTCATTCAAGAAAATTCTTAGCAGCAGAAATCAATTATGAGATCCATAACTAAGAACTTCTTGCAATTATGGATTCTGTTCAAGAATGGCATCATTATCTAGAATGCGCTTCTAGTCTAATCACCGTGTATACGGATCACAAGAACCTCAAGTATTATATGTCAGCACGCATATTAAATCGTCGTCCAGCTCATTGGAGCATGTCTTTATCAAGATTCGAGTTGATCATAACTTATTGACTAAGAAAACAACAAGGTTTGTTCGATGCCTTATCTAGACATTCTTATCTTGCACCAAAAGAAGGAGATGCAGCTTTTGAGCAACAATGAACGGTTCTCTTGAAGCCGGAGTAATTTCATCTTGGAGCAATAAAATCAACATTGATTGTTGATTTAACTTTTTTCAAGCAAGTCCAGTTAAGTATGTCTTTAGACCCTTTTGTTCATGATATCAAGAATAGTTCTTCTAAATCTCATAATCTCTCTAAATTTGAATTCAAGAATAACCTACTCTATTTTGAAGGATGCCTATATGTTCCAGAAGGAGAAGCACGTTTACGTATTTTTTAAGCTCGTCATGACTTCCCAGTAGCAGGACATTTTGGATACAATAAAACTTTGGAACTAATATCCAGGGATTTTTGGTGGCCTCAAATGTGGAAAGCAATCAAAGATTTTGTACAATCTTGTGATATTTGTTCGAGATCAAAAACTCCTCGTCATCGACCTTTTGAACTTCTTCAGCCATTATCCATTCCAGAACAACCACGGTTTTCTGTTTCTATAGACTTCATCACGGATCTTCCAATCTCAGGTTCATATGACTCTATATTCATGATAGTAGATCGTTTTATCAAGATGGCACATTTTGTACCATGTACAAAATCTATTACAGGTGAAGAAATAGCTAAGCTCTTTCTTGATAATATCTATCACTATCATGGATTATCTAAGGATATTATATCAGATAGAAGAACTCAATTTGTATCAAGATTTTGGCGGACTCTTTTCAAGATTCTTAAAGTGGATATAAAACTATCTTCGGCATTCCATCCTCAAACTGATGGACAAAAGAGCGTGTTAATCAAGTTTTGGAGCAATATTTAAGATGTACCATTAACTACCAACAAGATGATTGGACAACTCTTTTGCCATTGACAGAGTTTGCTTACAATAACACGGTACATTCTCCTACAAAAGAAACACCTTTCTTTGCTAATTATGGTTATCATCCACGACTTGATACTTTTGAATTTTCAAAAGTTGATAATCTTGCTGCAAAAGCTTTGGCGATTCATTTATCAAAGCTACATGCAATGATGAAGGCGCAGTTAAAAGAAACTCAAGAACAACAAAAGGTCAATGTGGATGTCTCTTGAAAGGAACAACTACCATTCCTCTTGGGTGATAAGGTATAGCTACTTCGTCGCAATATCAAGACCACTCGTCCTTGTGGCAAGTTGGACTATTGAAGGCTTGGACAATTTTCTATTTTTACACAAATCAATCCAGTTGCATATTGTTTACATCTATCAAAGTCAATGAAAATCCATCCAGTATTCTACGTGTCTCTTCTTGAACCATACAAGATAGTGGACATACCAAGAAGACGATAAGCTCCACCTCCTTCTATAGAAGTGGACAATAATAAAGAGTTTGAAGTAGAAGAAGTCTTAGATTCAAGGCAGCACCGAAATAAATTAGAATATCTTGTCCATTGGCACGGATATGATATTAGTAAATATACACGGGAGCCAATAAAGAATCTTGCAAATGTAGCAAAGGCGGTGGAGGCTTTTCATCGATGACATCCATCAAAATCAAGATAAAAACCTTCTTTATAAAAAAAATAACATCTAGGCAAGATAACATTCTACTTTCAATCCTTATTCGTAGCTTTTTTGTAGTTGTGATGCTCAGGAGATGGAGAACCAACAACTAGTGGTTTTGACTCAAGAACCTTCATTTATTGACCTACCAAATGAGATATTACGATTGTCACAACCTTCAAGACGACGCAATCGAGATGATGATCTTCAAGAATGACATGTTCTTCCTTGAATAGATGGCGAGATACAACGCGTTTTGTATCACAATTTGGGAAGGGACTCCCAATGTTTGGTGATTTTGCTAGAGATAGGAACAACTCCTGATGGTGTTCCAAATGTTCTATTCGAAGGAAGTTATGAAAGCCTCAACAATGATCAAATAACTGGGTGGTTTTCCCGCCCTAGTATTGTAGACTATCGATGGTTGAGAGGTCCTATCAATCATTTTCGAAGAGAACAAAGATGAGAGTAAGTGGCGAATATAATTTGTTACATCATAGATTTCCTCATCATATGATGACCGCTCCTTGTAGAACTCGTCCCTAGAAGGGGGGGGTAATGTCACGGACATACTCATATAAGTGTCACGGCCATAATCATGTAAGCTAATAATTACATATAAAAATAGGTAGAAGTAAGTAAAAGTAGATAAAAGTAAGTTAATTGTATAATATTTAATATAGAAGCTTCCTAGAAACTTCCTAGACGCTGCTTTGACTTCATAGGTGTCTTTAATTGATTTTTTGGATTAGAAACGTGGTCAACAAGTTGGCCATGTGCCACACATGTTGTTAGCTTGAAGATCAAGCTAACTATGTGGCCCACACGTAGAAAAACTTGCCTTGTAAGTCAAGGCATGTGTCCTACAAAGTCAACACATATTGGAGGTCCTATAGAACGTCGCCACGTAGCCCCTAGTTAGATAGTATATATAGAGACAAGAGTGAAGGCTTCTTCACTCTTGTCAACTCCTTTCTTGCTTCTAGTCTAGATTCAAGAGTCTTTAGTTTCTTGTCTTGTGGCAATAGCCATTCCAGTTTCCTTTTAATATACCTACTTGTTTATATTTTGACTTATTATATCGAGATAGCCTTTTTGTGTATATTTTCTCTCATCGAGTCTTTGTCGTTGACAATAAGCTAGTAATTACATATATAAATAGGTGGAAGTAAGTAAAAGTAGGTAAAAGTAAGTTAATTCTATAGTATTTAATATAGAAGCTTTCTAGAAGCTTCATAGACACTACTTTGACTTCATTGGTGTCTTTAATTGACTTTTTGGATTAGAAACGTGGTCAACAAGTTGACCATGTGCCACACATGTTGTTAGCTTCAAGATCAAGCTAACTATGTGGCCCACATGTAGAAAAACTTGCCTTGTAAGTCAAGGCATGTGTCCTACAAAGTCAACACATATTGGAGGTCCTATAGACCGTCACCACGTAGCCCTTAGTTAAATAGTATATATAGAGACAAGAGTGAAGCCTTCTTCACTCTTGTCAACTCCTTTCTTGCTTCCAGTCTAGTTTCAAGGGTCTCTAGTTTTCTTGTCTTTTGGCAATAGCCATTCCAGTTTCTCTTTCAATATACATACTTGGTTATTTATATTTTGTTACCTTTCTTTGAATGAAGGCTCACTTATTTGAATTGATTTTTTTCATCGAGTTCTTGTCCTTGACATTAATTGGATTATCAATCAAATCACTAAAACATTGTTGTGTACATATTTTTTTTACTTTTTAATAGTCATTTTTTGATATCAAATTATATATTTTTTGGTATTTTATTTATTTATTTATTTATTGTGTATATATGTGTTTTTATGTTTTGTATCTTCTAAAAAGAATTGCAAAAAAAGTTCGAATCTTGGATTGCTTAGTTGCATTATCAATCTAAGCGCATAAAAATTTTGTACATATTTTGTTTACTTTTTTGATATTGTCACGGACATACATATAATTACCTATATGAATAGATAAAAGTATGTAAAAGTAGGTTAATTGTGTAATATCTTCTAGAGAAGCTTCTTAGAAGCTTCATAGACGCTGCTTTGACTTTATAGGAGTCTATAGTTGACTTTTAGGTTAGAAACTTGGTCAACAAGTTAGTCATGTGCCACGCATGTTAGAAGCTTAAAGAACAAGCTAACTACGTGGTCCATCCATAGAAAACTTGCCTTGCAAGCAAAGGCATGTGGCCTAGAAAGTCAACATATATTGGAGGTCTTATAGAACATCGCCACGTGGTTTCTAGTTAGATAGTATATATAGAGGCAAGAGTGAAGCCCTCTTCACTCTTGTCAACTCCTTTCTTGCTTCTAGTCTAGTTTCAAGGGTCTCTAGTTTTCTTGTATTTTGGCAATAGCCATTCCAGTTTCTTTCTTAATATACATATTTCTATTTTGTCCTATTTCTTTTTGAGAAAAGTCTCACTTACTCTTTAGCTTTCATCGAGTTCTTGTCCTTGACAGATTGACAAGAGTACACTTACAATATCAGAGCTTTGTCTTTTCTTGATTAAGAGTGGATTACCCCTTTTTCTTGATAAGACATAAGCGCATTAGAAGTTGCGGATTACCCTCTTTTAACATGATATTGTTCTTAGTATTTTCTTTGTTATCAATTCCTCTCTTCTATTTGTTTTGAGCGTTATTAGACATCTTCTCTTTTCTAAGTGCTACTATGGCAGAGCTTGTTGAAATGAAGAGTGCAATGGCACAGATGCAAGAACAATTGAGGGAGTTAATGCTTGCGATGCATCAACTCAATTTACCACCACAAGGAGCAACAAGAATGGTAGGAAGTGAAGATATAGAGATGATTGGGGCTGCTTCAACATCTGCACCAAACCATGTCCCTTCTCCCAGAATGGAACACCCTTCGAGTGTTAGAGAACCGAGAGTTGCCTTGCCCGAGAAGTTTGATGGTACCAGATCCAAGTTTCGAGGATTCATCAATCAGGTCCAACTAGTGATTGAACTTCAACCCCAGAGCTATCCAACTCCAGGGTCACAAGTAAGATTCATTGGTACACTTCTTTCAGGTTCAGCATTGTCATGGTTTTCATCTTTTCTTGAACGACGAGATCTAATATTGGATAATCTGGAGGCTTTTTTGGCGGAGTTTCGATCCATGTTTGGAGAACATGATGCAATTCGTGTTGCAACCAACAAGATCCGTATTTTGCGACAAGGCAATCGATCAGTAACATTATATGCTTCACAATTTCGACAACTTGCAACTGATATCAAGTGGGATGATGCCGCACTTGTGAGTCAATTTCTCTACGGATTACAATATGAGGTAAAGAAATTGATGCTTAATTTACCTGATCCTCAAACATTGAGTCAAGCAATTGACTTTGCTGTGAAGTGCGACAATCGACTTTTTGAATTTCGATCCGAGAGTCGCACAAGTGGGCCTCAACGTTACTACAATTCAATGGCAACACCGACGTCTCCTCAACACATACCTTCAGAAGTAGAGGATATGCAAATTGATGCGGTACGTTTCAAACCTCTTACTGAGCAAGAAAAGTCTCGTCGTCGACAAGAAGGATTGTGCTTATATTGTGGAGAACCTAAGCACACTGCTCAACATTGTCCAAAGAAGCGACGTAACTACAAAATGAGGAGTACGGCTGTCAAAGAAGACAGTATGTCGGAAAACGAGTACGTCCAGCTACAATAGGGACCGTGCAGCTGGAATCTTGTACAACTTCTAATAAAGGTCCTATCCTCTCCTCAGAACCATCTCCTTGTTTTATAATAGATGTGTGTTTAGGACCTAATAATTACAAAGCCTCTGCCTTGGTAGATTCAGGAGCCTCATCTTGTTTTTTAGATGAAGAATTTGCTAGATGTCATAGAATATCATTAATACAAAAAACTAAACCTGTACACGTAGAAGTCATAGATGGTCGTCCGTTGTCTTCTGGAGATGTAACTCACGAAACACTTCCTGTAGATGTAGTAATAAATGGTCATAGTAGTTGCGTAATTTTTAATATAATTAGATCTCCCTCTAATCCAGTAATTTTAGGCTTATCATGGTTAGAAAAGTATAATCCTCGAATAGATTGGATTTCTCGTAAACTTGATTTTCCTCAGAGCATTAGTAACAGTTCTATTAACCAAGTAAAAAACCATGAGTCTAGTATAGTAAAACTCGCACCTATAGGTGCAAAAGCATTTATACACGCAGCAAAAGAAGGATCAACTTTTGCTATTTATGCTGCACCTATTTCTGAAAACGTAAAGACTTCAAGTGGCATTCCAAGTCAATATCAGGATTATCAAGACGTTTTTGAGAAAAAGAATGCAGATATTCTTCCTGAGCATCGCCCATACGATTGTTCAATCGATCTCAAGGAAGGAACTCAGCCACCATTTGGACCAATTTACAGTTTATCGCAAGATGAGTTGGCTGAACTCAAGACATATATTGACGAGAATTTAGCGAAGAATTTCATACGCCATTCAAAATCTCCAGCAGGAGCTCCAATTTTATTCGTAAAGAAAAAAGATGGATCTTTACGAATGTGTGTTGACTATCGAGGACTCAACAAGATCACAATCAAGAACAGGTATCCATTACCTTTGATATCAGGACTCCTTGACCAGTTAAATCAAGCTAAGATCTATACAAAAATAGATCTAAGAGGAGCATATAATCTAGTACGGATCAAAGAAGGAGATGAATGGAAGACTGCGTTTCGAACCAGGTACGGGCATTTTGAATATAATGTCATGCCTTTTGGACTCACGAATGCACCAGCTGCTTTTCAACATCTCATGAATGATGTATTTCGTGAATTCTTAGACAATTTTGTCGTCTGCTACCTAGACGATATCCTGATTTATTCTAAGAATGTTGAAGAACATGAAATACATGTTTGTCAAGTATTACAAAAACTCAGAGATGCAGGATTGTACGCCAAGATGGAAAAGTGTGTATTTCACACTACTCAAGTTGACTTTTTAGGATACATCATTTCAAATGATGGTCTTATGATGGATTCTAAGAAAGTCCAAACAATCATGGATTGGAAGATTCCAAAGACTGTGAGAGATGTCCAATGTTTCTTGGGATTTGCCAATTACTATCGGATCTTCATCAAAGACTTCTCACGAGTTGCAGCTCCACTTACACGCTTGACTAGTAAAGATAAATTCCAATGGAATCAAGAAGCGGAAGTAGCATTTGAAGCCTTGAAGACATCGTTTGTCTCTGCACCAGTCTTATATCGTGTTGACTTTTCCAAGGCATTTTTTATGGAAACAGACGCATCGGATTTTGCCTTGGGTGCAGTTTTATCACAAATGGGAACAGATGACAAACTTCATCCGATAGCTTTTCATTCAAGAAAATTCTCAGCAGCCGAGATCAATTATGAGATCCACGATAAAGAACTTCTTGCAATCGTGGATTCCTTTCAAGAATGGCGTCATTATCTAGAAGGTGCTTCTAGTCCAGTCACTGTGTATACAGATCACAAGAACCTCGAGTATTTCATGTCAGCACGCGTGTTGAATCGTCGTCAAGCTCGTTGGAGTATGTCTTTGTCAAGATTCGACTTCATTATCACTTATCGGCCAGGAAAACAACAAGGTTTGTCCGATGCCCTGTCTAGACGTTCTTATTTTGTACCAAAAGAAGGAGATGCAGCTTTTGAGCAACAAAGAACGGTCCTCTTGAAACCGGAGCAATTTCATCTCCGAGCAGTGAAATCAACATTGACTGTTGATTCAACTTTTCTCAAGCAAATCCAGTCCAGTATGTCCTCAGACCCTCTTGTTCATGATATCGAGAATAATTCTTCTAAGTCTCATGATTCTTCTAAGTTCGAGTTCAAGAATAATCTATTATATTTTGAAGGACGCCTATATGTTCCAGAAGGAAAAGCACGTTTGCGTGTTCTTCAAGCACGTCATGACTTTCCAGCAGCAGGGCACTTTGGATATAATAAGACTCTGGAACTCATATCAAGAGATTTTTGGTGGCCACAAATGTGGAAGTCAGTCAAAGACTTTGTACAATCATGTGATATTTGTTCAAGATCAAAAATTCCTCGACATCGACCTTACGGACTTCTTCAGCCATTACCTATACCAGAACAACCATGGTCTTCTGTTTCTATGGATTTCATCACAGATCTTCCAAACTCAAGATCTTATGATTCTATATTTGTGATAGTAGATCGTTTCACCAAGATGGCACATTTTATGCCATGTACAAAATCTATCACAGGTGAAGAAACAGCTAAGCTTTTCATTGATAATATCTATCGCTATCATGGATTGCCTAAAGATATCATATCGGATAGGGGAACTCAATTTGTGTCGAGATTCTGGAGGACTCTTTTCAAGATTTTAAAAGTGGACATAAAGTTATCTTCAGCTTTCCATCCTCAAACTGATGGACAAACAGAGCGCGTAAACCAAGTCTTGGAACAGTATTTAAGGTGTACCATCAACTACCAACAAGATGATTGGACAAACCTTCTGCCATTGGCAGAGTTTGCTTATAATAATACGGTACATTCCTCCACACAACAAACACCTTTCTTTGCCAATTATGGCTATCATCCACGACTTGATACTTTTGATTTTTCAAAAGTTGATAATCCTGCAGCAGAAGATATGGCAAATCGGTTGTCAGAGTTACATGCAATAATGAAGGCGCAGTTGAAGAAAGCTCAAGAACGACAAAAGATAAATGCAGATGTATATCGTAAAGAGCAACCACAACTCAACGTGGGTGATAAGGTATGGCTACTTCGTCGCAATATCAAGACCACTCGACCTTGTGACAAGTTGGACTATCGTAGGCTTGGCCCCTTTTCTGTTTCTGAACAGATCAACCCAGTTGCATATCGGTTACATCTACCGGAGTCAATGAAGATCCATCCTGTATTCCACGTGTCTCTTCTTGAACCATATAAGACAGTGGATATACAAGGAAGAAGACAAATGCCACCGCCTCCTATAGAAGTAGATAATAATGAAGAATTTGAGGTGGAAGAGATATTAGACTCAAGGCGGCGCCGAAATAAGCTGGAATATCTTGTTCATTGGTGCGGATATGATATTAGTGAGCGCACATGGGAGCCATCCAGGAATCTAGCAAATGCATCAGCTAAAGTCAAAGTTTTTCATCAACGACATCCATCAAAACCAAGATGAAAACCTCTCTTATAAAAGAGACAAGATTGAGGCAAGATAACATTCAATTTCCTATCCTTGTTTGTAACTTCTTTGCATTTTGTGACGCTAATTAGATGGAGAGCCAACAACCAGCGGATTCAACTCAAGAACCTTCGTTTGCTGACTTACCGGATGAGACATTGCGATTGTCACAACCTTCAAGACGACGCAACCGAGATGAAGACCCTCAAGAACGACATGTTCTTCTTCGAATAGATGGTGAGATACAACGCGTTTGGTATCACGACCTTGGAAGAGATTCTCGATGTTTGGTGATATTATTGGAGATAGGAATGACTCCTGATGGTCTTTCAAATGTATTATTTGAAGGAAGTTATGAAGGCCTCAACAGTGATCAAATAACAGGGTGGTCTTCTCGCCCTGGAATGGGACACTATCGATGGCTAAGAGGACCCATCAACTATCTTCGAAGAGAACAAAGATCAGAGTATGTAGCAAATACAATTCGCCGCATATTAGATTTTCTCAATATATAATCACCGCTCCTCGTGGAACTCGTCCCTAGAAGGGGGGGTAATGTCACGGACATACATATAATTACCTATATGAATAGATAAAAGTATGTAAAAGTAGGTTAATTGTGTAATATCTTCTAGAGAAGCTTCTTAGAAGCTTCATAGACGCTGCTTTGACTTTATAGGAGTCTATAGTTGACTTTTAGGTTAGAAACTTGGTCAACAAGTTAGCCATGTGCCACGCATGTTAGAAGCTTAAAGAACAAGCTAACTACGTGGTCCATCCATAGAAAACTTGCCTTGCAAGCAAAGGCATGTGGCCTAGAAAGTCAACATATATTGGAGGTCTTATAGAACATCGCCACGTGGCTTCTAGTTAGATAGTATATATAGAGGCAAGAGTGAAGCCCTCTTCACTCTTGTCAACTCCTTTCTTGCTTCTAGTCTAGTTTCAAGGGTCTCTAGTTTTCTTGTATTTTGGCAATAGCCATTCCAGTTTCTTTCTTAATATACATATTTCTATTTTGTCCTATTTCTTTTTGAGAAAAGTCTCACTTACTCTTTAGCTTTCATCGAGTTCTTGTCCTTGACAGATATCACATTACATTTATTATGAAATTTTTAGATTACAAATTGATCACTTGATATCAAAAAACTTGTGTGGAGGGCTCTTCATTTCAACTTCATTTGCCTTCATTGCAACTTGATGTGCCTCTTCCTGTAATTGCATGTATTAAGATGGTTCTAAAGGTTCAAAATCCTTGGCACTAAGCCTAAAATAGCTACTAGGATTGCTACCTTCATGTGGTCATAGCTGTTTAAACCAAAGCAATTTACAAAGATCAACAAAGTTATTTATTTATGTATTTATTTATTTATAATTTGGGCTTCTTCTTTGTTTTAACATCCTATTTTGTGTTTTTTGTGTTTTCGTTTTTTTTTTTTTTTTTTTTATTTTCGTTTTCTTTTGCTGAATTGAATTTTTATGTTTTGTATCTTCTGTAAAGAATTGCAAAAAATCAAAAGTTTAAATCTTTGGTTGTTAGTTGCATTATCAGTCAAAGCACCTAAAAATTGTTTTACATGTTTGTTTATTTTTTTAATGATTGTATTTTGATATCAAATTACATGTATTATGAAATTTTCATGTTTGTGTACTTTTGTATATTCACTGGACACAATTTAATTAAACCAGAAATGTACTGAACCTTGACAAAGCCAATGGGTTTAACCACTAGTTGTAATATATAGAATTTTGATTCCAATGCACTTACACGTTACAACACACCCAAAAATCAATAATCGTTCCATTATAATTTTTCATATATGTATAATAATAAAAAATAATAAAAATAATGCTCTATAGTTGGTTTTTCATTTTCTTCCTCATGAATTAACCATCTGATGTTGAACTCACAATTTCAGCATAATGATATTTGCAGTACATAATTACTACGTTTACAGACCTTCAACCTTTGTCAATTGCGTTGTTTTGAAATGAAAGAGGCAACCTAAGTGAGCGATTAAAGCATTGTTATTTGTGGAGAGAGCGAGAGAGGTCTTCCACGTCACAGACCACGTAGGACGCGGCTCGAACTCCCACTGGCAGAGATCAGCATGGCAGTGCCATGGGCAGCTTACTTGTCGTCTCAACCATGCACAAACCCCCCTCCTTATCTCCAGATGCTTCCAGAGCCTTCTCCTCGCTTCTACTCGCTTCCACACGAGGCTCGATTTCTCTCGCTCCATCTCTGGATCTCGCGATCATGCTTAGATTCAGCGTATATCAGGTCCTGCGGCGTCCAAACTTCAGCAGACCCAGACGGTTATGGTTAAGGAGACTTTGGTAGCCATCCTTAGGTTGATTCTTCGACTTGTGTCTACTTATTAGCCGTTGTGACAGTTCCGTTCGAATTCCAATTAAGAACTTACTTCAGTTGATTACGGAAAGTTTTTGGAGAGCTGAGGTTTAGAGTTGTGGTGGAATTGATACGTAGTTTTTTCTTGAGGTTTTTGGAAGGGTATTGGTTTTGGAGGCATTCCAGAGAGTTGAGGGTTAGTTGTAGTGTAGGTGGAGGATTGGAGGTTTAAAGTTTCGGGGGCATCATGAATCCGGAGAAGTTTACGCACAAGACGAATGAGGCGTTGGCAGCCGGGCAAGAGCTTGCGACCGAAGCCGGCCATGCGCAGTACACGCCCGTGCATTTGACTCTTGCTCTGTTGAACGATAATGAAGGATTGTTGCGCCAGGCTATTGCCACTGTGTCGGGTGGTGACCAGACGATCAATTCTGTTGAGCGCGTGTTGAAGAACACGCTGAAGAAAATTCCATCACAGAGCCCTGCTCCTGATGCTTCCCCTGCGAATAATGCACTTATTAAATGCTTAAAGAAGGCGCAGAGCTTGCAGAAATCCAGAGGCGACTCGCATCTGGCTGTCGATCAGCTGATCTTGGCGCTACTCGAGGATACTCAGATTGCAGATTGCTTTAAAGAGGCGGGTGTAAGTGCAACTAGGTGAGTTTGGGTTGCATCTCTCGAATTTGTGCGTTTAGTATGTGAAGTTCAAATCGATGTGTTTTGATTTTTACCGTCATTCTTGTCGTTTGTTCATCGGAATTAACTGGAGAAAGAGTTGGGAGATTTCAATTTATCGTATGCTACTATCTATGGCATTGTGAACACTCATAATGTTGGAAAGGGAATGTTGAGGGTTTTAGGGTTTTTCTTACTGTTTTCTCGTGTGTGTTTGGTGTAGGGTGAAGAGAGAGCTTGAAGCTGTGAGAGGATCTTCTAAGAAGGTTGATAATGCTACCGGTGATTCTAATTTTCAAGCATTGAAAAAGTATGGACGAGATTTGGTGGAGGATGCTGGCAAGCTGGACCCCGTCATCGGTCGAGATGACGAAATCCGGAGAGTTGTGAGAATCCTGTCTCGAAGGACTAAGAATAATCCCGTGTTGATTGGAGAGCCTGGTGTCGGGAAGACAGCTGTCGTGGAAGGCCTCGCCCAACGTATTGTGAGAGGAGATGTGCCAAGGTAAGTCTTGCATTAACATTTCCACTACAAGTTATTTCCTGCCTGGATTGGATGTAGAGAACCTCTTCGTTTAGGATCAAGACATGCCTTACATCTTATTTAGCCAGAGAATGTTCTCAGTGCTGCTTCTTTTTTTTGGTCCCAAGGTTTTAGTGAGGTTTCAGTTAACAAATATAATAAAACCTTCGTTGTGCCTTACAGCAATTTGTTAGAAGTACGTCTAGTCGCCTTGGATATGGGAGCCTTGGTTGCGGGAGCCAAATACCGAGGTGAATTTGAGGAACGATTGAAGGCAGTGCTCAAGGAAGTGGAGGATTCTGATGGCAAAGTTATTCTTTTCATTGATGAAATTCATCTTGTTCTTGGAGCAGGTGAGGGGTGCCTTCGAATTTTCATAACTCATTGTCTGTGATTGTGCTTCATCTGTACTCTACACATATAAGTCACATATTGAGCTTATACACTCACCTCAATGCATCGTATCTGGAATTTCAGGGCGTACGGAAGGATCCATGGATGCAGCCAATTTGCTGAAGCCAATGCTGGCCCGAGGACAACTCCGTTGCATTGGGGCGACCACTTTGGATGAATACAGGAAGTATGTCGAAAAGGATGCAGCCTTTGAACGGCGGTTTCAGCAGGTAAGTTAGGGAAATTTTCTATTGCCTATTAAACTAATCGTTGTAACTCTTTACCTCGTGTGCTGCTGAATTTGCAGTGTATGCTTGAGGAACGTCTGATCGCTGACGGATTGATTTCGATTATTTTGTGTCACAGGTCATGGTTTCAGAACCGAGTATAGCAGACACCATCAGTATTTTACGAGGCCTGAAGGAGCGATATGAAGGGCACCATGGTGTCCGTCTCTTAGACAGGGCGTTGGTTGTTGCAGCACAACTCTCGAGCAGATACATTACGAGCAGGTTCTTGCCTGACAAAGCAATTGACCTCATAGACGAAGCATGTGCTAACGTGCGTGTGCAGCTGGATAGTCAACCAGAAGAGATTGATGTCTTGGAAAGGCGTAGAATTCAGCTGGAGGTGGAGGCGCATGCTATGGAGAAAGAGAAGGACAAAGCCAGCAAGGCGCGTCTTGTTGAGATACGACAGGAACTCCAAAATTTGGAGGATCAATTGAGACCTCTGAAAATGAAGTATCAAAGAGAGAAGGAGAGGGTCGATGAACTCCGGAAGCTGAAGCAGAAGAGAGAAGATCTTCAAGCCAGTTTGCTGGATGCAGAACGACGGTATGATTTGGCAAGGGCAGCAGATCTTAAGTACGGGGCTTTAGTGGAGGTGGACAAGGCAATCCAAAAAATGGAACAGCAAGAGTCTGGAGAGAACACTATGCTCACGGAATCTGTTGGTCCAGAGCATATTGCGGAGGTAATGTTAAACGAAATACGATGATTTGTTGTGTGCTTCTTCATGTCTTGTGTTCCTAGTTGATTAGGCGTAACGATAGTGATCATGATAGATGTTTTAACGCAGGAAGAACAAATATTACAAATTTTTGTGCATTGGAGACCTTAGCAAACATTTTGAATTGATATTGTTCTCCGTCTTTATCTGGTTATATTTTCCTTGTACCAACGACATCTTCGTTTGATGTACTTCAGGTCGTTAGTCGGTGGACTGGAATTCCGGTGACTAGGTTGGGTCAGAATGAGAAGGCCCGGCTTTTGGGCCTTGCTGATCGTCTGCATCAGCGGGTTGTTGGTCAAGACGAGGCAGTTCAGGCTGTCGCAGAAGCAATTTTACGATCACGGGCTGGTCTAGGCCGACAGCAGCAACCAACTGGATCCTTTCTCTTCCTTGGCCCAACGGGTGTTGGTAAAACTGAGTTGGCTAAGGCTTTGGCTGAGCAGCTCTTTGACAAAGAGAATCAGCTTGTTCGCATGGATATGTCCGAGTACATGGAGCAGCACTCAGTTGCTCGTCTGATTGGTTCCCCACCTGGGTATGTGGGACACGAGGAGGGAGGTCAGCTTACAGAGGCAGTGCGAAGGCGCCCCTACAGTGTTGTTCTTTTTGATGAAGTGGAAAAAGCGCATCCGGCAGTTTTCAACACTCTCTTGCAGTTGCTGGATGATGGTCGTCTCACTGATGGCCAAGGCCGTACTGTGGATTTCACCAACACTGTAATCATCATGACCTCTAACCTGGGGGCAGAGCATTTACTCATGGGTTTGAGTGGTATGATGTCCATGGATATTGCCAAGGAAAAAGTTTTAGAACAAGTTCGGGTGCACTTCCGCCCAGAACTTCTCAATCGGTTGGATGAAATTGTAGTTTTCGAGCCGCTCAAGCACGATCAGCTACGTAAGGTGGCCAGGATGCAGATGAAGGATGTCGCCGTGCGACTTGCAGAGCGGGGCGTTGCATTGGCTGTCACCGATGCCGCCCTTGACCTTGTTTTGACGGAGTCTTACGATCCTGTAAGTATCTTCCCCTGTGTCAACATTCTTCTTGCTAGATGCTACATTTTAGAAACTATGTGTGTCACGTGACCATTGCAACATATACTTTATTTGACGTGCGTGTTCAATATTCTTAACCGTTTTCTGATGCTTGGACTTCAGGTTTATGGTGCACGCCCGCTGCGAAGATGGTTAGAACGCAAAGTGGTAACCAACCTATCAAGGATGCTGATCAACGATGAAGTGGATGACAATTCCACCGTCTTCATAGACGTTAAACCTGGAGAGAACCTACTCACATATACTGTGGAACGCAACGGTGGTCTTGTAAACAGTGTCACGGGGAAGAAGGCAGACATTCTCATTGAAGTACCGAGAGCAGAACAGCATGATCTCAAAAGAATGAGGGTTGAAGAACCAGACAGTGACTTAGATGATGAGATGGAAGACTAACTTTTGCTTCAGGCAGGTATAGAAGCTAGATTCTTGTAACAGGTAGATCAAGACCACGCTGTTGGTATTTCAGGGATGGTCTGCTTACTACTCAAGTTATGTAGCCGTAAATATGTAGCAATTTTACAGTCGGTTCAGAACACAGCAAAAATCCAAGCGCAAGTGTAAATGTTATTAAGG
This sequence comes from Physcomitrium patens, assembly GCF_059467195.1. Taxonomy (NCBI): domain Eukaryota; kingdom Viridiplantae; phylum Streptophyta; class Bryopsida; order Funariales; family Funariaceae; genus Physcomitrium; species Physcomitrium patens. The sequence continues at coordinate 2,803,115 of NC_143428.1, read as the reverse complement.
TTGTAGATTTCACCAACAACCAAGCGAAATTCAATTTTTGGATTATTTTCAAGTGTATTTGTACAAACTCCTCGGACGTTGCGAGTCTTTTAGATATTAGACTGTTAAGCCAATGCTCTAAAATATGCCTCTAAGCTTACTCTAGTTTGTTGAATGGTTGTCATTTGAACCCAAAGGAAATGTACACTGATTATTTTTCAGTGAGCTTAGAGCCGCAAGTCGACTATCAACCCTCACCAATGGGTCGTAACCCTAAATGCAACAACCAAAATAGAGCCCTTCGCACAAGAATTGAATACATCGTTGCATCGCAACCAATCTCGAAGGCTATGCTGCCGTGGTGAGAACAACCTTGAAATTTAGGATAGGAGTTGTAGCACTTGATACGCTTTCTAACTGCTATCCAGGCCGCTTCCAGGCCAAATGAGATGCATCGTCCTGGAGCTGTACTACTCAGGACAAGTGTAACGATCCAGAGTGACAACAAGTGCATTCATTTCATCATATGCCATCAGGTCGTCATCCAAGGTTCGTGTTAATATCACCTGTCGTGGACCTCCTCTTTCCAGACTCGACTCAATCGTGCACAACGAAGTTTAAAGGCCTAGTTGTAGGTGCTCTGTAACCATCGCAAACTATCCCCCATTGCCTTAGACTTCTCCTCAATCAGTCCATCCTGCTTCAGTCGCACAAAACTTTATTTTCTCTTTCTTCTTCGGTGGGTATTACGTTGGGTCGTTGGAGCTCATATAGGTCATGATTTTATTTTTATTTTTATTTTTTAAAAAATAATTTAAAAATTTCTTGTATCAGTCGTTTTGAGATTGAGTGTTCGGGTTTCTGGCCAAGACATTAGGCGGGCCATTGGGTCCATATTCTAAGAACAGTTAAACTTCCTGATTTGATCTGCTTTGGTTTTCGTGATTTTCCTAGTTCTGAATCAGTTAATGGATGGATTTTCTTACGTAGACCTACCGTCTGGGGGCTTTCGCAATGTAGTTGAGGAGTTTTTCTCAAACATGTTCGGGCTGCATTGGAAACCGGAGTAATGAACTTATTGCTCATCGGTGATCAAATTTTGTTCTAATCTATATTTGAGCTTGAAATGCTTCAAAACACCTCAGAGATCTCCGCCTTTGAATATCCAAATTTAAACGCAGAACCACTGCTTTGGCGAGCGTATTCCAATTTCAACGTTTATTTGCAGCGAGAAGGAAGGAGATTCTTTAGTATCTGGAATGTTTAGTTTTTGCCGCGTGCTTTGGACTCCACGAAGCTAGCTTTGTAAAATCTGATTTGCCGTGTTTAGTTCAGATGTATGTACAGGGGATTTAACTCGATGCAACCTAAATGCCAGTCGGATGGTTCGTTTATAGAATGCCTAATCATAAGCAGAGTTCTTTCATATTCATAAATTGGGTGCAAACTCCACATATTCTTCGAATAATTTCAGTTGCTAAATTGATGAATCGGGTGGCATTCCCGATGCCATTTGGTGGGACGTGACTCGCAGGCGTGGGGAGCTGTTGTGAGGTACAGACGACAAAGGTGGATAATTTGATTCGGCTGGTGAACAGGCTTGCATTGCCCTTGGTGATCACAGCAGTGTAGGTGCATTTCGATCTTGTCAATTCTTCAATTCTTATACTCGAGTTCTTGAACTGTTTCATGTCGGACCAGATGATAATTCTATTCCAGTTCGGCATGATCTATATTTTAATGATGTAGGCAGTTCAGACAGTCTTTGTCAGTACGTTCGAATCGGCGAGGTCCAGGCTTGAATTTCGACGTGAAGGATTAGTCTAAGAGAACTAATCTTGGCTGAGATCCCTCTTAAATTGCACCAAACCGTGTAGTTGCAAACGTCGATCATGAAAATCGTCCATCTTGAATACACACACAAACTAAAACCACCAACAGTTTTGTGAATGAACCTCATATCAAACAATGCCGTTTTCATTGCTTTTCAACTTAGGGTATGCATTAGATGCAATATCTGTGGTGATCGAGAACTGCTCCTTGTCATACCAGCGCTGTTCTTTATAATGTATGACCTGCTCTGGTTTGATGAGTATGAGCAACATGTGGTGGCAGGAATCAACACTAGGCGTCCGTTGATTTTGCAGTTGCAGACAGGAGTATGCAGATTTCCTTCACATGCCCGAAAATCAGTTTGGTAAGAGTTCTCGAGCACGTTTCAAACTCCATTATCCTTTGGTGACACATTGATTTGATAGCACTGTTCTAAAGTTAACCCTGCTAATCGTCCTTTTTAAGTTTCCTCGTGAGGATCGCCAAGCATGAGTTTAATGCCAATGGATCTGTCGTTGAGTGGTTTAGCATTTGCTTTGCAACTGATATTCGTGAGGAAAGACATCTTAGACGAGAGGGTCCTAATAATAGGACGGGGCCAGGGGATTACGGTTGTGCCACCTCAGCTCAGCGTTTATCCTCTCAACTGTACATTCGCGCCACTCACTTGAGAACATTTCTTATTATATTGACCCTAGCATCGTAGTTTGGGAAGATTCGAAGGTAATGCTTTGAGTCGGAACGTTTCAGTGCTCTGATTGTTTTGTTCTGTGTTGCATGAACTGGGCATTGGCATCAACAATATTCGCAGTTGCGAATTTGACTCTCCTCCACCTGCCGGGTCTTACACACACACACACACACATATATATATATATATATATATATATTAGCGCCTGCTTTTCCAGGTCCGTATTAAAAGAAGCGACGTAAATGTTAATGAATGTACGTTATTTCTTGAAGAATCTTCAGTTTCTGAGGAGTATGTTGTGCAGATAGTACATCCGACAGCATCGGCCAAGACATTGTTAGCATGGTCTGTTCTTGCATTGAGAAGGTGCAACCAGTTTTACTGTCCTGTTCGTAGGCATCATCTTTCCGATTTTGAGTGAGTTATTTTTCAAGGATGAAAATGAATTATACAGCGGATACTATCTGTGTAGATTTGAAAATATCATCAAACTGCGGAATTGCTGCTGTTGAGGGAATAGAATGTGCTGAATGCTTGTGTCATTGCAGCCAAATTCAATCGTTCTTGCTGTGTCTCCTGCAAATCAAGGCATCGCCACTTCAGATGCTGTTTAGATTGCCAGAGAAGTGGACCCTACTGGATGTGGCAGCATACTAACATTTCTTGTTCGGTTCCTCTTTTATCTTGCGGACTGCTTTGTGTTGAGCATGAACCTACTTCTGAGGTTTGCGTTCAACAAGGACGTGGCAGCTATGACAGTGGCCCAATACTTATTAATTCCTCTGCATGCGCTGTTTTACCTTAACTATCAGCTCCGTGTGGGTCATGGTTGGAGCAGAGCTTTTTCTAAGTTTCATGGTTCGGTAATGTGGGTGTGAATTTGCAGGAGAGATAACTTTTGGTGTTCTCACGAAGTTGGATCTGAAGGACAAGGGAACGTATGCCCTTGATGTAAATGAGGACTGGTTAATGGGTGGAATGAACATGTGATCTGAAGTTGGTTTTACTTGAAGGTCTCGGTGACGAGCGGACATGGCATCACATGCACTCTTCGTCAAGACAAGTTGGGTGTGGGCGGTAAAACCTTCGAAGTCCATCTGGATGGAGCGGCAAGACCATTGTCACTGGTGTTTTTGGTTCGAGATTTGAACGATGCGACCCACTCGTTGCTTGAGTAGCGCTGCAGTAATGCATGGATTTTTCAAGCCTCTGACTATGAGGTAAGGGGCAGAAAGTTAATGAGCATTTTTTATTTGCTGAGGTTGTTGCGTACCGTAGAACTTCTGGTGGGAATGCTTGACAATCAACTACAAGCTGCACCAAAGGAGTGTCCTTTTGACAAGCATCTGTCTGAGCAGAATGTCCGAGGGATTGTATCGGAGGCCTATGGTAACCAGCTCATCTTGTAGCTCCGGAACAAGGTCGAGGGCCGCTCATTAAACGTTCGCTGCAATTTTTCAGGGGCCCAGCGGAGCCAGTACCGGATGCAGTAAGTCACTCATTTGCAACAATATATGGATTGTTGCATTCTACATTTTTACGGATTTATTTTTTCACATTCGTGGGAATTTTTTCATTAAGGAGGAATTTAACGACATTCTGCATACTTGCGGATAGCCCAGTTCGTAGCACGGGGTTGGGGCTGATTCATGGTCTGTGACAACCCAGGTGTATTTCAATCTTAGGGATCTGGTTCAAAAATCGGTCCGGGAGTGTTCGGAACCAGTCTGAGACTTAAACGGTTTAATATTTTTGATTACTTGCTGGGTTACCATCAGAACCTGTCGCGTGTTAGCACCAAGGGTGGTGGTTGTCACTTTCCAGTTTACGTTGATTGGTACAACAAAAACTCTCGTACTTCACCGACTTCAGTCGAACTAGGAAGCGAGAAGAAGAATGGTGTGCTGATGTCAACCTTCTTTCTTACAGGAACTCAAGGGGTTTCCATTACTCCAAACGATTCGATTCTGGCTGGGTTTCGCTGTGGCAGGTCCCAATGTGGCAGCGTACGTTGGCATGGTTTGCAATCAGCTGAGGAACTCTATGCTCAAAGCTGCTGTCCACTGTTAAGTTCGTGAAGCGGAGCGGTCATTGATGGACCATTTTTACACTCAAATAGGCAAGCGGGAGGTGAGTAGCTTTTCAGTGAATACTGAAAGGGACTGGGCCTTTTTGATGAGCCAAGCGTGAGTGTGTGTGCAATTGTACTTGGAATAGTCCGGTGGTGAGGCTGATACCTATGTTGCACTTGAGCAGGGAAAGCAATTGTCAGCGATGCTGGACGAGGACCCTGCTTTGATGGAACGTAGAGTTCAGCTGTCGAAGAGGCTCGAGCTTTACGAGCAAGCCAGGGACGAGATTGATTCTGTTGATTGCATGTAGACCAAGTACGACACACTTAGTGTTCGAGTGTTTTGGCTCTACATTTTCTGACCTCGCTATGCCAATGTTAACGATACTCATCTTTACCTGCGATGGGTATTTTTTCGTGTCCTTCACAACATACAAACCCAGTGGTTCTGAAACCAGAACATGGATGTGAACTAACTTGCACCACATGACACTCTGACAGTTGGTAACGAGAGAAGCCTGGTGCAACTTCAGCGGAGCTTTGAACGCATGGTGTGAAATTGGTCAGGACACAAGTAGGGCCTGCCACAGGTAGTCTCAGGCATTGAAATGGAGCCAGATAGCACGCGATGCTGGCATTACGCAAACCTGAGCCCTCCATAGCAGCTGATTTCCGTGTGCAGCCTAGGAACTCCCAACTTATGTACTTGTATCCGTCATCCCTGTTTTGTTTTATTTTTTATATTTATATTTTTGCTTTTTTTGCTTTTTTGCTAACTCTTCTTTCCGAAATAGAAAAATAGCAGAACTGAAGACCTGCAGCGTTCCATCTTGGTGGTGAGTAGGAGACACTCAAGTCAAAGTAGACTCTGATTTGCTTCAAATTGTGCTGGTTTCCTGCAAAGTGGACTCGTGCTCTTGTTTGGAGGCACACCCATCTTAGTCTGGATCTTTTGTGAGGTGACATTATTTTTCATGTCTGTGATGGATTGTGGCATATCTGGCTTGGTATATTCGCTCCTTTGGTTGAGGTTGGTGGTGCGTCACAACATTGACTTCAATGAGCTCCAACAGAGAATCTACTTGAAACCAACCTCATTGTTCCTCTTAGTCACTGGAAAGTGCAAAGTTTTGTGCAACTTGGTACTTTTTCATGTGTTGCCACCCCAGTTTGATTTGTACGTTTTTAGTTTTAGTTCCAATTTAAATGTGTAGAATGAGCTGAGAACGTAGTAACATATAAAAACTGCATTTAATTAAAGCATCATTAGTCTGCTCATTGTTCATATTATATTCTTGTAATAAACCCAGTTACATTAGACAGCGATCTTTCTTTGAATCAATTTTTCAATATCTGCATTTACAAAATTTGTAAAGAATTTAAAAGTTCTTTTGGATGATTCAAGTACTTTGATTAGCTTGATAAAAAAATAAAAATAAAAACACTTACACAATGCTTTCAATTTGATAAAACAGTATATACTGGTATATATTAAACATGAAAATCACAAATATTAAATTGATGTGATAGAATAAGAAAACAATTGAGTTTAGGTACAATGAGCATGATTGGTCCATGATCAAATGGCAAAAAGATGCTAACGTAAAAAGAATCAATTGTTTCCAACGTTGCATCTAATTATATTTACAGATTCAATCATAAAAACAATCATTTTGAAAAAAAAAAAAAAAAAAAAAAAGGCAAATGCTGATTAGAGTTGTGACACACAACTATTGCTCTATTTCTGTCTGTCTTTCTGCATTGTGATGTTGTTGATGTTGTTGTTGTTGCAAAAATGAGCACTCACATCCAACACATGTGGTGGCCAAAGAGCAAATTATTGATGACAACATGTGGGTCCCTCAAGAGTTAAGTAATTTTTTTCTTAATATTAGTTAGCAAAAAAGTTAAGAAGTAGACATATTTTTACTTCTTCATCACAATTGAATTCTTTTCACAAAGATCTTCAACCAAATGCTGGAGTTGTGTTGCATGCTTAGAGTCCAAAAAAGGCAAAGATTCAGTTGATGTGAGACCCATGAATCAGCAATTCGAAAGCTTTTTGCAATAAGTCCCACAATTGCTTGTGTGCCAGCATGGCATTCTTTGTTTTTCTGTGCAATACCACGTGAATGTTTGTAAATAAAAATAATGTATGATTTATTCTCTGGAGTAGGTAATAGTAGTAGTAGTAATACTAATAAGAAGAAGAATGGAAGTATATTGAAAAGTTATTAAAAAAATACATTTGCATGGGAGAATGTACATATAACCAACTCTGTTTTAGTTGGTTAATACCATTTCAAAGTACATTCAAAATCATCAAATCCAAATCTCAAATTGGAAGGTAGTGTTTCTTGACTTTGAAACAACACTTCTTTGAGAATTGTGGATGTGTGTATACATGTATTTGTATATATATACATAAATATATTCATATATAGGAAAATGTTAAAATAGACCTAAGTTGCTACTAAACTGACCCATCCATTCTAACCATCATGAAGATAATAATATTAATAATAATAATAAAGAAAGAAATAGATTCATTTCTCCACTATTGGATCTGCAACCAATATAAACCAACCATATTCATCATGCTTACCACATTCTTCATCAAGAGATGGACTATTTACTAAAAGCATGGGTCTATTTAAACATTCTCCTGTGTGTGTGTGTATATATATATATATATATATATATATAATTTTTCTCTTAAAATGCTAGGTGTATCCTTATCATTTGCAGCTTTTTATGAATTCAAAGAATTGGTATAGGAAGAAATTATCAACTAAAATTTACTTAAACTATAACTTATATGAATTATAATATTTACTTAAAGTATAACTTATATGAATTATAATATTTACTTAAAGTATAACTTATATGAATTATAATATTTCAAAACTTACATGTATGTGCATGAATATATATATATATATATATATATATTCATACACACACACTCATGCATGGACACACACATTCACATCTTATTTCTTGTAAGAATGAGCAAAATAATAAGCCATAATCATAAAATTACAAAATAATCAGTTGTAATATTCTGTATTGCCAGAATTTTGTTTGTTTGTTTGTTTTTATATTTTTATAGCCATAACTTACAGAAGTAAAACTCTGTTTTAAAAAACTTATTAAACAAACATTTGGGTTTATACTAAGACACTCACACTTACAATTTTGTTAGGACACCAATTTCTCATAAGAAAGTATATTTCGTTGAAAGACAAAAAGAGCATGTTCACTTCAACACCCATTTTCAATAAAACTCTATCACAAAGCATTTGACCATCAAACAAGGCCCACCCAAAAAAGCAAATAAGACAAGGAATGAGAATGAAATATTTGCATCATATGCCACATGGCAACCCTGAAAGCAAATTGAAAGCAAAGCATAATTTGCATAAGAGAATTGGACCATTAGGAATATTCTTCATGGGATACCATTTTCCTTACTGATTGTGTGCATGAGGGCCAATGGAGGTCAACATAAGAACCATGGAAATAAATAGAATTAATACAAACCAAATGCATGCCTTTGTCACATGTGTGTTTTGCATATAATCATGTGTACAAAACTAATGGTGGAATTTACATGGGAGAATGGAGCCAATGATTTGTTGCACGTCCATACCCATGCACAATATATTATACATTATATTTATTTATTCATATATATATATATATATATATATAAACACAAGTATTAGACCATAGATCTTTAGAGGAAAGGGGGGGGGGTATAATGAAAGATACTTCACACTTCCTCTGTCATTGTACCTTTTAGGGTTTCTTTTTTTTTCTTTTTTTTTCTCATGTTCAGCCGTCAGTTGTTGGAATTGACTCACATGGCCTGGGAGGTTGTGATGCCCTACTTTATTTTTTGTCTGTTTTTATTCTACTATTTTATTATTTTATTTTTATAGCTTAGTTTTGTGTATGCAATATCAAGGCAACAAATGGACAGAGAACATGCCCTTTTGGAAAAATATATTACTGGCTATAAAAACATGGGCACTTCAGAGATGGCTGCATCTGCACTTGTGAAGGACAAACAAACTAACAAAAAAAAATCACAAACAAAGCCTGTTCATGCAGACAGCCTGCAAAAGCACAAGACTGAAATCCACGTCAGCACTTGTGGCCTGCTTTGGCAGAATTGGCGACATGAGTCTCCCTTTCTCTATTCGTTAATGTGTATAGATATATATATATATATATATACAGAAATCCGTTTGGGTCAATATGGATGGAATTCTGGTGTTACATAGTGAGCATCATTTTTATTTCATTTTTAAAATCTTTGCATATTTAAGGAGATTGGGGACCTTACACTTGGCAAACCAATTGAGTTAGAAAACCTAATTTTGGACTCTTTGTGGAAGCCATGCCCCTTTTGAGGCTCAAAGGCTGCCAATTCCTGCCCATTCCCAGCTTCTCAAGCACATGAATCTGTGGAGCCACATGAATGGAAGGCCATGGTTATTTTTAGGGTTTGTCTGTATTATTGTTTTGAAATCAATTGTAAACAGTATTTTTGTTACCATGATTAAAAACTCGTCATTCTTATATCATGCCAAACTTCAAAAGATCTAAAGAACAAACACACTTGTTCTTATATGTAACATTGTTAGAAATGGTTCTTCAATTGTTTCTTTACTTTTATTTTATGACATTTGAATCCATACATGTAGGTGTTATGGATGGATGCATATAAATATACTTAGTGTATTTATTTAATTGTTTTATTTTATCATGTAAGTGTTCAAAAATTTAAACATTGGTAGAATGCATGGATAACTCCCATGTACTCTCATACACTGGTTGATATTTTGCTCTATTGATGGAAATTGCATACCAGATCAACAATTTAAATTCCATCTCATGTATTCCATGCCTATTATGTCATATTCCTTTTATAATCAAACTTAATGCACACTTTTTTTCTTTTCTCCCTCTCTATCTCCAAATGTTCCAATTAGTTGAAGTGTCCCTCATATAAACAAAAGACTACACACTACAAAACTGCGACTTACTCATGCCAATCTCACATGACATACTTGGCCAAGTCTACACCATTCAAGTCATACCCAGAACAATGTCTTCACATACAATAAATGAATAGGGGGAAATGGAGAGATGCAGACCTCAAATATACTTATAATCTAGGGAGGCAAGAGCCACCAAAATTAGGGCATAAAAGAGGAGCCCCACAACACAGAGTGACCATTGCATTCTAGCGCCCTCAAAAAATCAGGCAAAGGGGGGACCGTGATTGGAAGGCGAGATGTGCTCATCCCCGGAAAAACTATCCGACGTGGCAGATCCAACCATGCAATCATTCCGGGAATGTGCCAGGTGGACACGGACAGGCTGACAGGGCGTCACGAACGTGCCGAGTAGCATCCTGTGACGGCAACCACAACTGAAGTCCAGATTCGATTTGGGGAGCCGCGCTGGCACTCTTGCCACATCGGCCCCTTCGGGAACGCTGCCCCGGGGTGCTTTGTTCCCATGTTCACATGTTCCCTTGCTGTGAACGCAGCGTCCCCCGTTTTCACCACTTCTCCTCCAGTCTCTCTCGTCATCTCGTGTTCTCTCGTGTCTTGCTTCGCTTTACTTTGCAGTAACGCTCTCTTCGCCTTCGCTTCTGTGCTTTCTGCTCGCTCGCTCGCGACCTTCGTGTTCCACGGCGGGATTTGTTTGTAGGCTTCGGGACATTTTTAAGCTTCGTTTGTGTCTTCGTTTAGTTGACTTAGAGGCCGATTGTAGTCGTTCTGAGAGCACCTGTTGTCTTTCTCTCGAGGGTTCAATAGTGCGTATTTTTACTTCGCTTTGTACGATTCCTTTTCGCCGCGGGCGGAATTGCTTGCTATGTCTCGTTTCCGTGCTATTTGAACTCGAGTCCTGGTGTTTTTGAGGACTGTGGAGAGGTGCAGTCGGTTGTGAGGTCTTGGTCGCTTACTTTTATTTTTGCTTATTTAGTGTTTATTTGTTTTGTTTGGTTCCTGAGTATTACGGCGAGTTTTAGTGCCGGGGGTTTCTCTATTCTGGGGAGGGAGAGGGGGTGGCGAGAGGGGCTTCTGTGCCGTGCGTCTCGGAACGATCGCGTCCAAGCATGTTGGTTTTGACGTGCATGAAATCATAGTGTTTGTGCTTGCGTTGTGTGAGTGTCCGTGTTTTTCTTTTTGACTTTTTGTCTTTTTTTTACTCCGGGGATGTTCATTGGTGATGAACCCTTATGTGATAGGGGAGAGAGTCTCCCTCCAGGACAACCAAGTCCGTGAATCGATTCCCAAGAAACTATCGATCGAGTTCTAACTGAACTACCTCGGTATCTCTAATGTGTTCCTGCGTCGCGCCTATTTATGTTTACCTGGGCAGCCAACTCTCCAGTTTTTTCCAGAGCTGGACGATCTGGACTGTGTGGAATAAACGATTTGATATCGAGCGGCCCAAGGGCATTAATGGCGTTGAACATTTACAAAAACAGCTTACACTTAAATCTAATGTTACCTTTAAATACAAAGAGCTTGAAGAAGCAACGGCTGGTTTCAGCAAGAAATATCTCATTGGGGTGGGAGGCTTTGCAAAGGTACTCGTTAAAAATAAACGAACTTTGTCTTGACACACTCTCTCATGAACCGCCATCTTGAAATTGTCGTTTCATTCATTTCGTTGAATATATATATATATATATATATATATATAGTTGTCATGTAGATGGAATGTTGAGCAGACGATGTCAAATATTTCAAATATATCAAGGTATTAACTCTGTTTCTTCTTTGTTTATGGGTTTTAGGTGTACAAAGCCACTCTGCCGGACTCAAGAGTTGTGGCTGTAAAGAAACTCTATGGAAGAGGGAAGCAAAGCGATCGTGAGTTCCGCGCAGAGATTGAGACAGTGGGCAATTGCCACCATCCCAATCTAGTCCAACTGCTGGGATACTGCAGGACGAAGGATGGGAAGCTACTGGTATATGAATACTTCGAAAATGGGAGTCTCAACAAGTACATGAGACGCAATCCAGGCAGCAAGGAAGCACATTTAGATTGGAACACTAGACTCAAGATTGCAGTGGGGGCGGCGGAAGGATTAGCATATCTTCACAATCGGGACCCTCGGATCATCCACCGGGATGTGAAGGCCAGCAACATCCTTCTGGACAAGGATTTTGAGTCCAAGGTGTCCGATTTTGGTCTGGCCAGGCTTATTGATCCGGCCAAGACGCACGTTACCACTTTCATCGCAGGAACTAAAGCGTACATTGCTCCTGAATACCAGAAGAGCCTCAGATTGACAGTTAAGTGCGATGTTTACAGCTACGGGATTGTGCTGCTGGAATTGCTCACCGGAAAGGACCCGTCCATGGGTAGGAACTTTGACATTATCGCCTGGGTGCAGCGGCGAATGGGCAGCACCCCAGATTTCTTTGATGTGAGAATGTTGGATTGCGCTGATAAGGATGCTAATAAAGAAGCCATGACGAAAGCGCTTTACTTGGCCCTGGACTGCACAAAAACTTCCCCACACCAACGTCCGACGATGGACGAAGTTGTGGCGCAGTTGAAAAGCCTGCAGGAGCCTGCGAAGCGCTGGGAAGAGGAGGCAGAGTGCAGTGAATCTTCCAGCCAGCAAGATGAGCACAGCTCCGTCCTCCCCGTTGTTGAAGAGTCTAGTGGCACAGCAATTTCTAGTGCTGCCACATCGGGAGTGGAGGACGATGTGTTTCCGGGTAAAGCTTTGGACATTCCCTTTGAGAGGCCATACATGGTGAGGGTAGTCTCGACCCCAATTTTGAGTGGCGCTGTGAAAGGAACGGACGACACTCGCGCGGTTGTGACAATTGAAGATATTTGGTTGGAAAGCCAGCAGCTCACTCTTGGGCTGGAGAATGGGGACTCACCGTCCCTCTCGCCTGGGGCCAACTCACCGCGCCGTCCGGACAGCGCAGATTATATTCAGAAGGACTACTCGCGGAATCAGTCATTCTGATAATTCGCTTGAAAGTAAGAGTATAGTCTGCAGGTATGGTAATAAAAAAGGGGAATCGTTTAGAGAATGAACTGCACTTGCAGGCTTCACAGTTGATTGCTACACAGTTGCACTTGGTGGCTGCGTCTAGGAGTTGACACTAGCTTTTGGGCCGAGAGAAAAGTAGAATGCTCTTGTTTCTTGAGGCAGGGCGAGGGGAATTTTTTTCTGTTGGCTGTGGCCAGCCTCCATTATTGTTTGTATGATTATGTGAATTTTTACCCTCCTCTCCTTTCCTCTTCTCTTTCTTTCTCTTTCTCTCTCAGGTAAGCGTTTTTCCTGCAGTAAGTACGGACGGTCTCATGACAGAGAGCCTTTGGAGGGGTCAAATTCAGTTGGAACGCATAAAGACTCCCATGTATTGGAGTCCACTGTAATATTTGTCTCACGCTGGCCGTGCATAGGATACGGTTAGCCTCCAAGGGATCTTGTGCAACTCTTGAGAATTATAAATACATGACTTGTCACGGAAAAATACCCTATTCGTATTTATTTGTGGCAGCGTTTGATCCCTTTCGTGCCGACTCATATAATCCCTTCTTTGCAATTGATCTCTACTGTCAAGTCTTGTGCATATTCACCTAGTCAACATCTTTCGCAGTGCATTGCGGTCTGGTTTGAAGGGTACTTTGCTGCGCCACGACAAAGCACTGAAACTTAATGTGTTGTCTTATTTGTCATTATGAAATTCGTTTATCCTCTGACCTGCTTTCGTTGTAAGCCATGCCTGCTTCCTACAAGCCCACTAAATCTTCTGACATGGACCCTCATGCGCATGAACGGTGGCAAGTGTAGAACGGAAAACGAAGTGACAGCTCTGCAATAGAAGCTTTAAATCGCATCAACCCCGCCACACCATCATGCACCGATAACAGCTCATTAAATGTAACGCAGATTCGAGGCGAACGGAAATTCGAGACCTAAGGATAATAAAATGTGGGCGTAGCCGTTGAGGCGACGAATCTTTCAGGGGGGCCCAGATATTTACATGAACTTGTAGTGGACAATCAACGGTTTCCGAAGGTTGCCAAAGTGGACACACAGTCAAGGCGTTGGCTGGCTGAGTCACACCTCTGCTCCCAAATTTAGCAGTCACCACCCCTCGAATATCGAGCGCCGCACAGAAGGGAGTAGAAGAATGAATACCTCCAAAGCTCCTCGAGATGGGAGTCGAGGTGCGCGCGATGCCTTGCCGTTTGGTGCTGCTTGCATGGTTCCTTGCATGCAGAGGTCGGGACAGGAAAAATTCTCCCGATGGAGTCACGGCTTCCTCGAACTTTGCAACTGAGAATCAAAGTGCACTTTGCTCTTTTTTACACTGGCGTTGGGTTATAGAGTGGAATGAGAAGGTGCGGAGATGTGGATATGGGGTGCCGCGATGGGAAAGAGACTCAGATGGATGCCCTGCTTTTCACCACACTTGGTGCGACGTCGTCTCTCTTTTTAGAACCTTTCTCGACCACGACATGCATTCAACGCCCCCACTCACTCATTCTCACTCTTACTCACTCACTTACTCGATTTGCCGAAGGGATCGATGCATTTTTCTTTCCCTTTCTCGCTTGCATCCGACATGGCTCACGCGTATCCACGATGGAAGATATACTCACTCTCGCAGCTTGGCATTCCTTACTCTATTGGACGCAAAAGTTGGATTTTTACCCGAAACTCTACACTAATTGAGCAAAGGTTACATTGGATCTTAAATCCTCATATGAAACCCTAAATCTTACGTGTAGTACATAGTCTAGAACAAAGAACATTCATAGCTTGTCTAGAGCCTAAAGTTTTCTTTTACTTCCTGAGTTTTTTGCCACATTCTGCATGACAATTGTCTCAAGGATCTTTGTATGACCAACTTTCATCCTAAACATGCTTTCGGTTATCCATTTTGTTTTATTTTTAAATTTTTTTCCTACAAATAGATGTTTCACATTTTTATATTTTTAAGTTGTAATATATATATATATATATATATATATATATTCATAATTTAATTATTGCAAGACATTTTAAAGAAAATTTTGTCATATTCTATCATGTTATTCTGAATCAACTTAACTTTATAAATGTCTCACAACTGTCTAGTTTTCATTTTATTGTTTATTCATTATTCCAAGATGTTATATGTATATTTTTTTAACATTCCATTATGTTATTCTAAATCAACTTAATTGTGTAAAAGACACAATTTTCTAGTTTCAATTAATTAATTAATTAATTATTATAAGATATTTTTTAGATCTTTTAGATTTTATTTTATTTTTTATTTTATTTCCTATTCTTTTGTGTTATTCTAAATCAACTTAGAATTATTGTTATTGTGTGAAGGTTGCTTCATATCTTATTTATAAAGATACAAATAATTTGTTGAATCTGAATTTTTAAAAAGCATAGATTTTCTTTAAAAAGTAAAGAATAGATTAATGTTGAAAAAATAAAATTTAAGCATGATTTTGATGGAAAATTATATATTTCCATAGATTTATTTATTTATTTATTTATTTATTTATTAATGATCATAAATACCTTTGATTTGAATAGAAGTTAGCTTACATATTAAAGATGCATCTTAGTTTACTATACAATAAGTTTGAAAACACTCCTAAATAAATATATATATATATATATATATATGTATATATATATGTACATATATATTATAATTTTTATTTTATTATTTTAATATATATATATATATATATATATATATATGTGTGTGTGTTTGTTTGCAAGTTATACGAAGTGTGTTGTCTATTGATATGTAAAAATTACTTTGAGCTCTTTATGCAATTATTACAATCTTTCTACGCCATGTTAGCTACAAAAATGTAATTTTTTTATGTGTTGTAATTTTGGAATATAAATATAATTGATTTTAAATAAACATAAAAATAATTATCCAATTTGATTTAAAGCTAGTTTGTAATGCTTATAAGTAATACCAATCAACTTCTTACCTAGCTTAGTTATATACATTATCAAATATAAGATTGTGGTCAAATAATATATTTTTTGAATTACACTATAAATATTCTACACTTCTTTAAAATAACAAAATGACTTTGTCAACTTCTTTTGTAGTTTAACAAGTTTTTTAATTTAATAAATTTAAAAAGTGACTTATTATAGATTAATAAATTTCTTAACTATCAAGTTTTAAAATAGCTTAACAACATGCCAAAGACTTAAAAAAACTTTGATATCATATAACATCTTAAAATTCATGTCCTTTTTATAAACTCAAGTTTTTTTTAATATAGGCATTACAAAATACTTATTATCTTCAAAACCAATACATTAATGTCGTGATAGAAAGGTATGTATAAAAGTATAATCATCTATCTTTTATATAAATGTATTTAATTTCTAGCTTTAAGAGGTAATATCCTATCATCAATCATATTTTGTAAATATTTGTCAAGAAAATGAACTTGATGAAAGTAAATAAACAAGTATAAGAAAATGGAAATAAAGAAGTATGTATATTAAATTATATAAAATTAAAGCAATGTCTATAAAGCTTCTAAGAAGCTTTCATATAAGATATTATGGAATTAACTTATTTTTATTTACTTTTATCTAATCATATAGGTAATTATTGGTTTACATGTGTATGTCCATGACAATATTCCACATCTGAAAATTAGAGCTCGTTTTGTAATTTCTTTTTCAAAAGTATATTAAAAGTGTCTTATGCATTATTTTACTTCCTTGAAGAAAGATAAGATACATCAAAGATAAGATACATCAAATATATCTTTAGTCTTATATAAATCAATGTGATAAAGTTTTATTATTTTATTATATATATATATATATACATATATACAAAGTAAAGATTTAAAAAACTATTTTTAAAGAATAAATTGAATTTTTTAATATATATTAGAAAACTTTGTTTTAAGACTTGTAGATAAAAATATAGGTTTAAAAAGAAAAAATAATCAAATATCTTAGCTTATATGTTTTAAATTTTATTATTTTTTTGATCTTAAGTCCTATTCTTAACTAGTATCAAGAACTTATTCAAATTTAAATTAATATCTCATAAAATATTTATATATTTATATATTATTAATTATTATAAAAATTATATATCTTAATCTTTTCAAGTAATGGTAATATATTGAATTAGAATGACTATTGCCAAAGTCAAGAAGATTAGATAGTCTTGAAATAAGACTAAGGACTACAAAGGTGTTGACAAGAGTAAAGAAGGCTTCACTCCATATATACTCTCTAACTAGAAGCTATGTGGTGATATTCTATAGGACCCCTAACACATATTGACTTTGCTAGATACATGACTTTACTTACAAGGCAGGTTATCTATATGTGCACTATATAGTCAGTTTGTTCCACATGTTATTGATATGTGTGTCATGTGGCTAACTTGTTGATTAAGTTTCTTATCTATCAATTAATTACAAGCATGTGTAAAATCAAAGCAATATCTATGAAGCTTCTAAGAAGCATCTCTATAAGATATTATGAAATTAATCTATTTTTATCTATCTCTATTTAATTACATAGGTAATTATTGGAATAAATATATATATCAATGACACATTAGAATAAATATTGCCAAATCTTATTTGTTTTAAAAATTCGTAACATGACTATTAATTTTTGTGAGGCTACTTTTGATAAATATAAATCCACTACTAATCAATCTAAAAATAATTTTATACAAATAAGAGCTTAGATATTATAATAAAAAAAAAAATTCTAAAATTAATTTTTATTTTATAAATCTAAAATCAAGAATATATTTAAATAATAAATAAAAATTTGATCATTGATAAAAATAAAATATTTAATATAACATTTATTTTTTGATATTTAAATTTTTTATTATCTTAAAAATATAAATATTTATTTATTTTATTAATTAAAAATAATTTCAAATTTTTTTATAAAAAAACATTTTAAAATATCATCAATGAAACTATAAATATTACTAATAAATACTCAAGCACAACTTAATTGATTGGAACAAAGTATTTTTTGGATATTGTTATATAAGTATGTTACTAACATAAACCAATTGATTTATAAACCTAATACTTGATAGAAAAAAAATGAAATTTAACATCAATTATTCATATTTTCTTCATAGCTTCTTATATTTAATATTAAATTATTTATAAATTAATTTGAAATTTCTTAATTTGTGCTTCTATATATTATCATAACACAAATTTCTTTATTATGTTTTTAAAATTTTATTTTTATAATTATTTATTCTTAATGACTTAGTATATAATCTTTAAGATTTTTCTACTACAAAATAACCTTGAACATCTTTTAACTTGATTGTTTTGAAATAGGATCTTTCTTTATTTTATTTATTATATTTTTTATCGGTTTTTTAAAAAATAAAATTAGAATTATTTTGTAGATTTTTTTTATTTTTTTATTTTTTTTTTTGTAGAAGAAAAATATTCCCTCAAAAAATAATTGAAGAATAATTCCTGTGTGCTATGTAAGCCTAAATAGTTCTTAGTTGTCATGTCTTTCACTACTATGTTAAATCAATCTAAAGCTAATACATTTGTTTAGTACATTATCATATGTTTTGTTATTTTTTTAAACCACATCAAATGTAGAATAGAAAACCTATACATTTTGTTATATTTATAATGAAAACCAAAAGTAATAATAGATTGATATGTATAATTTAATTATTAACATTAGATTTATGTCTATATAAGAATAAAAATTAAACAACCTGAAATATCTTTGTTTATAATTACAACTAAATTCTTTTATACCCCTGCTTTTTGCTATCATTTTTAATTCCTTTTATTTCTAGGTGTGAAAATCTTATAGAGTCTAAAAAATTACATATATCTTATTGTAAAATAGATTCTTAAAACTTGCCCTACACAATATTTTATGCACTTGAAGATTGCTTTTTAAATCATGAAATGAAAGAACTTATATTTTTATGTAAATTTCTTAGATATAGTCTTTTTCAAGTCAAATAAATTAATAAATTAGTGCATGTTCTAATGAAGCTACATCACTTTAGATTAAATAATTTTAAATGATTTAAAGTAAATAAGAAATAAAATTTTATCCAATTTTTTAAAGAATTAATTAAGATTTATTTAATGTCTTCTAAAAATTTAAAATTCATGGTAGCTATATACATGTTTTAAAATTAGATAAAAAAATAAGAAACTTATATATGCTTATTTTATACTTTAAAATAACATTTTTATAATACAATAATTTTTATTTTAAATGATTTCTACATTTCAAAATTTCTAAGAAATGCCTGCTGTAATTATAATGAAAATACACATTACCTAAATAAATAGAAGTTGGTAGAATCAAATTAGATTTATAATCTTTTATTTGAAAAACATCAATATAGTTTTGTAAAGATCAACTGGATCTATAATTGAACCATGTAAATTTATTTAATTATTCAAGAAATATTTTAAGTTTGAGCGAAAATTATGAAAGCTTCATGCATCTTTGATATTTAAGTTTTAAACCTTATGGTCCTTAAGAAGCTGCAACAAGGAAGTTTTTAATTATTTATTATCATTAGAAATAAATTTTATATTATTTTTAATCTTGACATCATTTTTTAAAATATTTCACATTTAGTTCAAGACTCAATCATTTTAAAATTAAAAATAGCTATTTGATTATTTTTCTACTTAATAAATTTTCAATCTCATGTAATTTATGATATTTTAGTCAGCATAGAATTATGAAAAATTATTAATAAATCAAAAAATGTTCCAGTAAAGAATTAATAGAATAAGTTCAATATCACATATTTGTTAATTCATGAAAACTTATTAATCAATTCTAAAAACAAAATTAATCAACCTCAATTTTTCAATTTAAGTTTATTAAAAACATATAATAATATACTAGTTTAATCTTAATTATTAATTTTTTAAAGTTATAAGATCCAATATTAAATAACTTAGTTATAATGAAAGTATAATTAAAAAATATAATAAAATTTGTGCTACTACCAATAAGAATCAAATCTTACAACAATAATTTATTATCATTATTTAGTAGAAGTTTTACAGTTAATATTAAATAAAATGGTGTTCTAGTTATTAACCAATTATTTTTAAAATTAAATAACCAAGTTACAACTTCAATATTGGATTTGCATTTCCATTAAATTTTGAGTTATTTTTTTTATTTTTTTAATCTGTAAAAATAGTTTCTAATAAAGTTTTTAATATGAAATCACATAATTATACATTTAAATTTTAATAATTTTGTAGGAATTTTTATAACCTTTTAAAATATGAAATCAAAAGTAGAAGATGAAATTTAATGCTATATAATCTAAGCTTTTTACAAAAAAAAAAAAAAAAAAAAAAAAAAAAAAAAAAAAAACTTTACAATTTCTTTTTTTTTTTTTTTTTTTTTTGTTTTATTAATTTTTTCTTTTTTCTTTAGACAGTTGAAACATATGTTTAAGCTTGAGAAACCATTCAACTACCAAAGAAGGAGTCCAATTACAAAAAAGAGAATATGTTAGAAATTAAGGTTGTCCAACTATAACAAAGACTAAATATTTTAAGTTTTTTGAAAATTCAACTCAAAAAAATCTAATATTACCTTTAATAAATTTTAATTTTATATATATTACAAGTTTGATAAATTCCAAAAACCATATATTTTTTACTTTTGTTATATTAGATTTTAGAACCTTTTATTCTATTACTTGTAATCGTTTTTTAAAATTTCATATAAAATCCTCAAGATAAAATTTTATATTTGATCTATTTTTTTTTTACAGATATCACCCAAAATGCCTACAAGTATTTGTACTTTTTAAAGCATATAGAAGTGTAACAGTACTAAAAATATAAGTTTCTTATATATTTTTAAGTTTTAAATTACATTTATTATAAAGAATTATAATTAAATTTTAAATTTCTATATATGTACAAAAGTATTAATTTTTACTATTTTAATTTTAACTTTGTTTTTTTATGTCCCAGAAATTCAAATTTCTATTTATTAGAGCAAGAATACCTTACTCAAGGTATAGAAAAACGTAGATTTTTTCTATTATTTAATAAAAAATAAAAATATTTATTAGATTAATCGCTATTAATATCTTAAGAAAGTATAAGGACCTCAAAGATATATCTGAAAATTAATACATAGATTTTTAATTGAACCATTTTATTATAATTATGCTTTTGAACTTTAAGAAGGAACTCAAATTCTATTTGGACCATTTATAATCCTTAAAAAATAATTGGTACAGTATAAAGATTGTATTATTGTATAATTGATATTTTAATTTATTAGATTTTTTTCATGTTAAAATTTTAAAAAATATAAATTGATATATTAATTTATGAGAATTTTTTTAAAACATAAGAGAATTTTATTTTTAATTTATTAAATAAAATAGTATTTCCTTGAAATTTTTTGACAAAATTTGTTAAATTATGTCACTAATTTCTTTTTATATTAAACTTAAAAGCATTATAATTTTTGTAGAATTTATTTTATTAAAAAAAACTTCTTTTCCCTCAAAAGACATTTATATTTTCTATAAAATCAATTAAGCCTCAAAGTCATAAATCAAGACATAAATTTGAAAAGATAATATATTCCTCTGTTATCAAAAGAGAGAAGATAGAAAAATAAAAGATAGATATAAGTTAAAGATTAATCAAAATGGCTATATCCAATTACAAAAAATCTGAATAGTTTATACCTTAATAATTTATACCTTCTTAAAATCCATTTGGAAATTATCAATGGAGATGAAATACCCAAAAACAATTACTTGTGTTGTATAAAAATTATATTTCTATATCTTAATATATAATTATGCATGCATGTATTTTAATAATATGAGACAAAAATGTTATTTTTTATTTTATTTTATTTTATTTTTTGTAGTCTTCGTATACTAATGAATATTGATTAAAGATCACATATTATTTTTTATTTTTTATTTTTTAAAATATATCATTTATCAAATGCTCAAAAGTAGCTAGAGCATTTGCTAATCCAAATGGCATGATATTTTACTTAAATTGGTTATATCTAGTTTGAAATATAGTCCTCTATTCATTTGCTTGTTTTATGAGCATCAATTTATAAACTCAGCATAGATTTATTTTAATATAGATCTTAACTTCACTAAATTGATTAAGAAGCCCCTCTTATAGAAACAAAAGACAACAATTCTTGATAGTCTATTTGTTAAGTTGATAATAATCTACACATATATGTAAGGACCTATTTTTTTTCTTCACAATGAAGAATAGTGCACTTGCAAGAAAATTATTTTATGTAATATTAAATAATTTGCAAGATTTTTTTTAATATTTTCCTTCAGTATTATATATATATATATATATATATATATCCATTGTAATAGACTAGAAATTGGTCCAAAATTTATTAAATTTTTCTTTTAAAGATCAATAGTGCAATTTTAAGATTGGCATTTTTGTAATTTTTAACAGTCGTCTTTTTAACACTCATTTTTTCTTTTGCAACTTGTATAAATATTTTAGAACAAACAAATAAGAATCAAAATAATTTGTTGATTTTTAGACTAAGTCTCAATGTAATTTTTTGCAGTTTCTGAATAAGATAAAAAAAAAATTGAATTCAAATTAAGAGAAGCCAAGTAGAAGAGGCCAAGTACTACTGGTTTTGAACAAAATTAATTGATGTCAAACAAAACAAAGAATAAAATAAAATAAAAAGCTACTACTTAATTTTCTAATTTCACTTCTAATTACTTCGTCTCTTCAATAACATCTTCAAATGCAAGTGGTTATTCACCAATTACATCTTCTAGAGTTGGTAAAAATTTTCTTTAAGAATATTAACATGTGTTGTGGTACAAAGTCCTTAAATATAAAACAAATTGAGGCTCTAGTATCAAGAAAACTTTAAATTAAGAATTTATAATATAAAGTTACAATATTTGTAGGAAGTTCAATAAGATGTAAAGTTGGTGATAGCAAGATACATACACTTAATGGTTATAGTCTGCATTTTTTAAATCACATAGTTGCTACAACAACCATGTGTCTTTGTTTTTTTTATTTTTTCCATGTTTGAATTCATGTTTTGAATCTCTACTGTTAATTTTTTAGATTGGGTTTTTTCAATTTACATAGGTTTTAATTATTTTTTGATTTTTTTATATTTTTATAATTTTGTTGTAATATATAAATCTTTGGACTCTCAAAATTCCTTGTCATTGCTTGATTTGTCCCTTTCTAATCAATTTTTTATTCTAAATGTCTTTAATAAAATACGTTATTATATGTAATTGATTAAAAGATTAATTTCTCTAATAAATTTTCTTTTTATATTGTAAGTAACGTATCTTTGATATTATCTTTTAATTAGTCTTAGAATTTATTAATAAGAGTTTAATCACTCTACACTATATTATAAGTAAGTTGTTGAAATTCCAAAAGATAATTAGCAACTAAATTTGACCCTTGTTTCAAAGATTGGAATTGTTTTTACTACTCCAAATGTGGCTATAAATGCTTCTAAAAATCTTTGTTTCAAAGAATTTTTGGTTGCTCTTTCCAAATGTGGCTATAAATGCTTCTAAATTTTTTTTAAAAATCCAAATGTTAATAATTATTTTCTATCAAAGATACAAACTAAAAAATAAAAAGAAAATTTTTTTGATAGAAAAGTATCTATACATTTCAATTGAGTGTTACTATCAAGACATCAAAAATGATATAAGCAAAAGAAGAATTTGACATGTTTTAGAATTCTAAAAGCAATTGATCTTGTTCCATCAAACCTCTCTAGCATATATATATATATATATATATATATATATGTTCATATAGTAGAAAAATAATTAAAACCCGTTTTTGGAGTTGATCTACTTATACTTGTTTTTTTCAATTATACAATTACTTAATGCAAATATTAAACTTTATAGTCTATTTATTTTATTGATGTACTAATAGTACTTTTATAATTGATATTATTAGTATATGTGATATTTTGTTTAAAAATTATTAAAGAGATTTTGAAGATTGATAGTAGTTATAAATTAATTTTTACTTCTTTAAAGTGAACATTCTACAATTTTTTTTTATATCTATCTAAGATGATTTAGACTTAAATTTAAAAATACTAGTGAGAATAGAAGTCAAATTAGAAGAAGATAATTTATAACTTTTAACATTGAATATAGATTTCCATATGAAGCATAGTCTATCACTTACATAAAAAAATATATATATTAAAAAATAATATATTAGTTTAATAGTAAATAATATGCAATCTTAAAAATACATCTTTTTGAATATAGAATAAATTACTCACTTCTTAAACAAAAAACCTATATCATAATAGTAGTATAGTTAAAATATTGAAGAAGCAAATTTCAATAAAACTTTAAAGATACAATATCCTTTTATATTATTACAAAAAAAAGTGTAAAAAAGAAGAACTAAATATAAGATATACAAAAAATAGAATGACTATTTTCAAATATGAAGAATCTAAAGAGTTTCAAATCAGAATTAGAATATTAGAAAGGTATTGACAAAATTGATAATAATCTCAATTTTGGTTCTGTATACATTATCTACCAAGAAGATCTTTTAAAAGTATTTTGAAGACCACAAGACTTGTGGCCTAAACATCAAGTTGTATTGCTTCTAATACAACTTTTTAAAAGTAAATAACTTCCAAGACAAGTTTAAATAATTATATGAAATATGTATGGGACTCTAAAGATCTAATTTATACTAAAAAATCTATTCAAAGTCTTGTAAAAAAGAATTGTCCACTTAGTGTATTTCTACCTACTTCTATTTACTTTTGTTTACTCAAGTAAGATGGATATCTATTATAAATGCTTAGCATTTATTAATCCCAATGAAGATTAATTTGACAATCTAAAGTATAAAGATCACTTAAACTGCCATAGCTCTATATTTCTTGGCTAATACATATGAGCATATATTTTGTATTTTATCTTATTTGAAATGAACTTAAAGTTACAAAAGTTAAATTGATAAAATAGTGACTATTGAATAGAAATTATATAAAACTTATTGTAAGTACAATTAAATTACATATTAAATTAGCATAATGAATTTGAAATAATACCATAATAAGTAAATGGAGAATTTATATTAGTTTATAAATTTATAAAAGATAAAATAAGATTATATATTTTAGTTAAAATATTATTTGCAATGACACTTATGTATTTTCTAAAAATATTGGTATATAAATAAGCTAATACTATATATCATAATAATTTACATAAAACAAAATAATATATGTGTTGAGTTGTTTTAGTATGTTAGTATTTTTTACTTTTTTTTTAGTAATTGAATTGAGACTTGTATATTAAATTTAATAAAATCTAAAAAAATAATAATAATAATTGCTTTCAAAACACAGCAAGGAACCCAAATGTTAGTGTATATTGAGCACATCCCTCAACTTGATCACCTCAATATGAGCAAAGTCCTAAAACGTAACATAACTCTCATGCAAACTGTTATAAATCAATTGCATACACATTGAAAAATACAATAAAAAATGACATGATTAAATGCCTAAGCTGTGTACAGTTCTCATCTTCCATCATGTGTCGTGTGTATAACTATATCTCTGCAGCATAAATTCTAGATAGCTTAGGTAGTGAAGAACTTCCGAGGTAGAAATTCTCTGGCAGCATGTGTAAAAGTCTTCTAATCATGTGAACAAATGTTTTCAAAGGAAGTGATACAAACACAAACCTGCGAAAGTGTTAAGCGCATGCTATCTTAGGATTGCACAAAAAACTGCACAAAAGTTGAAACTCTGTCTTCTGCGACTCTTGATTGCGTCCGGTGGTATTTCCGAAACGTATGCTGGTTGCCTGCGATTACAATGACGACACAATAGTCTAAAAAAACGCATGGCATGTTAAACAAAGATCGTACTGTATGGATCGTCAACGAGGTGGCAAATGACGTTCGTTGAATGAACCGAGAAAACCTCATCGTAGGGCCAGAAATGGGCTCTCCCTGACTCTCGGGGGTTCAAAAATGCACCATCTGCAACTCGGTTTCTAGGTCTACATTCCTGAAGAATTTGCGGGTTCGAAATGGGGCACTGCCCAATCATGCACGGAACTGACAACGTCTCAAATTCAACTCTGACGATGTGTCAAGTTTTAAATGCAACTGCCCGGCCAGCGTTGCGCACAGAAAAAGAGGAACTGCAACAACTGGGGTTGAAATTGGTCACACAATTTAACTGTAGGTTGTGAGATTAACGCAAAATAAGACCGAAGACCGCAAAGAAACAGGAAGGGAGGACTGCGTAGGGCATGTTTAAACCGCCCCCCAACGGCGAGCATTCTCATCGGGGGACGGAAACAAATAAAAAACAATTGGAGGACAGAAGGAATTTTGGAGGGTTTGGCAAAATTTGAATGCTCAAATGTTAGGAATGAGGAGGCGGCTCCACGGAGACCTCATTCGTTGCCCGGGCCAGGGCGGGCAAAGGATTCGAATTCGTGGGCAGGTCGGGAGGTAGTAGGCTGACACACGCCCGACCACTCACGGACCAGCAGTATATCGAGCCGCTCGATCAGATTGATATAGGTGGGGAGAAAGTTGAGTCATAATTGGCATTTGAAGGAAGCATTGATGAGGCCATGGCTACTCCCCGATCCTGCGCGGGCGGAGCATTGGGCAGTTGGGGAGTGGGGATTTGAGGGGTTCGAAGCCAGTTTTCAGTGGAAAGCGGTTCGTTTGGATTGCAAGGTTGTGGATGAGACACAACCGCTCCCTTGTTCTGGGGTTTTGAATTTAGCAGTGCTGTTGTATGGATTCCGTTGGAGCTAGGTTTGGGTTTGAGTGTCTGAAAACTATGCGGTTGTTTTGATAGTTGTGGGTGGGAGTTGCTTTTCGCGATTGTCACATTGGTGTCGTCGACAGAGCGAGGTGGAGAGAGCGAGTGAAGGATATTGTTTTGAAGATGGTGGAATGGGGGACATGGGGTTGCTTGTGTATGTTTCTTAAGGGTTTGAACGAATCCAGTCATTCCGGGTTGTGAACAAATTCGTGTGGGAGGTGAAGAATTTCGCAAGCATTGCGCAGTGAAAAAGGAAGAAGGAAGGAGTAGCAGCTGCAACGATGGCTGTTGCGGCATTTAGGTCCACGACTCGTAAGCAGTATGACATTCGGGGGGTAGAAATTGAAGACCCACTTGGAGGGCGGTCGATCAATCGAAGCCCCTCACGCCGACGCTCAATGTCGCGCCAACCATCTTTCACGCGCCGCTCAATGTCCAAAGCCCCTAGTCCCACGCGCAGGCGCTCTGTGTCCAAAGCTCCCAGCCCTACGCGACGTCGTTCTATGTCGAAAGCTCCCAGTCCGACCCGCGGTCGCCGCGGAGTATCTCGTAATCCGAGCCCCACTCGCCGGCTCGCATCGAGAGCTGCGAGTCCTGCGAAAATTAGGAGACGCTCTCCGTCACGCAATCCAAGTCCCACTCGCGGGCGCCGAGGAATGTCGCGAGGCCTGAGTCCCACTCGCGGGCGTCGAGGAATGTCGCGAGGCCCGAGCCCCACTCGTGGACGCAGGGGAGTATCGCGCGGTCCAAGCCCGACTCGGGTCACTCGTCTGACTCCAGCTACTCCCGCAAGAGTCCATTCTCGACCCGCCAGCCCAACGAGACGCCGAGATACTTCAGTGGGGCCTCGCTCCCGAGCTACTTCTCCTCAAAGATTGGGCACTGCCAGGGCTGTAGGGCGTGCGCTCAGAAGTCTGCGAAGCGCTGCCGATGCGGCCCTTCCTCAGGTTCAGCCTGACTCGCCCGTCGAATACGATCCTCTTCCAGTTGTAATGACCCATCAGAGTGGCATTGGCGTAAGGGGTGCGTCTCGGATGCACCCGAGCGATTCCGAAAGCGAGGTTGAGCCACGCAGTGCGCGGGGACTGGATAGGAGCAGTAGCTTCAGTACTCCCCGTGATAGCTCTGATAATGAGAGCATTCAGTCTTCTACATCGGCAAGCAAAAGAAATTTGAATGGACTTCGGGAGAGAATTTCACGAAGAACCTCTAGCACGCAGATGGAATTGCGGAGGTCGTTGGCAAACTTGGAGCTCTCGGACGTATCCATACCAGCATACTATCAGAAACCAAAAACTGCAGGTGCGGAGGATCACCAACTTCGCAATGCTGTGACGGATGATGGAGATGTACAAGTGGAGGGGAGGGTTGTAGATAAAACTATCCAAGAGGTGCACACGCAAACAAAAGTACAAAATCTTTGTTACAACAGTCTTTACGACGTGGCAGCCTCTACGGATGCTCTGTCGCCCATGGGGCCTGTTAAGTCGAAAGTGGCCGGAAATTCGAGAGAAGCTCCATTGCAAGGTGACGTAGACTTAGTGGCTTTGTACAATGCGAGATGCGCTGAACTTTGGAAAGTTGTGTCGGATACTCGGAACGAGCTGAAGAATGTGAAGGAGGAAGGTCTGCGCAAAGTTATAGAAGCAAAGCTGAAGATGTCGGAAAGGAAAGTTTCAGAGCTTTGGTCGCAGTACGCAACTGAGGTACAAAGATGTCTACACTCGGTAAATGCCATGAAGGACACTAAGCAGGGTTCTGTGGATCCTCTACAAATGAAAACCGACGGTATTGAGTCCCAAGATCCTTGCCCGCAGGAGGACTTGAAGCCCCAGCACCATCATCGATACCCGGTGGAGGATGTGGATGAGTCAGATTTTATTAGACAATCTTTGGACGAGGAGGCAGCGCGGTACTTCGAGGAGTGCGCTATCATTGCTAACTTTGATGCAAATGTGATAGCTGTAGACGACATATCGGTGAGCTACGACAGGTCGAGTGATGGCGAGTCGTCGGTGTGTGACGATCCCAGACCATTGTCCAGGAGGCAGAGCCCGAATAGTCTAGAGGCTGTGTCGGTAAGAAAAAAAGTGATCAAACCCCTTGATGATGAGGGAATGTTGCTGCCTTGGTTGGATTGGGAGCCAGAGTTTGATCTTGGAAGGAAGGAGCGCATTGAGAAAGCAATATGCGACTTTCAAGAGTGGAAGAGTGCATGGGATCAGAAATCAGAGGAGTGGGGGAAAAGCTTAAACAGGGAGCGAGGAAAAGATGAAGGTGCCGTGCATGTTGACGAGTTCTTGTTTGAGAGAACTCGATTGCAGCCTCGCGTTTCGCAGGGCAGGATGCTCGTCTGCGGTGGAAAGCGGTGACTGATTTGTAATTTCATAGGAGCGGAATGGATGGATCATCTGGATGATGCACGTGTATTATATTGGTAGCTCAACTTTGTGTCCAATATCAGATACTAATCTCTGTAGGGTGGCTTCTTCTCTTGATCGAGAGGGAGCCTACAACACCCGTACGACAAGCATCTCTGCTCTTTTTTCTTTTTTTCTTCTTGCGGTCCTGTTAACGCTACTGTCAATCGGTAGTGATTTTATGCTAGGTGTTCATTTACAGAATGTGGTGTTCTGAGTCTTCTAATACTTTAGAGGAGGTGACAGTGAATTACATGATAGATTCTCCTTCATATGAGAGTGGGTTGAGCAGTATGTACTACTTTAGACGATGATCTGAGATCGACGAGTTCTAAGTACGTCGTTACGGAGTTTGGAAACCAGCATCTCGAGGGCAAATGTTCCGAAAAAAATTGTCTTGTGTAGTTGAAGGTTTTGGATGCTACTGGAGGGGTTAGCGTCTGTTATGAGGTATGTTACCATCTCAAGACTCAATTTCGATCTCCTCTTGCATCTACCATCCCATGTCTGTTTTTTTCCTATTTTTTTTCTCCTGCTCCACTTGAATGTACACAATTTTTATTTGGTCGGAAGTGCGAGTGCGTTATCTGGAGCTGAATGTGAGCGAGCATATATTATTTACTGATAAGCCAGTCAAATTGTGTGGGGTAGCAACATATCAAAATGTGAAGTTGAACTCTAAATTTGTACCTGGTGTTCAGGTTACAGTGAAGGCATTTTCGATTGGACGGGCTTGGACTCTGTTCATTTTCTTCATGCAGCGCCTGGTGGTGGATCATCTTTTAATAGCGTTCTTGTGAATTATAAGATATAGGGAACTGTTAATTAGGATCGCAGGCACATGGCAAGAATTGCTTGAAAAAATAAGCACTAAACTTTGTAATTGCTAGTTGCATTTGCGAGCATGCTCTTGCCTTGTTCTGTAAACGATCAATTATGTAATGTATTGTACCAGTAACACGGCGTTAATTGGATCACATTCTAAATCGACGAGTATCATGTGTTGCGTTCTGAGTGGGTTACATTTGGTTTGTCTCACAGTTTACAGGTGTGTTTGTCATGAGTAGCTAAAATCTTTTATTTAGCTACTCATGAGTATGTAAAAGTTGTGCGTAGTGGAAGGTTACTGATTATTCAGCGCCTCCAACCACAAAAAGACTTGTCTGGACACAGTACATTGCCCTCCAAAAGCTTCGCCAAATTTATTTTCTAACTCCAACCACAGTAATGCATTTTGTAAATCAGAGAAAGGTGCTTTCTTCTGTTTCAGCTGTGAAGTGGAGAAGAGTGATATACATCTGTGAATAGCACACAATGTGTAGCAGTTCGGACTCATTCAACTCATTGCGTATGTCATGTGGCAATGACAAGTACGAAGTCCAACTGATCATCCTTCTGTCAGTGATTATGCAAGCATACTTGCAATCCCTCATCACTTAGCAATAATTCACATCTTCTGCAGCTATCAAACACTCCATCCATTATCACCATGTCAACATGCAGCGACCTGAATGTTCTAGGCATTGATTTACTGCATCATGAAGCCGCATACTGAGCGAAAATGGATTGGAACGTGTCGATGCTTTGCATGATGATCTTCGCTGCTATCCTTTGTTCACACCTCACTCGATACTGTTAACTGGGTGTGATGGTTGTCATCTTTCAGTTACCAACAGCGACTCACAACTTCTCTTACTGAGAAAGTGATAAACTATATTTGTGCCAATAAATGCTTCTGTGGCGCGGCGGTAGTGAGATGGGACTCTCATGAACTCAGTTGCCCACTATGCAGCTGGCCTTCATGAATCTGGAATGAAGCAATGGGCACTGAGAATGATAGGTAAGTAGCTCATCCATCAATTTTAGGTTACTGCAAAGCAACACTGGGTCTCAAAACCAGGAGAATGCCTGAAGGAATAGTCACTGTGCATGTGTGAATGTTTATGAAGCTGCACTTTAGTGTGGAGGTTGGTAAAAATTGGAACTGTGATTGAGGTTTTAGGCACTCTAACATTTTACAACACTCAATTTTCATTACAAAAATTTAAATGTGGATTTATTTATTTATTTATTCTGTTAGTGGCATTCTTCTAATTTTTGGCTCTTTTTCTTATAATTTTTTGAGCTCTTTTAGAGTCTTCTTTGTATTTCATTTTTCTTTTTCTTTTTTGGTTATCCTTTTCTAATAATTAATATTAATATTTCCTTGAAAATTGTTGAACAATAAGCTCTATAGGATTTGTATAACGACATGACAAACACCTTTTTTAATAATTAACATTATCCCCTTTTTTAATAATTAATATTAATGCTTCCGCAACTTGTCTTATTTGTGGATTTTTGACATGGTGTCGAAAAGATATGTTGCAAAGGTGCTATAATTATATAACCTAAAAAACTTCAAGTGGAGATTTATAATCAATACAACATGAAGCCTTGACTATAATAAGTGCATGAAGCCATTATTAGTAGATCAATTTTTAAAATTGTAATGATTATTGACAATTTTAGAAGTGTCTAAGGTGCAACTCATGCCCTTTGAAAACACAACTAAGTTCCCAACTTTGAATTCAACAAATATGGATCATCCCTTTGGATAGATCTTCACCTTGCCTTTTGTAAGGTAGCACATTTCTATGGTATTGTAAGTCTATAGAAATTTATTAGGTGCACATGTCTATTTGGACCATGAGCAAATGCTAAGCTTCATGAGGTGAGATTCCGAAGGATCCATCTCAATACAAAAGCCCAACTTTTCTTGAACCTTGAACCCCATTGTGCTACTTTTTGCTATAGCTCTCACCATCCTAGAGTTTAGTCTCACCTTCCACCCTAAATACGATTTGCCTTATTAGGTAAGTTATAAGACACTTAGTAACATATGTTTGAGATGACAAAGATGTTTATTGCCAAAATTCAAGATCAAAATGAGAGAGTTGAATCCTAGGCTTAGCACAATCACTCTATTGAGAGCCATTGCCGAACAAATGCAGCACCACAAAAATGCAAACTTGCTTCTATGACTCTTTGTTAAGTTTGTGGTCAAATGTTTATGACTGTCACTGATTACATTTCATAAGGAGCCCAATATATAAGGAATAGTGCCTCGGTTGGGCCCAAATGCAACTAAAAAAAGAAATGATTATAGCTTATCATGTCCAAGGGTAAATTTGCAATTATCACAAAAGTATGGGATAGATTTGCTATTATCAAGAATACATGGATATTCTTGATATTTCTGCATATTTTAAGGATATGTATGATATTTTTCCTAATATTTTTGTAGCCAAGTTCTAACTACAATAACTTGATATTTTTTAAATTCAAATTTTGTTGAAAAAAGTAATTAATATACTTTATATATATATTTTAAATTCTTTTAACGGAAAATAATGAGCATTATTTCAACAAGCATTATTTGATAAAAGGTCAATTAATAGCACTATCAATCCCCTACATATTAGAACCCTATAATAATATAAGGTAAAATTGAAACCTTGTTTAAAGATTTTAGAATATTAATATTAAAAAAATAGATTATCGAGAATTTTTTTATCTCAAAACCAACTTAAATGCTCATGGACTTTCAATAAATAAATAAGGACATACTAAATCATTCTTGTAATAATCAAAATTCTATAATTATTATTTGTATATATATATATATATATATATATATACATACATATGAATATATATTTTTCATTTATTATTTTATGGATTTTATTTATCAAAGAACACAATCCAAATAGATTCTTAAAGTTAAGTTGGAGCAGAGTATACTGTAACCAATTTTTCTAAATAATGATTTAGTTGTGGGGGTTTTTATCCATTGCCAAGAATTCATCTGCAAGATTCTGGAAATTGGTGTGGAAATTGTTGCTAAACGAAGTCTTCGTTGTGGTGTACGTCTATTCTGAGGCTGGCCTATCGAATTGACGACCAATATGCTGTTGCTTGACTGCGTACGTCCTCTCCTTCGCACATACTTTGCATACAATCTGCGAGAAATTGATCAGATGAGGTTGAGGCGTTGCACGAGTCGATGATGGAATTACTTGTTCCTCCACAGCTAAGTAGCAGTGTATAGACATATTCAAGGAAATTGTCAACATTACTGGGGCATCAACCGTTAGAATTTGATTATAGCAGGCTTCTTGAATCAAATCCCTAGCAGAGGATAGTGCGCATATAAATGTGGGATTATATTTCACTAGACCAAGAATGAAATAGGTTAAAGCATGAAACATCTTGAAAGAACCATCACTATAGAGGTGAAAAAACAGGGGTTTAAATGATATGTTACTTCACCAAGAATGGTTATCAATAGAGTAGCTGATACAGCAATCTCATTGTCACCCGATCATCTTTACTGTGAAGGACTCAACTCAAGAGGACAAAAGACCACCAACCGATAAGACGTTCAAGGCTAAACCGCACAAGTCATTCCTTTTAACGGGCTCTCTTATTTTAAATGTGGAGCATTTGCCGTCCATTGGAAAACAAGCGCAAAGAAATCGCCACGATGTCTATGTACAAAACTGACCCTCCATTCTAATCATGAGACAACCTGCAATCAGGTTCTCATCTATTACTGTCTAGTAGTTGTGAGGGGGCTGCTGTGTGGGCAACAAGTTGAACCTCTTCTTGCAAATGATCCGATGTTTTGAGAACTTATCATCTGGTGAGAAACGTGCTGGGTGAGCTGAGTGAGTTGCCTCTCCCACAGGCGTTTCTTTCTGCGTAAAGTACATCATTGTTAGACTCTCTGTAGCTGCTTGCCCTAATAAAGCTTCCTGTTGAACGAGGTGATAACTTCAAAGCTTGCATATGAGGTGAGGACGTTACATAGACACTAAATCAACATAAGTAATCCGAGGAGCAGTACACCTCGAGGTTAGATCATCATTCCACAGTCCCAAGGCCTCAGAGTTTGTCTTTCAGCATCGACGTAGTCTCAAATGGTACGGACAAAACTTATCATCATCAGCCGGAACATCTTAACACGGTTAACCCCGTGACTCAATGAGCCAAGTGAGGAGAAATGCTAATAACTATAGCAACCCCTAAATCTGTGAGTACGCTTACAGACTTCTTAGCTTCCATAGGGTTCATGATACTGTGAAATTTGTATCGTAACTGACAACCATCCCGGAGTATCAGTTCCTCTCGGCCGGTTGTACAGCCAACCACGAACACCATTAGCAGAGATGCTACTCTTCAGAATTGTAACATATGCTACCTTTCTGTGGCGAAATGGAGTGCTATTCTCATGATGTTCAGGATTTGGAAACATAACGTCATCATCTGAGCACGGTGAGACATTTAACGAGCGTAACCCAGAACCCCAGTTGGAAAGAACACATCCTAATATTGAGGTGACCTTCAACATAATTAGGATAATTTCAATCTAACCGATTTTGGTAGTATTACAAGTTCAGTTGAGGAAAAAGTGCAACGCAGCACCCACAGAACGCAAAACGTGCAACCCCACAAAATACGCAGGAACCTAACCGCTAAACGAGTGCCAGGCTAATAAGGAAACAGCAATACCCTCAACCGATTTACCAAACCTCTAGAACCCAAATCCAATAAAGCACAGCTATGTGGACCCACTCAGTACCGTAATGCGAACACGGCACCGAGAGCGAAAGCATTCGCTGCGGACGAGTACTCTCACACACAAATCTATAAACCCCAACATTGACATCACGAATCACCACCAATCTAGACAGGACAACCAAAACCCTGAAATGAATAGAACCCTAGTGTTTCAATAGCAACTGACCTTCAGAGTGTACACCTTGTCGCCATTCTCGTTAGTGTAGCACATGAGATACATGGCTGAAGCTAGCACTTGAATCGCTGCTGGATAACAATCCGAAGTCTAGCCAAAGCAAGCAAAAGGTGCGGCACAAGTTCACCTCATGCCAGCTTCGCTATGCTGAGCACTCATATAAGCGGTGAGGCAGGCGGAAGAGCCTCGCGAGGACGACGCCAAAACCTAAACCCTAATTCTGAGCCCCGAACCTCACGGCTTGAGGTTCGGTGAACAGGTTTGGGAGTTGGTTCGGAAGTAGGTTTGGGTGTATTGTTTAGGATGTTCGAGAAATTCATCCATCCGTTCTGTTCACTTGCAAATGAATGTTTTGCTTGATAAAACTGTTACTTTGTGCATTGTCTGTTGAAATGTGTTAAGGATACCAAATTAATATAACTACTTTTAATTTTTAGTTTAAATACATGTTTTTTTATGTTTTTGTGCATCTACATATATATATATATATATATAGATATAATTTACAAAATTTATGGAGAAAGTATTAAACCATGATGATAATAGTAATAATTGTATAATCATGGTTGAAGAAAGAGTATTTGTACATGCATGGTCTAAAATCCATTAGATAAATATGTAAATTGATCAAAATGATATAAAAGTTGAGCTAACAATATTTTTTAAAACAAATATTGTGATTAGAATATTTATCTTTTTAGTATAAATAATATTATAATGATAATCAAGCTTCTTTAAATTAAAGATTTTTCTTAAAAATACACTAAAATTTCTAAAATAAGCTTAGTAAGATGTTCTAAAATAAGGTTCCAATAGTATTCATTGGCATGGTTGAGAGAGGTGCCACATGATGCAATTTGTGCAACAAAATGTTGATCTATAGTCATAGCAATTACATTGGAGTATGTTGTCATGAGCATTTAAATTTACTCTAATAATTATACATATGATTAGGTAGAAGTACATAAAAATAGATTTATTTCATAATATCTTCTAGAAAAGCTTCTTAAAAGCTTTATAGACACTGCTTTGACTTTACACAGGTTTATAATTAACTGGTAGGTTAGAAACTTGGTCAACAAGTTAGTCTTGTATTATATGTTGTCGTAATATGTAAAGTCTTGCTTGAGAATGCTCCGGACAACTGGCTGTAGAAGGTAGAATGGAAATTACAACAACAAAATCCTAACTAAAATAAAATACTAACTAAACTCTAATTAGACTATAATAATGCCAAACAAGCTTTAATCAAATTTAAAAAAAAAAAAAAAAACTCAAAGAAATTTCAAAGAAGCAATAAGAAATCTTAAAGAAATATTAGAATGATCACAAATATCTCTCAAATACATCTCAATTCAATCTTAATTTAATTCTAGATAAAATCCTATTGGACTTCATTCAAACTTTAGGCCAAAACTAATTAAATCTTAAATCCTAATAAAATCCTAAACCCTAAATCATATCCTAAATCCTAAACCAAATCCTAATCAAATCCTAAACCCTAAACCAAATCCTAAACCTTAAACCAAATTTTAAATCCTAAACCAAACCTTAACCAAATCGTAAGTCAAACCCTAAACCAAATCCTAAACAAACCTTAAACCAAACTCCAACCAAATCCTAAACCAAATCCTAATCAAATCCTAAATCCTAAATGAAACCCTAATCAAACTCTAAACCCTAAACCAAATCCTAACCAAACTTTAAATTCTAAATGAAATCCAAACCAAATTCTAAACCCTAAATCAAACCCTAAATCAAATCCTAACCAAATCTTAAATAAACCTTAGTAATTTTTATAATAGAATTAAATCTTAATAAATAATGAATAAATCGTCGATCTTAATTGAAATTTTGCACACTTCTTAAAAACTAAGTTGAAAAAAAGCACAAAAAGTTCTAAAAGGATCGGAATTACCAAATAGACGATTACTTCAAAAATGTGCTCGGGTATTGGCCCACCTCCTTCTCCAATCTTGATGCCAATCTTTCAGAGTCAATATCTCTCCTCTCCACCATTCGATTGATTTCAAAATTCTCATACACATAGAAAAACAAGTCTAATATCCTCTAACACAAATTTCATTCCAATCCAACCAATAGATTGCAAGAAATCTTGAAAATCCTCACTAGACCTAAAATTCTACTTTCTAAGACCTTGACTCACTTAAACCTCAATAATCCTCAATTCAACTATTAGATCAAGCTCAAATTTACAACATATATTGAACACAACTATAACTATTAATCCACAAAATTTCACTCATAGATCTATTACAAAACTCTTGAAATCATCCAAAATGTAAACCCTATTTTATTTCACAAAACCCAAGTCATCTGAAATAAACCTTGACTTTGCAAAGCTCTTACAAAGTCAATAAAAATCCAAATCATCCAAAACCAATGCTCATAGAAACCCTATCCAGTCTGCTATTAAACCTCACTCTCCGATTTGCAAAAGAACCCCAGAATCATCATCGAAACTCGGTTTTGTGCCTCAAGGTCTGATTTCGATCCTAGTTCATAACCGGCCCTCTCCGCATATTAATATCTAGTTTTTCTGAGTAAATTTTGCTAGAATTTATTCTTAATTTCTTTTTAAAGATGCCTATATTATTTATTTTTCCAACCTACTTTGTTTTGCCTTATTTATGGTCCTACAAAGTAAGTAGAAGTCACCTTTCTAAAAGGTAGCATTGGTACCTTTTAATTTTACTACCCCTTTGACTATTAACTATATTTCTAAGATAATTTGTTCTAATACTTTGAACTAAGATCTCCTAAATTATAATAATCTCTACATTCTTTCACCTATTAGTCTTGTTACATCACGACAATGTGTTGGTAGATAATGGAAGAAGGTAATTATATGGTGCACATATAAAAAACTTACTTTGTAAGTTAAGACTTGTGTATAATAAAGTCAACATATATTGGAGGTCCTACAGAACATTGCTACATAGTTCTTAATTAGATAATATATATAGAGGCAAGAATGAAATCTTCTTCACTCTTGTCAACACCTTTCTAGTCCTTAATCTTGTTTCAAGTCTTTTTAGTCTTTTTGTTTTTGGCAATAGCCATTTTAGTTCAATATATTACCATATTTTAGTGATTTCTTAGTCTTTTTGAGTGGCACAATAGTGTATTGACCTTTTAATTCTTTGAAGTTCATGTCCTTGGAAATTTAAAAAGAGTACTAATTTATTGTACTAAAATGGCTATTGTGAAAAATAAAAAGACTAGAAAGTCTTGAAATAAGATTAAGGACTACAAAGGCATTAACAAGAATGAAGAAGACTTCATTATTGTCTTTGTTTTGTTTTAGAAGTGAGTGGATTATTCCACTTTTATTGTTGTGTTTTGAAAATTGTGAACTATGTATCTTTAAACAAATAGTTTAGTTTTTTAACACTGATTTCATTTTTCAAAGATAGAAGATTATCCTTTTTTATAAATTTTTTTATTTAATATTAGAAGTTACAGATTACCATCCTATAATTTAAATTTTTGAATTTACTTGAGTTGTCTATGAAAAGAAAGATCATGGATACTACTCTCAAGAAAAGTGAGAATAGACTTGCAACTATTGCACATCTTCATGAGATTATCAACACTCTAAGAGTGGAAATCTTACAAATTTTCAATGTGAATCATAGAAACATTATTTCTATGACTATAGAAGAAGTCAACAATAGAGCTTAAAGTTTGTACCAATAAGTTAAGCAATTAAGAAAAATAAGCAAATTAAGATGACAATTAAATTCAAGGAATCTTGCTATGATAAGTATAAGAAAAAAATGATAAGTATGCTAGAGAAGTTTGATGAAATAAGATCAAAATTTTAAAATTTTTTAGAAGAAATAAAGCTCTATCTAAAATTGCATCCTTCTCAATATCTTAATGGATTTACTCAAGTTGAATTCATTGGAGCACTTTTCTTTAAGAGTGTTCTTTCTTAGTTTGCACCTTTGATGGAAAAAGATTCATGGCTATTCTATGATTTAAATTCATTCTTGAAAGTGTTTATAGCTACATTTGGAGAAAGTGATTAAAAAAAGATAGCAAAGACTAAATTCATATCACTATGATAAGAATCACATCCAACTACTACATATGCTATTAAATTCTAAAATCTTTTTGTGATGTAGATTGGAATGATAAAGCCTTCATTAGTTAGTTTTAATATGGATTAAAAGATAATGTCAATGATTTAATGTTGAAAATATCACGAGCAAATTCATTAGTGTAATTTATTGCTTAAGCCATTTCATGTGTTAAAGCCATGAATCTCAAAAAAAGAAATCTTCAATACACTCTCATGTCTCTCAAAAGGACTAAAAAATCACTCAAAGATAATATTGTATTAAACTAGATTAGTTATTGTCAAAGATAAGAAGACTAAAAAAACTTCAAATAAGTATAAGACAAGAAAGACATTGACAAGAGTGAAAAAGGCTTTATTCTTGTCTCTATATAAACTATCTATATATATGCCACATAATTAGCTTATTCCACAAACTGCCAACATGTGTGACTTGTGATCAACTTATTGACCAAGTTTTTAATCTACCAATTAAATATAAATATATATAAAATCAAAATTGTATTTATGAAGCTTTTAGGAACCTTCTTTAGAAGATATTATGAAATTAATCTATATTTATATACTTCTACCTAATCATATAGATAAATATTGAAAAAAATACCTCTGTCTATGACAACATGTGACAATTGAATCTTTAAAAGATGCTAAGAACAAAGATTTGGTTGAAGAAGTATAATTCAAGCCATAGTAATACCTTCTGAGTTTTCGAAAGCTTGTCGTTTAAGCTAGAGTCTATACAAATTGTTATAATATTTTTAAAATTTCTTATTAAACAAAAAAACTTATCGGTATCAAAAAGGTTTGTACCTACATTGTAGAGAATCTAAGCATATTTTTCAATATTGCATAAAAAAATAATGTATCACAAAATAAGGAATACGATTGTTAAATAAGAAAAGATATCAAAAAAATAAATTTTTCCAATTACAATAGAGACTATGCAAGTAGAATCTTGCATAATTCCTAATAAA
The DNA here is from genome assembly GCF_059467195.1 of Physcomitrium patens. Lineage (NCBI taxonomy): Eukaryota > Viridiplantae > Streptophyta > Bryopsida > Funariales > Funariaceae > Physcomitrium > Physcomitrium patens. The sequence continues at coordinate 2,763,317 of NC_143428.1, read as the reverse complement.
GGTTCTATTCTTTTCTCAAATCCTTCAAATTCTTTTACAATAGAAGTATATTTAAGATAATAAAATCACAAAGTCTTATCCTTATTATATTTAGGAGCCTTAGTATATTTTATAAATAATTTTTTTGTCAAAAAATAAGATATATTTTTAGTTAAAAAAACCAAGCATATGCATGTAGAAATAATATATTGTTATTTTTTGTCTTCTAGAGATGTTATATAAGAAAGTATTCTTTTAAATGTAATAAAAAGTGATCATAATATTTTAATAATATTTAATGTGATTAAATCTCTTTTTATTTTAATTATTTTAAGATTATTGTAGCTAAAGAGGTATTAGTTCCAAATAGATTGGATTTCTTATAGCCTTGATTTTTTTCAAGGTTTAGTTCAAGATTCTATTAAATAAATAAAAACCCATTAGACCAATACATCCAAATTATTATTAATAGGTGCGAGAGCTTTCATATATGCTACAAAAGAAGGGTGAACTTTTGATATATATGCTACATCTATTGTAGATGGAAAAAAGATCTCCATCAAGAATAGGTATCTTCTATCTTTAATTTCACGACTTTTTCATCAATTCAATCAAGCAAAGATCTATACAAAAATAAATCTATGAAAAACATACAATCTAGTATGTATTAAAAAGGAAGATGAATAAAAAAAATCATTTCAAACTAAGTATAGGCATTTCAAATATAATATCATCTCTTTTAGATTCACAAATAGACCAATTATTTTTCAACATCTAATAAATAATGTCTTCTATGATTTTCTTCATGATTTTATTGTCTATTAATTAAACAAAATCATAATTTACTCAAAGACCATAGAAATGTATGAAATTCATATTTGACATGTATTACAAAAACTAAAAGATGTAGAATTATATGCTATCATATTATGTATGTTCTTGCTTGAAAATGCATCATGCACCTAGATAAAGAAGGTAAACAGAAATGCAACAACAATCCTATTAAGAGTAATATAATCTTAAATAAACTTTAAGTAAACTTTAATAATTCTAATCAAATTTTAGCCGATCAAAAATAAATTTATAAGAAGTTACAAAAGAAACAAAAAAGTCCTAAATTAATATCAAAGAAAAACAACAAGAAATCTTAAAGAAATATAAATATAAAATTTTAAAGAAATGATAATAATCTTAAAAAATATTAAAAGAGGAAATTAAAAAAAATAAAAATCCTAAAAAAATATTAAAAATAAAAATTCAAAATAAATCCTAATTAAATCATAATTTAATCCTAATTAAAATATTAATTAAAATCTTAATGGACCTTAATTAAATCTTAGGTAAAATCCTAAATTAATCCTAATAACATCCTAATAACATCCTAAATCCTAGATTAATCTTAATAAATCCTAATAAAATTTTAGAAAAATTCTAATTAAATCGTAGCTTAATCCAAAAAAATCCTAAATTCTAAATAAATCTTAGATTCAAAATCAATTCTAATCAATCTTTAATCAAATCCTAAATCTTAAACTAAATTCTATATAACCTTATAGGAGATTAATAATTCAATAAAAAATAATTTAATTATTGATTTTGACTCAAATTTTACATGCTTTACAAAAACTAAGTTAAAAAATAAATAAAATAATATTAAAGAAGATTAAACTTACCAAATAGATGATAAATCCTAAAATCCACTTGAATATTGACCAACCTCCTTCTTCAATCTTAATGCTAATCTTCTCAAGCCAAAATCTCTTAATTCTATTACTAAATACCTCTCTAAATTTATATATATGTTAAAAATCAAGTCTACTATACACATACATAAATTTCATCTCAATCCAACTAGCAAATTGGTAGAGATCTTTAAAACCCTCATTGACCTTTGAAACCCCATTTTTGAGACTCCAATCCACTTGAACTTCAATAACTTTCAATCTGATTGTTTGAACATGCTCAAATTTATAACACATGATAAGAAAAATTATAATCATCTTATACACTCAAATTACCTATGACTAATACTCAAAGAAATTCTATAAAGTCTTCTCTCAAATTTCACTCTCAAATTTATAAAAGAATCTTGAAGTTGTCATATGTGTATAGTTTTGTGCTTCAAGTTAATAATTGGTCCTCTCTGGATATCAATATTTGATAATTTGAGGTATTTTTTGCTATAATCTATTTTTAAATCTCTTCTTAATATGCTTGTATTAATTTCTTATTTCATTTATTTTGATTTGATTCATTTATACTTCTACAAAATAAATAAAAGTTTCTTTTGTAAAAAATAATACTATGATTAAAAAAAATATTATATTTTTATCATTTATCTTTATTTTTTGATTTCATCTTTTTATTAGGCTCTTCTATAATAACATCCTTATTTTTTTATTTTTTACCATATAATCATGTTACCATAGCTTTTTGAATACAAGAGCTATTGCTTATTGATCTACCGAATAAGACATTGCTATTATTACAACCTTCAAGATGACATAATTGAGATAAAAAATTCCCAAGAATAATATGTCATTTATTAAATAAATAATGAGATACAATGTGTTTGGTATCACAACTTTCGAAGCGACTCTCAATGTTTTGTGATTTTATTTGAAATAGGAACAACTTTAATTGGTGTTTCAAATGTATTATATTGAAAAGAGTTATGAAGGCCTCAACTATGATCAAATAATATGATGGTCTTTTTACCTTGATATGGAATACTATTAATGGCTGAGAAGACCAATCAATAATCTTCAAAGACAATAAAAATTAAAGTATGTAGTAAACATAATTTGTCACACCTTAGATTTTTTCAACATATGATGACTGCTCTTTATAGAATTCGTCCCTTGAATGAGATAATATCATGGAAATATTATTTATTTTCATAATTATCTAAATTATTAACTAAAAATATATAAATATAGATTTATTTTATAATATTTTCTAAAAATGCTTCTTAGAAGCTTCATAGATGTTGCTTTGACTTTACACGTATTTTTAATTAATTGATAGGTTAGAAACTTGATCCACAAGTTAGCCATATATTATACATGTTGGTAGCTTATAGAATAAGTTAGCTATGTAGTGCATATATAAAAAACTTGCCTTGCAAATTAAAACATATGTGTAGTAAAGTCAACACATATTAGAGGTCCTATAAAACATTGCCACATAACTTATAGTTAGATAGTATATATAGAAGCAAGAATGAAGCCTTTTTGACTCTTATCAATGCCTTTGTAGTCATTAATCTTGTTTCAAGACTTTTTAATCTTCTTGTCTTTAGCAATAGCCATTCTAGTTTAATATATTATCATCTTCAAGTGATTTTTTAGTCTTTTTGAGTGGCACAAGAGTGTATTGACCTTTTATTTCTTTGAGGTTCTTCTCCTTGACCTATACATGTTGAATTCAAAATAATGAAGAAATTACAGATCCTTTAAAAATCTCTTGTAGAGATGAAGCTTGACTACAAAGAAGTCAATTTATAAGGCATAAACAAGAGTAAATAGTGAATTTGAAATCATTTCAATTCTTTTCTACATAAACAATATCACGGCACATATAAAGTTGTAGGACATGAAAGCATGGAGTAAAATACAATGACTTTTTAAATGTCTTGAAAAAATAGTTCTTTGATCAAATAAATTTCAAAAATACTCTTATAGCTTATTTGAAGATTGAGAAGGCACTAACATTTACAATCAATTGAGATATTTAAGGATGTGGTTATTGATGAAAATTCTTTAATATGGATGATAAAAAATTTGTGTCAATTTATGAATAGACATTGCCAATTTTTAAATTATTCAAAGATATAAAAAATGACCAAGTTGAATTTATTAAAAAAAAAGTTTTGAATTGCAAAGCATACAAGATAGAGATCAATTCTTTCCATTTGTTTCATCTCATAATCAACTTTGTCTCTTGTAAAGCTTTATTTCAAATGGAAGCATGTCTCATGGATGTTTCAAAAATAATATTGCACATGGATTGCTTTAACAGGTGCATTGACAATTATGTGGCTTTATTTACGAAGGTACTTTGTATTATGAGCTTATAAAAAAATCACTAAGTTCTTTTGCATGTAAAGGGTGTTTTCACTCATTCTTAATATTGACTCAAAGCAAGACACTTCTTATCTTGACTTTTGACTCTAATTCAACCATCAATTGAAGTTGCACAACCTCAACTATCTTACTATTTTGCTTTTCAATTATAAGATAGTTGAAGTAATCTTTATTGGAAGTGCAAAACTTTTACATGTCATTATCCAAAATGGAAAATAAAACTATTTGAAATTAGCACGGATGGCAAACAAATGATGATTAGACAAGTTTTTGATGTCATTGTGAGGATGGTTGAGAAAGCTAAAGATGTTTGCAAGTATGCTGTATTTTGTACAAACTTGACCTCGTAGTTTAAGCTGAGTACATCAAGCTATTTAATGATCAATTCATCAACATCTTCATGGGCATCATCTCTTATTTTTATTAGTAGTATAATCTCATCAAGAAGATAGATTGTACATTCTTAAATTTTATGGATATGCAATGGTTATCCATAAAAAAAAATTGAGTGAATTTTTATGGCAAGTGCATACAATAAATTGTGAGTATCTAGCACAAAAGTTGCTTCCACATATTCCTCTCTCTTCTTGATAGGTGATACAGCTCACACTCAACGACATTGCGGTATTGGGGTAGAGAGAGTTTGCTTCAAGAAAGCGCTGAGCTTCTAACAGCTATTAAATACTTAATCAAGTCTAAGATATAAAAGTACCAAGTTTATATATATGATATTTTTTCTTTTAGGGCAATTAAATCAATACATTAGCCCAAGTACCAAGAAAAAAAAAAAAAAAAAAAAAAAAAAAAAAAGACCCAAATATATGATAAAGTATCCTAAAACCTTATATATCCTTATGAAAAATGTTTCTTGAACTTCAACAACTTATATCTCATGATCGGACTGTCCAAAAAACCTAAAATTTTACATGAAGTATTAATATACTTTCAAAAACTACCACAAAAAAATTCAACTACAAATTCGTTACAAATCTTGAGATATCACCAAAATTCTAATAATAGCTTTAAACCCCAGCTTACATATACTTGCATGTTATTTTCTTCATATCTCACAAAATAAATACTCAAATACCATGAAACTTTGATCTATAGCTTTTTAACCTAATAACTCACACTTATCAAAATTTTGAGCCAAAAATTCATCTAGAAACTCAAGATATGGCTCCAACCATTACTATCAATAAAATGACTCACTTATTGCCTTTGAATTACATGTGTTGTCTTCAATGCCCTATAACTCCTTCATTTAGACTTGGAATTCATCAAAAAATATATGTAAAGTGTAGCTAAAAACGTGTTCTCTCCAATTCCAGGTGCTGATCTTTTAGTGCTCTTTGTATACATATGTTATGCTTCAAAGAGTGATAGTAGATACAAATTTGATACCTTAACTTTGAACACCTATATCTCCTTCATAAAAAATCAAAATCACACAAACTCTTCATCCAAATTATACCCAAAACCTTGAACTTGCTGATCCTAGCCTCCAAAGCTCGAATGCTCCTGAAAGTGAAATCTTGATCCCTAACAAGGCCTCAGGCAGCCTCCTTGAAGCCCATTGGACATGACATTTGATCAATAGGCATGAAGGTCTTCACCCCTTGCCTTCATCCAACCATACCTTGCTTTCATCCTTCCCAAAAAGCCTTCTAATAGTTTAGACTTTTAGCTTTAAATTCCAACCTTCTCTTAAGCTTTATACTAAATATCTAAATCCTACATAATATAAACACTATAATCAAAATAGATAAATATCCAATTAAATTTTCTTATATCAATTCTCTTTAAATTTATTTACTAACCATTCTAATCTACATCAAGACTTACAAACATATTATATGTCTTAATTAACTTTTACATACTATAAGCACTTACAATATGACAACGGAGATAATTTCTACTATTGTAACTCGCTTGTAAAAATTGAATACTATTTTGAATCAATGGAAAGCTCAACTTTAAGGCTTCATTTGATATTTGGTGGATATGTATGAAGTACAAGGTCCATATAGTGCAAAGACTCTAACCATGGCTTATACTACTTCAAAACTGATCATTTGCAAATCTTAATGTATAGCTCTTACAAGTATAGAGGCTTGCATTCAAGATCAAGGCATCTTTGTGATGAGCCTCATGGCTTCACTATGCATAGTAGAAGTCAAGGTCATATTTATTAGATTTAACTACATCTATTATTGTCAAATATTGTCACAATAATGATGCATGCAATAAAGACATTTCAATAGTGTTGTTATTGACATCCAATAAGAAGATTTTAAGAATATTCTTATAATATTTTAGAAGATTCTAAAATATTTTTAGAATATTTTAATAGGTTCTAAAAAGTTTTAAGAGAATTAAAAAAGTTGTTTTAGAAGGTTCTTAGAATTGTTTTATTTTCAAGCAACATAGGAATTTCTTGAGGAGCTTTCTAAGGTTGCTTCATCTTTAACCAATATAGAAACTTCTTAAGAAGCTTCTTAATACCTAATATATATTGGAGTCAAGATCGAGGGAATCTTTAGTCTCAAAAATATATTTTTTGTAGCTCTAGCTTGCCTCTCTTGGTATTAATCTTATACTTATCTACTTAAATAAGTTCTTATTAACTTTCTTATTGAAATTCTTTTGTTTTATTTCTTGTTGGATCTCTTTTACATTGTATCTTTGACAAGTGTTGCTCCTTAATTTGTGTGCATTACAAACATCTCTATTATACATTTCTATCTATCAGCACAAATTGTTGGTAGAATCAGCTAGGTAGGATGCTCAATCCATCAAGGATATTGAAAATGACCACCAAACTATGGTGCATATTTATGACAAGGAGATCATCTTCAAGGACTTTGTTGATAAATACTCTAATTTGCAAAAGCAAAATTATGTTAGATGGAGTCATTGTGATGGTGAATTTTCACAACTTCAAAAAAATTGTAGAAGATTGGCCTCTATTTTTGTAATATTATCATTGTCAAATGTGACATCTCCATGATTGAGTGGGAGAAAAACAAGTATAGGCAATGCCTCATGGATTTTTTGCTTAAGAGTATTCTACCCTTTAAACAATTTGATGGACTTTCTTTAATTTGATGAGGATTGATGTTTTTGGACAACTTTATAGATGAATTTCATCCATTTCAAATTTACCTTAAATAAAACTTGACTATGATCCTAAAATAAGCTAAATTAGGTATTTCAAGGAAAGTCCTAGTATTAAGAGGCCTTGTGATAACACATAAAACAACTTATATTTTTCATTAAAAGTACACAAAATTATCAAGTTGGTTTTAATAATCATTTCAAGTTTTGATATATCTAATGCAATAATTAAGTTATGAGATTGTGTCTTTTATATTTAAAAAATATTTTTTATTTTTAAATTTATTTCATACAATAAAAATTGTCTCATTATGAAATATAAACAATAATAATAATAATAATAATAAACTTATCTAGTTTGATTGATTATTAAATTTAATTACAATACTATTAAATATTATTTTTTGTAATAGGATATATTCACATTGATATAAGATATATATATATATATATATATATATATATAATTAAATATCCTCACAATTTTGTCATAACAGTGAACATTGTAAGTACTTTTTACCACAATGAACATCATCATTTTTGGGGTACTGTATTTTGGTTCCTATACATGCATTGAGAAGTGGTTAATTTGTTGTTAATATAAAATAAAATAATGTTGCTTGAAATGATTTATTTTATAATCTAAAAAATAAATCCCAAACTTTGATGTCAAATCTGATTTATATTTCAATCACCTAATCAATCAGTTGACTTCCTACTTAAGCACAACATCAATCCATTTTTTGTTGTATTACAAATTTAGTGCAAATACATCATGATCATTTCACAGTAAAAAGATAATTATTGTAAACTAAAATCACAAAATCAAGCCCGGATGGCAAAAACATATAAGTGCTTTAATTTGTATCATTGATATAAATCACAATGAAAGCAATACAAATTAAAATTATCAACAAAATAATTTGGATTCATATTGATAAATAGTTATTTAGTAAGTTTATAATACACAAAGATGTAATAACACATGCAGTAAAGAAAGAAGTATGTGCATATATATATATATATATATATATATATATGCTAATTAAATAAAACATAAAAAATTAAAACATAATTATTGAAAGTGATAAACTATTTTAGATTAAAGAAACAAGTTGAAAATATTGGATTACCACTTGCATTAATAGTTGAATTAATTTGTATACATAAAAAAATATTAAAATAAAATGTTTCTTTTAAATTTTTATAATATTTTTTTATCAAATAATATAATTTTATTGTTTCTATTATTTGCACATTGCAAAGAATTTTATACCTACTTAATATTAACAGAGTATGTTACAGAATCAATAGGATTTTATATGTTTATTAATTCTTAATTAATTATTTTTAATTTCAAATTTTCAAAAACATACTTAAAAAAAATTACCGAAAAATATCAGTAAACTATATTTCATCACAATTTTTATTTTATGTTCGAAACCAAATTGTCACTGATCTGCTATATAAGAAAAATCAAACACATATATGAGTCCACTGAAGCTTTAAATGTTTTATTCAACATAATAAGAGAAGATATCAGAAATTATAAATTATATTTTGAAAATATATGAATATTAAAATAAACTAATATATAAATAATAATAATAATAATAATAATAACATACTTCTCTTACCAACCCACAAAACTTTATATTGCAATATATTACCCAATCATACATAAATCCATTCAAGTATTACAAATAACAATAAAATAGTTGTATATGCACACGTATGATTCATTTTGTTACAACAAGTCAAAAATATTTGTTGTAGTTTGTTAGCCTTATCAATGTTAGCCTTGCCAACCCTAAATCACGTAAAATAGTAGTGTTTGATAAATCCAATAATGCTCATTGGTCCAACCCCAAGCAAGCCGAGTCTCGAACGCCTCAATTCAAAACCTATTAATTTAACTGGCACAAATTTCGACGCAATTGCGGGTTGACCCCGAGAATTCAGGTCAATGATCGAGGCTTCGAGGAAAGAGCAAGTGTCCACGGGGTAACGTAAGTTTGCCGGTGAACCTGCGCCATCCCCTGTTTTTCAAGAGCGAGCTCAGATTTCTGAGCTTTCCTATGGAATTATTTTAGCAATTTTTAAGGCGATGATCAGGACAAGGATGAGAACAATGAGCAACAAGATGGACACACAGGTCCACTTCCGTTTTCTGATCTGACGCCGCCTCGCGGTCGCCAATTGATCGGCACCGCGGTGCGTGAAAGACGTCGCGCGATTGATGTTGTCCTGGATTTCGTTCACCATTTGGCCCTGCGCATCCACCAGCACGGAGATGTCCGTGAAGATGTTGTGAATCTCCATGAAGTGCCGCTCGATCTCCTTCACGCCGTCGTGCCGTTCCTGAACCTCTCGGATGGTCTCGATTAGTTGGCCTCGGCCTTGCTGTCGGATGGCTTGTTGCAGAAAGGTTTCGCTCTCGCCGGTGCGGATCATGTTCTCTGTAGTTTCTTCGTCGGCTTGCTTCCCGGTGACGTTGTAGTACCTGCATGAAACACATCGCGATCAGTCCAAGGCATGTGAAGAAATTTATTGCAATGACGAAACGTTCTAATTGTTTTGTTTTGTTATTGTTTTTGTTTTGTTTTGTTTTGTTTTTTTTTTGAAGAGTGTATCTATGGTGATCGGGACCTACCTGCGAGTGATGGTTTCCTTGTACTCGTCCATCATTGTTGCACGCAGCGCCTGGAACTCGTCCATGAGCTCCTTAAGTTTCTTGCGTTGGCTGTTCGTCAATGCCATTCTCTGGCGGTCTGTGGTGGTTCCCTCCTCACAGCCCTTCACTTGCCGATTAGCGAGATTCGATTTACTCAGCTCTGCCAGTTTGAACTTCATGAATTGCGCCGCTTTAGTCACGGACTCTATGTCACCGTCCATCTCCGCCCGAATCTCTTTCAGCTCGCTTGCCTTGTGAGTTCCTTTGGTTTTCTCATGTGCGCTCTGGAGCTTAAGGAGAAGGATTTTGACATCGTTCACTTTCCCTTGCACTACCCCTATCTCACGAAAAAAATCTGCCATGCTACTCGGATCTGCGTCTAAGCTTGTCATCTGAATCACACAACCGCTCTCAACATCTCCGAAGGTATCTTCGCCATTTCCTACCTTCCCGCCCTTCCCGCCCTTCCAAATGCCCTTAAACAAGTCACTCATGGTTATCAGACTGTGAAATCGCGACAGAAGCTTGAACACGCTCACCAATTACAGATGCTAAACCTAAACACCTCACGCACACCACCTAAAATGTAGCGTTCCTGAACTGCCACTCTCAAGATCGCTAAAAAGCGCAGCTCGGAACGCACATTAAGATCTCATAAACAATCTCCGAGACGAAAGTGCAAGCAGTCCCGGAAGGATGCGGACAGATCTACCAAATCCCAGTCCTGAAGCATGCAATTGAATCCTACATCATGCGAGTACGACGTGTACACATATGTACTAAGTACACCCTTCGGAAGCGCTTCGTCCCCGCTTCGGAGCGCCCTCTCCTGCTAGAAAACTGTATGTCGAGACAATCCATGAAGGTGACGTGCAACTTTGAAGACGAGGATGACTCAAGCACTTTTTTACAGTCTCACGGTGTATCGTTGCAGGTGCTGCAAGACGCGCATGGACACCGGCACTCACCAACTTCTCTGAAAGCTCGCCGCCCTGGTTATCGACACGGAGGTCACTCCATTTTCCGCAGCTGATGTAAGGGACTTTCAGAGGAAACCAGGGATGCGAATCGGTTGTTCTGCAGGCTGTGGGCCCGGAGATGGATCCCGAGGGAGAACCGAATGGACTGGCTATGGCGATGAAGGCACAAACGAAGTGAGACCAATGAACTGCGATATTCCGCCGAAGCCCGAAGCCAACACGATGGGGTTCGACGGATGGATGATATAAGACGAATAACGAACGACGCGTTATGGATGATGAGAGATGGCGGAAGATGGATGACATGGTTGACGGACTGAAAGGTGGATGGATTTTCTATTATTATAATATTTAATAGGAAACATTTGCTGATAATCAAGTATTTAGTAAAAAGTAAACTGATTGAAATGTGTATATATATATATAGAGAGAGAGAATAGTTATTCTTGCATCCATGACTAGATCCATAGGTCTTATGCACTAGACAAGATCCATTCTAAAATCTGTAATCAAAGACACCTTTTGTAAGCAACATGGTATAATATTTAATTTTAGATTTTATCAATGTGATACTATTCAAAATAAATTCTAAAAATAGAAAATATCTATACTCCATGTTTTTATTAAAATCACATCTACACTAAAAATAAAGAAAAATAATTTAAGGTTCAAACTATTAATATTATTAATATTAAACTAAAAAACTATTTTAATACATTATTATTGTAAATTTTAAAAAACATACTACATAAATGAGGAAATGATAAATATATATATATATATATATATATATATATATAAACCAAAATACTGTTTTATTTTTATTTTATGAATCATTATAAATATTTAAAATTTGAGTAATAACATATCTTGAAGGTAAAGTTTAAAGTATTGATTGTAAAAGGAATTTGAAATTATTATTGCCAGATAAAATCATCATTGATACAAACTCAAATATTGAAATGACTAAAATTTGGTTTAAAAAGGAAGCAATCAAAAAAAAAAAAAAAAAAAAAAAAGTATACTACATATACTACTACTTTATTAATATTTTACAAAAACATTACCCAAACTTATGTACAATAAAAACCCGAGCATGATAATACTAGCCACAATCAAAATTATTTGGATATAAATGTATGATAGGTTCTTGTTATGAAAAATAATCTCATGAGGCCACACACAAAACTTTTGTAGAAATTCAATTTAAGTTTAAATGCTAATTTTATCTCAAACTTAAGAAAAATAATTTTGTTAATATAATAACACGATAATGAAAATATTTTAAATGTAAAATCTTATGAGTTACACAAACTTCAGATACTCTTTAAAGGAGTAAGAGATATTTATGGAATACAAATATATATTTTCAATGTCACTTTATATATATATATAAAGTGACATTGAGCAATTGAATAAGATAGAATTGGTATTATTATTTTAATAATATATACATATTAAAAAAATGCATAGACAAATGAAGTTATTTGATTCATTTCTGAAAAAACTTTAGTAAAGAATACAAAATCAATTCAACAATACGAGAAGGACCACGGTCTTGCATCCAGACTGAGATAGTCTTCTTTAAACGGTGCTCCTCCCATGACCGCAGTCTCCATCGACGAGGGCCTGGAACTGCCCGCTGCTGTTTCGCACAGGCCGATTGTGTGCTATGGCGGACAGTAGGATTTTGTGCTGCTGAAGCGCTTGATGATGGGAATACATCGCTGCTGTGAAGGCGCTCGCGAAACTTTAGCCAGCAGGCTGTCCGCTTGAATTTGCAGCATCGAATTTGGACGTCATTTCAGTGAGAACGGTAAGTATGAAGGCGCTTTACAACTACAAACATTTATTAACCCTTAGGATTGGATTTCGGAAAGTTGGGGTGCGATTAATGCTGGCGTTTTCTGGATCCGAATTCTCAATACGTGGGTTTTGTATGAATTTGGAGGGTTTTGCAGATTGGAGTAGGGTTCGTGGGGGCATTTTCTTGTGTTCGTTTTGAAGCTTTTCAAGAGCCAGGGTTTTTGATAGAGAGCGTGAAGGTATGGGTTCTGAGGAGGAAATGGACGACATGCCAATCTCGAATCCGCTGCCGCCACCGCCCCGGCCACAGGGCAAGAATAATCGCAGGGAGAGCTTAGATGCAGCTGCAGCTCGTGCCGAGAATTTGTCCAATGCTGATTTTCGGAAGATGGTGATGGACACGCCGCGACGAGGGGAGGACAAACAGAAAGAGCGGCCTCGAGGGTTGGACGCTCTCTTGCTATTATCGGTTTTGATATTATCATGCTTCAGAGTTTGTTGTTATTTGATTTTTTGTTGGGTCCTTTCTGTCGTTGATTTATCATGTTGTTCTATTTTGCATTAAAGAAGTTTACGTACATATGCAGCAACTACTAGGGGTTTATGAGTTTAATCTAAGTATCTTCAGAGTGTTAAGCTCAAATTCTTGGTGATTGGAATTTTTAGGAACATGAAAGTAGTCATGTGCTGTTCTCCAACGTTTGTCTTCATTGTCCAATATTTCAATTTCTTAAGCTTTTTTTATGAATTTTTGGTTGAACTTGTAGTCGTCCGAGGCGTGCCGAGGATGGTGCTGATGGTGAGGTCGATGGCGAGAAGCGGAAGGAGCGCAAATTTCGTCCTAAGCCGAAAGAGTACGTTTTGTGCTTCCTTCTTTCCATTTTTTGAAAACTAGCATTATCAATATTTGACAAGGCCACTTCTAAATCGTTGGCCCAGTTTCTGTGAATGAGGTAACAGCTTTGCTCATACTGTGAGAGTTGTACTTCTAAGCTTTTACAGTTCGCTGTTTACAGTTTTTGCGCGTTTCTACATACTGGTCCTTGAAGTAAGTAGGTCGTAACCACTGATTTGTTAGTCATGATTTATTACTGCACTCTTCAGCACACTTTTATGAATGGATACCTACTGGGACTTTTAAGCTTGAACTCGCATTTTAACGCCTGTACAACATGGAATTGTTTTAGAGAGGAGAATGCTGGCGAGGACGCCAATCTACCGAGGTATCGTGATCGAGCTAAGGAGAGGCGGGAGGATATCAATCCCGATTATGATCACACATCTGCTGAGCTTGGTTCATTGCATGCTTTGGGACCCCCGGGCACAGCTGACATGAGGTATCTGAATCCTACAATCCTGGTTTTACACGTTTGTAAGTTTCCCTCGTTTTTTGTTTTTTTTCCCTCAGAGGGACAGGATTCTGATCTCCACGCTGAACGGCAGCATTATCCTAAACCCATATTAATCATAGTCTGTTTTGGGCTTCATTTCAGGTTAACCGATGCACACAGAATTTCTATCGAGAATTCCAAGTTTCTTGGAGGTAAGTCGTCCCAACTTCAGTGTCGTGCCCAACGTCGTATTAGCATGAATGAAGTACCTCGGAAGGCTTCGCTCAGTTCAAACGTACGCCTGTTTTGTATCAATTCTGACACCCTTCATTGTAGGTGATGTTGAGCACACGCATTTGGTGAAGGGGCTTGATTTTGCTCTTCTGCACAAAGTTAGGAGTGAGATTGACAAAGAACCTGAGAATGAGGATCCTGCTAGTCAGAGGTACTCTATGGTGTTTGTGTTATCTTGGATTTTGTTGAATCATTGATGGTTTCTATTGCTGTGGGGTTTACTTGCCCTCGGATGGTCTGTTTACGAGATGAGCATTTCGATGTTTTCTATGTACAGTGTCATTTAATTAATATTCAGCTGATTTCTAGTGGTAACGTTTATGTTTTGACAGGCAGCAGAAAGAAGATCAAACCATGGCATTTCGCACGGCTACTGCTAAGGTATAACCAATCAGAACCTGTGAGTAGCTGAGTGCAGTGCTCTGACAGGTTTTATTTTGTCACAAGTCAATCACATGGATTATTCAGGGTTATTAAGACTTTGTAATGATGACTAAAATCACGTGTAGACAGACGAGTGTGTTACGAGATTATTGAAAGTCCTCTGAGTTTTGTGACCTGGGGAATTTGTATTCGTATTTCTTACAGACGAGATTTAGAATTTGATAGGTGAGCTTATCGTTATTAGTAGCTCACGACACATTGCCAATCACCCCTTTACTCTTTTTATAGCTTTGCTGCCGAACATTTGTGTGCAGATGGTGTATCAATGGATTTGCAAGCCGCAGACAGTTAGTAAAGTCAATTCAATGTTTCTACCAGGACGTACAGCGTTTGTATTCGACATGGTGAACTATTTCTAACTTTCAATATCCTACTTTATGGAGGATGAAATTTTGTATCCATTTGAAAATCGACGGCCTCTTAAGTTCAACAAATCCTTAGAAGTTTGCCAGCAGTTAGTCAGGCATTATAATCAGTGATGGATGGTTAAATTCTCTTTCAATTCTTGTGATGTAGGATGGAGAATTTGCACATGACATCCCTACTACTGTTCATCGAAGTAAAGCAGATTGTCCTCCTCCACAGGTCTGTTATCGGCTAACTTTCTTGGCTGGCTGGCGAGCTTTCTATTTTTACCTGCGTTTTTTTTTTTGTTTTTTTGTTTTTTTGTTTTTTTGTTTTGTTTTGTTTTGTTTTTTTGTTTTTTTTCTCTCCCATGCGGCATTTTTTTTTTGAATCATTCTGCCTTTGGTTATTTCTGCGATGCTCTTTACTGGCATTGAAATCTTTTTATGATCGCCAAGTGACTTCGGAGCTGGCAACAACATGCTCACAATGTGTCGTAATCCTTGCAGGAAACAGTCACAGTGGGTGTGGATGGGACAGTGCTGGAACGCATTGCAAAGATCATGACGTATCTTCGTCTGGGTGCCGGGAAGGTTTTCTCTTTTTCCTACTTTAAAAAATCTTGTCCAATGTCACAGTGTATATAAATTCAAGCACTGTGACAAACGTAGCGACTGTTGCTTTTTAGAACACAGGGAAATTTGGTCTTGATTCAGCTAGGAGCATGAAATTATATAGTCTTCATATCATCTTCATATTATGCTAGCATCAGAGCCAGTCATTATTTGTTTGTTCGTGTGTGTATATATATTGATAGTTATGAAGAGTGCTTGAGTGTTTATTTCGTTATGTTTCTTGTACAGCCCTTGAAAAAGAAGAAGAAAGACAAGGAATCTAGAGGTAATATGCCTTCATGACCTCTCTTCTGGAAATGTACAGACTGTCCAGGGCTACAAGCTTGTTTGGAAGATTACATTTGTATACCACATTTGCATTGCTACTACACTAGACCTGTAGATTGAGATAGTTCAGTGTACTAGAACTGTGGATCCACTACTTCCAGGATGTCGGGTGATTTTAAACATGAATGGATTGAATGGGCCTTAACATTGTGGTATGAATCATGGTACGGATTGCAGCGAAAAGTGTATCTCTGGGGGGTGAAACACCTTTACACGACGGGGAGAGAGGCGCTACTAACGGGACAGCAAATAGGTCCCATGAGTGGGAGAACCTCCCACCACCTCCCCCCCTTCCACCTCGCAGGTTTGGTGAAATGAGGGAATCAATTAGTATAGATCAGGCTGCTGTTAGCAATCTTCCACTTCCTCCTCCACCTCCACATCCACCTTCTAGGGATGATGATATTTTCGAAGGTGTAGGGACTGATTATGTGCCAACAGTACGAGACAACGACAGCCCCAAGTCTGAGGATATGGAGGAGTCTCCTGGTCGGGATAATGAACGACCTTACTTTGGTGAACATTATGGTCCCATGCCACCTTCTCAAGACTTGAATCCAATCTGGCAGCATCAAGTATGTATAGCTTTCTTTCTCTTGGTACATTCTCTTGTACATATTACTTAACTAGTTCTTAATATGTCGTTCAAGGTACATTGGGATGTCTTCTTCTTCTTTTTTTTATTTTTATTTTTATTTTTTATTTTTATAAATTTAATTAAATTTAAGTTTTTAGATCTTTTAATGCAAACTTGTTTACAACATGGCCGTTTGTGAGTTTTCATATTCGTGGGAACTTTCAGCATGTAAATTTGACAGTACAAGTCGTTAATTTCTACAATTTTTAAATTTTTTGTTTATTTTTATTTTATTGTGAGGAGCAGTTTGAGAATTTGTCTCAGTTGCTAATAAAAATCTGCTCTCATCAGGCCACCTATGATGCTTCTGTTCAAGGACCAGCAATGCCGTATGCATCAGGAGAATGGACTGAGTATCCACAACCTCCTCCAGAACAATATGCAGGACCATGGCAACCTGAGCAGTATCCTGGATATATGGAACATTATCCAACTGCAGCCGTGAGTTTCTTCTTCTTATCTTATTTTACTTCACTTCTTATGTTTAACTTACTTTGTTTATTGAGGTTGTGACGTTTATAAAGTCTGTTTTTTGGAGTTTATATGCTTGTGGTATCAGATTCTATATGTTTAACAGAAAGTTTGCCACCTATACCGATGGTATTGATTTGGTCGTTTATAATATTCAGGGAAATTAGCTCTAGTTGTGAATATTTTGTGATTTTGTACAAAAGTAATTACTATTGTTACTGAGATTTAGTATTGAAAAACTCAGGTTGCAAATCCGGAGGTTCAAGGAGATCCACACTTGATGACGCAAGAAGAGAAAGACAGGGGGCTTGGGTCTGTCTTCAAGCGTGATGATCAGCGGTTGCAGCAACGTAGAGAACGTGATGTTCGTGAGAAGGACCCCAATTTTATCTCAGAGAGCTATTCTGAATGTTACCCTGGATATCAAGAGTACAACCGTGAAATTGTGGGCAGTGACGATGACGAAGATCTGACCAAGATGGATATGGGTGGCAGAGTACGTACATAACCCTTTATGCTATCTTCTTACATGGTTGATTAGATAGCTTTCATTTAACGCTTGGTTAATAATGCCTATGCTCTGTTGTTGCAGGCCAAAGGAAGGTTGCATCGTTGGGATTTCGAGTCTGAGGATGATTGGGCTAAATACAATGAGCAAAAAGAAGCTATGCCTAAAGCTGCATTCCAGTTTGGAGTTAAAATGCAGGATGGCCGCAAAACACGAAAGCAAAACAAAGACCAGAAGCTTACCAATGAGCTTCACAAAATCAATAAGATATTGGATCGCAGAAAGACTGGTAAAGGTGGTGGGTATGAGAATGACGATCGGGGGGGTTACGAAGAGGAGGGCACTCCTGCGAAGCGTTCCCGAGCTTAAGTACTTTTGCAACATCCTATATCGTAGTTCTTGCAGGAGTTCTGATTTTTGTTTAGACTTGCTTCAGTATTTAGATCACTGCAGTTGTCAGTAAATATTGTACCCAGCTATTTGACATCTTTGAATGTTAAAATATAGTAATAATAAAAATTTCCATTAAATTTGTTTGATAACTAAAGAACAATAATAAACGAGTGTAGAGGAATGAGTGCAAGAAGAGGTGTTGGAAGATAACAAATGTCAGAAAATGATTATCCTTGGTTGGAAGACGACATATATTAAAAGACAACAAGTGCATTCATTAATCTATAGAATTAGGTAGCTTCTGACAATTATATCATCATGTGACTCTTTGTGTTTTAGCATTTTTATTCATGTTTTTTTAAGTCTTGTAGTATTTTTGAGATATATATATATATATATATATATATATACATATATTTTTTTTTATGTAAGGTATTATACTATATGTGACTTTGGAAAATTTTTCTAATACAATAAATTAGCAGACACATTTCTTTATTAGACATTTGTTTATAGTATAGCAAGTTATAACTACATGCTTTTCCAAGAACTCTAATTTTTTCTTTATTACATTATTATCCACCTTAATAACATAAACCTCTCTATTTATAATAAATCCGACATAACTTCTCTAACATAACTAGGTAACAAAAATATTATCTTAAAAACGTTTTGTTTGGTGGAAGCAATCTTATTAATTGTGAGTGCTAAGAACTATCATTAGATCTTGTATATATTTGAGATTTAATAGAGAGTTTTGTGCCATTATATTATAGATAGCTTAATCTTAATTCCTCTCATTTTTATTCTCTCTCATACTTTCTAATAGCCATAAGACATTAAATTTATTAATATTTACTTAATAAAACTCTAAAAAATATTATAATTTATTTTTGGTTTAATTTGATTTTTAAAATTCATGCTTTTGTCTCTAATCTAAATGCTTACAACACTTTGAACTATTCTATGGTTTTGGCCTACAACTTCCTAAATTCAAACACTCCTATAAGTAACCTCAATATTGTCTTGCTACAAATACATACTTTACTACTCTAAAAACTATAGACCTTCAATTATCTATACTCCTATTCAAAAACTAATACCAAAGACAATAGATCATCTAGTTAACCAATTGGCACTTTAATTTTTTTTAGTTGTAATGAACTTATGATTAAAAACATTTCACCAAACATTTAAGGACTCATACACAAAACAAATCTTATTGAAGTCATAAGCTTTGCTAAGTAAATTTAATATAACATGCTCAGTTTCTTTTGAGTGAATTTCAAAAGTGGAAAAGGCTACTCATTTTCAACATTACTACCAAAGTAACACGTGCAAATTTCATTTATTCGTTTTATTTCACTACCATATATATTACCCTTTCCTCAAAGTCTTGCAAACATCCACGAAATGGAATTCCCAAGATGGGTGACTAGTGGTACAACTAGTAACAGCATATGCACATTTACTCTACGAGTTTAACAAGGTTGTACTATTGTGAGCTAAATGATTCAAAACAATAGAGTAGGATAAGTTTGAAACATTCAACAGACTTTTTACTAGATACAAACCAAAGTCATGGAGTGATCAACTTAAAATATTGATGCTTACAATATTTCGGGGATGCTGCGGCGGATTGACACTTGGATTGCACATCTCTGCAGAAATTGTCCTAACAAAAGCGAAACCGAAAGTTGGATGTATTCAACCAAGAGTGAGAATCAAAATAGTGCACAGCAGTGAACCTCTATATGGGCCATAAAAGACCATTACAAGATGATTTGGAAACCACAGCTCTCTATTCAGATTGAAGTGAAATGACAATCCAGAAAGTGGTACAATACATTACAAACTTTGACTTTTACGAATCAAGGGAAGATCAAGGTAACAAACGTAGCTCGTAGTTATTCTTCTAGCTGCTGGTTGTAACAGGCAATTCTTGCCGTCAATTCTGCATCTCCTTGAGAATGATATCCAAGTAGTCATGTTCAACATGTTCCAACGAATCAAGTAATCCATTCCATGCTCTTTACCCGCCATAAACTACATCATCCTCTCCAGCCTTCAGGAGTGGATTTCGTGAATGAAATTTTGCTTTACATCTTCATCTGTTACACCCCAGAGAGAAATTTTGTGGGCGACTGAAGGAATTCTTCGTCGTTTCAATCTAAGCTTCATACATGGCACTCGCTTCCAATCAAAAAAATAGTACACAAAGCGATGAACACTAGTGATACAGGGTCTTCCTTGCAAACGAGATTACTAAAACTCGGCAACGGAGATGTATTAACATCAAAACTGAGTCTACAGAGGTACTATACCTCCTCATAGACAGCCGTTACCCTCTCCAGCAGCCTCCGAGATATTCGTGCTCAGAAGACAATGCTAAAAACTATACTGTATTCTAACATTTGCCGATGAAACGTTAGGTTCAACTCTGCTGATCAACTCTTTAAGGGGAAGACATTTTCTATCATGTGATTCATAGTCACCCACTCCGCGAGATGGCGCCACAGACCTCACTTCAGACTGACAGGGGAGGGAGAATTCGAAAACTAAGCCGTAAAAGAAATCGGTATCGATTGGACACCATCTGGGTGGTGACTGAAAGAAGCAAGATAAAAGATATCTGGCAGAAGCTGACCACTACCTCCAAACCTAGGGAGAAATCAGCTCCGAGGAGATAAGCAGACGACAGTCATCACATAGATGAGATACCGATAAAATACACTTGCACCATCCACACAACTCACCCCGTTCTTCTCTCATAAAGTCACAATTCAGTCACCGCTTTCCGCCGCAGACGAGCATCCTGCCTTGTGAAATGCGAGGTTGCAATCGGGTCCTCTCAAACAGGAACTCGTCAACGTTCACGACACCTTCATCTTTTCCTCGCTCCCGATTAGAACTCCTCCCCCACTCCACTGACTTCTGAGCCCATGCACTCTTCCATTCTCGAAAGTCGCATACTGCTTTCTCAATGCGCTCCTTCCTTCCGAGATCGACTTCCGGTTCCCAATCCAACCAAGGCAATAGCATGCCCTCATCATCAAGGGGTTTAATCTCCTTCTTCCTTATCGACACTACCTCTTGACTATCCGAGCTTTGTCTCCTCGAAGATGGTCTGAGATCGTCACACACCGTCGTCTCGCCGTCACTCACCCTGCCACTACTCACGGATATGTCGTCTACATCTATGACATTTGCATCGAAGTTTGCAATGATCGCGCACTCCTCAAAGTACCGTGCCGCTTCCTCATCTAGGGATTGTCTAATAAAGTCCGACTCGTCCATGTCCTCCATTGGATATCGGTGATTGTGCTGGGGCTTCATGTCCTCCACCGGAATAGGAATCCGCTGCTGTAGTTCGTCCGTTTCCACATCCAAAGAGTCTACGGACCCTTCTTTGATGTCCTTCACAGCATTCACCAGATGAAGACATCTTTGTTCCTCGGTGGCATACTGTGACCAAAGTTCCGAGACTTTCCTCTCTGAAACCTCCAACTTGGCTTCTATAACTTTCCGCAGACTCTCCTCCTTGACATTCTCCAGCTCGTTCCTCGCATCTGACACAGCTTTCCGAAGCTCTTCACATCTCGCGGTGTATAAAGCCATGAAGTCTACGTCTCCAGGCGCAGGAGCCTCTCTCGAAGTGCCAAGCACTTTCAATTTTATGGGCCCTACGGGAGATACAGCATCCACAGGAGCATCCGTGGGCGCAGACACATCATACAGGCAATTGTAACATAGGGTATGAACTTTCGTTTGCGTGTGAACCTCTTGAATAGTCTTCTCCTCAATTCTCCCCTCCACTTGGACGTCTCCATCGGTTCTTCCAACAATGCGATGGTGATGATCCTCCACACTTGCAGGTTTGGGTTTCTGATAGTAGACTGGTGTAGCTGAGTCTGAGAGCTCCAAATTGGCCAATGACCTTCGCACCTCCATTTGCGTGCTCGAAGTTCTTCGCGACACTCTATCTCGCATTCCAATTGGGTTCCTCCTTGTAGATCTTGACGACTGAACGCTCTCGTTATCGGAGCTATCCCGGTGAGTGCTTATGCTTCCGGTCCTATCCGCTCTCCGCATGTACCGTGGCTCTACCTCGCTCTCAGAGTCGCTCGCAAGAGTCCTGACCGTACTTCTCTCGGAATCGCTCGGGACCATCCGAGACGATCCCCTTAACCCAATTCCACTCTGACGAGTCGGAATGAGCGAAGAATCGGAGGCACCAGGAGAGCCGGGAAGAAATGGTGAATAAGGCACGTCGGTAGTGGCAGCATTAGTAGTTCTTCGACGGACGCGCTCCCCAGGCCTGACGATGCTGCTCCTCTGGGGAGAAGTGGCACGGGAGCGAAGTCCTACAGAAGGCTCCCGTCGTCTTGATGGACTGGCGGGGTGAGATTGAGTGCTTGGAGGAGTGACTTGGGTCAGACGAGCAGCCCGAGTTGGACTCGGACCCCGTGACACACCTCTACGTCCGCGAGTGGGACTTGGATTTCGCGAGGGCGAGCGCCTCCTGGCTTTCACAGGGCTCACAACTCTCGATACGGCCCGGCGCGTGGGGCTCGGAGCTTTGGATACGGCGCGGCGAGTTGGGCTTGGATTGCGCGACACTCCGCGACGACCACGAGTAGGACTGGGAGCTTTGGACGTCGAGCGTCTGCGAGTCGGACTGGGAGCTTTAGACGTCGCGCGTCTGCGAGTTGGACTGGGGGCCTTGGACACCGAACGTCTGCGAGTTGGACTAGGAGCCTTGGACACCGCACGTCTGCGAGTTGGACTGGGAGCCTTCGAAACTGAACGTCTGCGCGTGGAACTAGGATCTTTGGATGTCGAACGACGACGTGTGGGACTTGGAGCTTTTGACGTTGAGCGGCGAGTTGGACTAGGGTTACGTGACGTCGAACGGCGCGTTGGAGAGATATTGCGCGACACAGACCGTCTCGTCGGGCTCGTGTTCAGCGAAGAGTATGGCTCAATCTCTACCCCCCGTATGTCCCACTGTCGACGGGTCGTGGATTTGAATGCCGCAACAGCCATCGTTGCAAGTGCAGACTCCCTCCTATCACTTCAACAGTAAACTCTCCCTCAATTCTTCACCTCCTCCTCAAAGCTCCACTGCAAACTGCAACACCTGGACTAGCAGCCCCAAGCCCTAAAACGCCTTCAATTCAAAATCCCCCATGTCCTCTACTCCATCAACTCCCACACACACTCGACACCCTTAACAACCTCCTGCAACACATGCCCAACGAATCCGATACTCCAGTGCTCCAGAACTTGAGCACTCTTTCCATGAGCTCCCAGTTGTAACCTCCAACTCTCAAAACGTAAAACCTACCTCCGAAACAGGACGCACGGGCATCCGCAGAAAAGGGGGCAACGATAATCCGTCATCCACAACCTGGATAATAACAAGAGAGCCACAAATCCTACGAATGCCCCCAACCATAGACTCCGGACACGCAGGTTAAGGAACCAAAGAACAGTAAATGATCCTGCAAAGCCAAACGTTTGATACCTGACCGGTAATAAACTTTACCTTCTTTGTCCCTCCCAGCCCCTCCTCTCCCGTCACAAGTCAAATCCCGATAGCGATCAAAGATTTACGGTCCGTTGGGGCCAAGTATCCGCCGCTCCCTCAGCGTGACCTGCCTTAATGCTCTAATTCTGCTTCACGATCCGGCGATTAACTGATCTCATAATGAATGTGATTCGAACCATGTGACTGGCTCCGTGATACGATTGATGAATCACTTTCGAGAAGGTTTGCTTGGTTCACCTCATCGAATAGATCGACGCAGCTGCAGCACCATTGGTGACACCCAAATGCTAGTCTAGAGATGATTTGACGAAATTCTGCCTATCATCAGCTTCTCGGTAAAATCCTTCGATTTTCCAGGTTTTGGTTTATATTTATTACCTGCAACAGGATTGTGCGATCTCCAAGTGTGACAGCTGTTAGGTTGACGACTGGCTGCGATCACCAGTTCCACGGTTGGTGCATTTGAAACATCATCGTCAGCGCAGGGTTTGAAACATTTGTCAGGCCTTCCATGATTGGCAGCTTCTAAGCACAAATTTGGTTTTGTCCAAAACTCGGGAGGTCGAAGGTGGTGACTCAGGATCCCCTTACGACCCAGTTACAATTAGACCCCGCCAATACGACAATTCCTCAAAATCCAAACACACTCCCCACCCAGTCGACGAAAGAAAAAAAAAAAAAAAAAAAAAAAAAAAAACTCGTAGACCAACAATTGTTATTGGTTGCGAAAGAAAACAGCATGTAATGGAACGTCCATATCCATCTGGATCGATTTAATGAGGATGGAATACTATTTCTTTCCACAACTTTAGGCTTCAACTCGATGTTTACTTTTATATGGACAGGAGTTCGATATTTTCGTACACTATCACTTGAACACCTGTTCAAGTACGAACACTCCGTAAAAGCTAGGGGTTTGGGTTCTTCTAATAGATAGCATTAGAAGACTCCGACCCCTATTCAATTCACGGGATTAAATGCTTCGGAGGGAAGGGAGGGACGAGAGGGCCACGACGAAAGGGATGAACCACGACCCACTGCCCACTCATTGCAGATCCAAAGTACAAAGCATCGCATCCACCCCGCAACATCGCGACTGAAATGCGAAACCGTCGACGCGAACCATTGCGCCTCCAAGCACCGCACTTTGAACCCCACCCAAGTTTTTCTCGCGTCACTCGATTCACACGTGCTACCCCTAGTTGCAAATTGGGCAGAATATCCGCAAGGAAAAGGCTCCAATACTTGGAGTATTAGCGTGGACGCGACGCTTTCCGAAGTGTGTCGAAGGTAGAAGCCAATCCTGACGACAGCGGCTTTCGAGGCGTTGCCTCGCGGCTGCGGCGGAAGGGGGTGAGAAAGGCGATCGCGGGTGGGGTCTACCGGGGCGAGGCTTGGACACACCCGAGTGGGTAATAAATACCGTGGCCTCGGACCGGCGTAAAGATTGAATGCCGTCCACTTTGAGAATGCGAATCTGGCATTGGGGATGTGGACTCTCCCCAAGCACTCCCTCTCCACCACCCCTTTTGGCTCTCTCGCCCCACTCCCTCCCTCTCTTTTGTTATGTTTTGTTTGTTTGTTTGTGTTTTTATTTTATTATATATATATATATATATATATGTGTGTGTGTGTGTGTGTGTATGTATATATATATTTCTTCCTCCCTCTTTTGCATTGTTGGTACAATGATGCTCTTGGGTTTTCTTACTTCCATTGTAGTGCATCATTTTGTCTCTTGTTTGAGTATGTGTGTGCTTATGTGGAGTTTGACTCCTTGGATATTGGTTCCCATATACTTTGCCTCTCTCTCTTTTCTCTCAATTGCTTTGTTGTTGTTTGATATGTGAGTTTCTATTTTCTTGATAAAATAGCCAAAAGAATGCACTTTTGGACAAGTTCTTAATATCTCAAAGATGTAAAAACAAATTGAGCAATTTGGAAAGTTGTATTTATGAGTTGATATATTTGATAAGAGGTGGATTAATTATCCAATGTTCCAAAGGACCATCTTAATAGAGAATTATCTTTGTAGGTTCATAGTTTAAGTGCTATCTACAATCATTCCACTAAGTAATAAAGTTTTTGTTAAATTTATTTATTTGTTTATTTTTATTTTTTATTTTCATTATATATGATTTTATATAAATCTACTAAGATTGATTAAGCATGTTTAATCAATCTTCTAATTTGAATATTGAGTTAGATTTTTCTATTAAAAGAATTTATATATTATTATATCTAAATAAATATAAATTAAGTATCACAAAGCTAAACTAAGAAAAATTGTATACTTATAATTTAAAACTATTATTTTAGAAAAAAAATAATAATTTATATCTTTATTTGATAAGATTATATTTTTATTTTTTATTTTTTTATTTCTTTATATGAATCTATTATAGAAATAAGTTAATATTAGAAAATTATTAAGATTAAAAAAATTAATATTATAAAATATTAATTATATTTATTCATAAAATATTTTTAATATAAAATAGAATTTATTTAAAGGATTATAATTTGATTTTGTGGTTCTTTGTTCTAAAATAAAACTAAACATTACATACCACTTTCAACACATTTAGGTTGAAATTAAAACACATAGGAATTGATATTTTTTTTGTTAGAATGTAAGTATGAAATTCAATAATTAATACTTCAAATAGAATTATATATTATAACAGTCTGAACCAATGTATATTATTGGTAGTTAAGGACTTACTTTAAGTACGTAATGCAACCTTGATTGAAATAAATCAAAGAACTAAATCTAAATAGTAAGATTCTTAATTTCTAATTTTATTTTTACCGGATTTAAATCTACTAGGATTTCTTTTCTTTTCTCTTTTGTTTGTTTTTGTGTTTTTATATATATAAATAGTATGTCATTATTGTGTTATATTCTTTATTTGTGTAAGATTGATACTTTGGTAAGTGATATGTGTTTTGTAATTAGTAAACATTATTTGCTTTGTTGTAAATATATGTTATACATCAAATAAAATGATTTTGAAAGTTCAATGTATTTATGATTTACTATTTTTTTTCGACCTTGTGTCACGGACACAAAATATAGACTTGAAATCTAACAAGAAGTTCAAGAAGAAGTGGCAGAACTAGATTAAACAGATGAGTACAAGAACAACACCAGAAAGGTGAGCTAGAACTCGAAGAGATGTGTTGTCGAGACTGAAGAACTCTTCAGCCTCGATCCCTATATATACTCCTACTTAGGAAGCTTCTCGAGCTACTTCTATTAACTAGGAAGCTTCTAGAAGGTTCCAGAGGCTTCTTTTCTAGAAGGTTCTAGAAACTTCTCGAGCTACTTCTATTAACTAGGAAGCTTCTAGAAAGTTCCAGGGGATTCCTTTCTAGAAGCTTCTAGAAACTTCTCTCTAAAAGGTTCTAAGGAATATGTCCCTAACATCACCCCCTCCTTTAGCTTCGAGGTCTCTGAGAAGCAATGTTGTTGATCAGTACCAACGCAAGAAAATGAAGATTTATCGCATAACTTCTGCTATGAACTCCAACTGTTGTTCACGAGGCAAGTGGTTCATCGACCCTTGAAGCCAACGGTAGTGGCCCACGCCTTTGACTTCTGACCAAGCATGAACTTCCGTGTCCTCATTGTGAAATTGTCCTGCAAACACGCCTTCTGGTTGACCATTGTAAGCAGGCTCGATCTCAAATACGATCACCAGTGATCGGTTACTCGGTATCCTCCGTCGTCGTCGTGGTACATGTAGTTCTTCATCTCGGGGTCGCCTTCGTGAGCTACTTGGTTGCGATACTCTGACTGGCATAGTATCTATCTCTTGGCTATCCATTTCAAAAGACCAAACTACGATCTATCTTGGAGAAAATAACTACATCAACAATGAATTTTGCTGGTGCTCTCCCTTTTTCTTATATTGTTGGGAGAACAAGCTTCAGAAAGAAGCTATCATCGAATTGATTTAGGTTTATCGGGATGTCGTTGATGAAACTCCTGTACCTTTTGTGGCGCATTCGCAAGATTTTCAGTTGACTCCCACGTTCGCTCATTAATGTCATAGCTGCACCAATGAACAAGATATTCTAACTTTTCCCACCTTTGCCGTGAATCCAATACCTTTTCAACCTCGTATTCTTCGTGGTTCTCGATTTCAATACTAGGTGGCAGACATTGCACTCTTCTAGGAAAAGATGACTTTCGATAAGGTTCCAACAGAGAAACATGAAAGACTGGATGTACCTTCATAGAAGCCGGTAACTCTAGCCGGTATGCCACTGGATTAATTTGCTTCTGGATGATAAATGGTCCCAATCTTCGATAGTCCAACTTATCACATGGTCGCTTGGTCTTGATATTTCGTCGAAGAAGCCAAGCTTTGTCTCCAACTTTGAAAGTAGGTGTTGGATTCCGAAATCTATCTGTAGACGTCTTATAGGATTCTTGAGCGGATTGTAATTGAAGCTTCAACATAGTTTGAAGCTCTGATAGTTGCTTCGCAAATCCTTCAGCTGCTGGATTGTTATTTGTTGACGGACTCAATAAATCAAGCTTCGGATGATACCCATAGTTGGAAAAGAATGGTGTTTGTTGAGTCAACGCATGGAGGGTGTTGTTATATGCAAACTCGGCTAGCGGTAGATATGCAGTCCAATCGTCTTGCTAATAGTTGATGCTGCATCATAAGTACTGCTCCAAGACTTGGTTCACCCGTTCCGTTTGGCCATCAGTTTGAGGATGAAAAGCTGAAGAAAGCTTGATATCCACCTTCAATATCCCAAAGAGAGATCTCCAAAACTTTGACACGAACTGGGTACCTCGATCTGATATGATATCATCTGGTAGTCCATGATATCGATACACATTATCGAGAAAGAGTCTTGCTGTGACTTCACTGGACGATGTCTTCTTACAAGGAACAAAGTGTGCCATCTTCGTAAGCCGATCTACCATGACAAAGATGTTGTGAAATGAGTTTGATGATGGCAAGTCCGTGATGAAGTCCATAGAAATTGAAGACCATGGTCGACATGGAATTGGCAATGGCTGTAGAAGTCTATAAAGGCGATGCCGAGGATTCTTAGATCTTGAACAGATGTCACAAGAGAGGACAAAATCTTTCACATCCTTCGACATTTGGGGCCACCAAAAATCTCGGGAAATAAGCTCCAAGGTCTTATTGAATCCAAAATGTCCTGCAGCTGGAAAATCATGGCGAGATTGAAGAACTCGGAGTAGTGCTAGTCCTTTTGGAATGTACAATCGCTCTTCAAAGTATAAAAGATCTCCCTCCACCTTGAACTTGTCATCATTGGTACTTTGCTTGATATCAATGGCTACTGAATCTTTAATGGTCATAGCACGTACCTGGTTTAGGAAGTCAGCATCAAATGATACAATAGTAGCACAAAGTTGAAATCTCTCTCGCTTCAATAACGTTGTACATTGTTGATCAAACGCTGCTTCTCTAGCCTTTAGTGCAAGATAAGATCTCCTTGATAAAGCATCAGATAGTCCTTGCTTCCTTCTAGGTCAATAAGTGATAACAAAATCAAATCTAGATAGCGACATATTCCACCGAGCTTGACGCCGATTTAAAACTCGAGCTGTCATGAAATACTCCAAATTCTTGTGATCCGTATATACGGTTATTGGATTTGTAGCTCCTTCAAGAAAGTGACGCCATTCTTCGAAAGAATCCACTATAGCAAGAAGTTCCTTATCGTGGATCTCATAATTGATTTCAGCAGCAAAGAACTTCCGAGAATAGAATGCAACTAGATAGAGCTTCTTATCTTCACTCATTTGTGAAAGCACAGCTCCCAAAGCAAAATCTGAAGCATCAGTTTCTAAATAGAAGGCCTTTGTAAAGTCTGGATGTACCAAAATTGGAGCTGTAGTAAATGCTGTCTTCAAATCTTGAAACGCCTTCTCCACCAAAGGTCCCCATTTCAACTTATCTTTGCATGTTAATCGAGTGAGAGGAGCAGCAACTTGAGAATAATTCTTGATGAAGATCCGATAGAAGTTAGGAAAACCAAGAAAGCATTGTACGTCTCTAACCGTCTTCGGAACCTCCCAAGACATGATTGCTTCTACTTTCTTGGGGTCCATCTTCAAACCTTCTGTAGTCGCAATGAACCCCAAAAATTCCATCTCCGTCTGGTGAAATAAACACTTTTCTAATTTGGCATATAGTCGTCACTTGCGTAGTTTCTCCAAGACCAAACGAACATGCTCCTCATGCTCTTCCTCGTTTTTAGAGAATATTAGAATATCGTCCAAGTAGATGACAACAAAATCGTTGAGGTGTTCTCGAAAGATGTCATTCATCATATGTTGGAAAACCGTTGGAGCATTGGTAAGACTAAAAGGCATGACGTTATATTCGAAATGACCATACCTTGTACGGAATGCTGTCTTCCACTCATCTCCTTCCTTGATTTGTACGAGATTATAAGCTCCCCTTAGATCAATTTTTGTAAAGATCTTCACACGTCCAAGTTGTTCTAAGAGACTAGAAATCAAGGGTAATGGGTAACGATTTTTCTTTGTTACCTTATTGAGGCCTCGATAGTCCACACACATCCGTAATGATCCATCTTTCTTCTTCACAAATAAGATGGGTGCTCCAGCTGATGATTTTGAATGACGAATGAAGTTCTTGGCTAGATTCTCGTCGATGTACTTTCGTAACTCTGCCAACTCCGTTTGCGATAGATTGTAGATTGGGCCAAAAGGTGGTTGTGCTCCTTCTTGCAAGTCTATGGCACAATCATATGGTCGGTGTTCCGGTAGTATGTCGACGTTCTTCTTTTGAAACACGTCTTCAAAATCTTTATATTGCTTTGGTATACTTGCTGTTGAGATCTTCTCCTCGGTAGTTGGAGCCGCATAAATGACAAATAGAGTGCCTTCCTTAGATGATCTTATAAACGCTCTTGCTCCAATGAATAAGGATTTCTTTTTTCGAGGTTTTTTACTAGGTTTTTTCTTGGGTGGTTTTGTGAGAAAAGTCATCTTCCGCAACCTCGAATCTATCAATGGATTATGTTTTTCCAACCAAGAAAGACCAAGAATAATAGGATTTGATGGGGTTCTAATAATATTAAAAATAATATGACTACTATGGTCTTTAAACGTTACTTCTATAGGTTTTGATTCATGGGTGATGCTACCAGACAATAAAGGTCGCCCATCTATGACCTCAACATGAACAGGTTTTGATTTTTGTACTAAAGGGATCTTATGACGCTTTGCAAATTCTTTGTCTAAAAAACAAGCAGATGATCCTGAGTCTAGTAGTGCTAAGGTTCTCAGTTTTTAAGGGCCGATAAACAGAGGGATTGTAAAACAAAGTGCAGGTTGGGCAGAAAGAAAGGAACCTGATTGTTGTTGGGATATTTCATTGTCCAGCCGCACGGTTCCTACTGTGGTTGGGCATCCTCGTTTTCCTGAACAAATACTCCCCTAGTCTTGACTATGCCTCGATTTTGCTTTTTGGGGCAGTTTCCGACTTTGTGGCCTTCTCCACCGCAATACAAGCATAAATTTTCCTCCATACGTCGCTTTTTTTCTTCTATAGTAAGAGATTTGATACGTACCGCATCAATTTGCATGTCTTCCACCTCTGAATGCGAATTCACACCGCTTGCCGACATAGTTGGAGCATGGCGAATTGTATGTTGTCTTGAGCGTTGGTCTTGGCGACATTGGAATAGGCGATTATCGCACTTCACAGCTTGGCTAATGGCTTCATTGAGCGTTCGTGGATCAGGAAGAGTTAACAGCAAATCCTTCACATCATCTCTTAAACCCCAATAGAATTGACTCATCAACGCTTCTTCATCCCAATTGATGTCGCATACTAATTGCCTGAAATCCGAAGCATAGATTGATGTAGAACGCATCCCTTGTCGTAGCGACCGAATCTTTGTTGTAGCTCATCGAACCTTATCGTGTTCACCAAATGCTTCCGCAAATGCTTCCAAAAAGGTTTCGAAGTTATTTAATATGGATGATCGTTTCTCAAACAAAGGAGCAAACCATGATAGAGCTTGTCCCGTAAGTAAGGTTCTAACAAGCCCAACACGTGACTCCTCCGTTGAATATCGTTCGGGCTGTAAAACTGTTATCAACCTGATTTGATTGACGAATCCTCGAAACTTGGAACGTGTTCCATCAAACTTATCTGGAAGGCTAACTCGAGGCTCCTTATGTTGTAGAACTAGTGGTTCTTGTCGAACCTGAGGTAAAGTTGTTTCTCCAAGTGCCGAAATTTGAGGCTGGTGTAGTTTAGATTGTGCTATCCCAGATACTCCATCATTATGAAGCCTTGCCACCACTCCTTCAATCTCTGCAATTCTTTGTCATAACGTAGCGAGGGCATTCATAATAGCATCTAACTTAGACTCCGAACTTTTTGTCATACTAATGTCTTGACCTCTGGCCATTCTAAAAGAAGGACAAAAATGACCCTATAAGAGGCAATATTGGTTTATAGGAGGGTAATCCACAACCTATAAAACGCCTTAAGAATTTCAAGAAGAGGGGTAATCCACTCTCTCCAAGAAGAATAAGACTCCAATATTGTAACAGAAGAAGTATCAGTTTAGAGGAGGGTAATCCGCAACCTCTAAAAAATGCTAGTATACCTTCAAGTAGAGGGGTAATCCACACTCTACTAAGAAAGAACTAGCTCTCATATCTCAAGTTAGTGTAGTCTCGACAAACTGTCACGGACACAAAATACAGACTTGAAATCTAACAAGAAGTTCAAGAAGAAGTGGCAGAACTAGATTAAACAGATGAGTACAAGAACAACACCAGAAAGGTGAGCTAGAACTCCAAGAGATGTGTTGTCGAGACTGAAGAACTCTTCAGCCTCGATCCCTATATATACTCCTACTTAGGAAGCTTCTCGAGCTACTTCTATTAACTAGGAAGCTTCTAGAAGGTTCCAAAGGCTTCATTTCTAGAAGGTTCTAGAAACTTCTCGAGCTACTTCTATTAACTAGGAAGCTTCTAGAAAGTTCCAGGGGATTCCTTTCTAGAAGCTTCTAGAAGCTTCTCTTCTAGAAGGTTCCAGAGACTTCCTTTCTAGAGCTTCTAGAAACTTCTCTCTAAAAGGTTCTAAGGAATATGTCCCTAATACCTTGTACTTTGTAGACGAGTTTTTAGGATTTATGCTCTATTTATAAAAATGACATTTATTGATATAAAAACAGACCACAAAAGTCCCTTAATGTGGTTTTATGCAATTGTATCTAAATCATTCAAATAATTGAATATTAAAATTACTTGATTCAAAAGACATTATTATCTACGTGATTAACATCAAAGATAAGATGTCTTTTAGAATTTGTAATTTCTAAACCACTTACTTCACTTATAATAAGATTTTTTTAGTTTAAAATAAAGTTTAAAAGTTGCTTCGAAATATGCTATAAATAAGAAAATTCTCTACAAAAACGTCTTTACTAATGTTTTAATCTTCTGAAGTATTTAGTTGGATTTGTCAAGAGGAGTACAAAAAAAAAAAAAAAAAAAAAGTAATATACAATAAAAAAAAAAAATTGTGGTCTTTTATAATTAAAACATAGCTATAATTAAAAAAAAAATTTGGTCTAAATAATTTAAACATAGCTATTTTTAAATTATTTATAAAATTTATTTGGAGGTTTAAGAATTATTGTTTATTTGAAAGATTATTCAATATTTTAAATCAATTATTTATTATTATAGTATTTAAATAGCATTTAAATATTTTCATAATTAATAAATTGAGTTTATGAAATAATTCTACACCTTATGACTGTATCATAGTCTCTCACTATAGTAAATAAAAACCTTTTAAAAAAAGATTATATAGATTTTAAAATTACATAGTTGAATTTTTAGAAATATAATAATATGTTGTATGTACACTATTTTTTACCTTGATCTCATGCTACATGTGATTCAACATATCATTATATTTATTAATTATAATGATTTGTGCTAGTTAAATATATGTTGTTTATAAGATCAAAATAATATAAAAGTTATAAAAAACGTTTAACCATACTGTACAGTTATTTCATTTAACAATAAGTCTATAATTTCAATAGGTTATTTTTATATTATCCATTGTGTAATAGTAAAGATATAATGATTATTTTTAAGCATCAAAAATAATTATGCATATATTAAAATTAGATAAAATCTTATACATATATATATATATTCAGATACACACATAAATTATATTCATTTTTCTTTTTTGCATAAGAAATAGATATTTTAAAAAAGAAGATTAATATGAAGATTCAATTTATATTTTTTATTGCATAATATATTTTTTTTCAACAATTAAAAATAATAATTTCAATATATTTCAAAATTATAAAAAAATATAAATTTAAGTTTAAATCATCATGGTAGTTTTGTAAGAAAAAAATACAATAATATATGTTGTAGTTTACATCATTATTAAATAATTTTAATATAAAAAAATTCTAACTATGAACAAATATTAAAATTCAAAGTTAGAAAAATATTATTTAATGAATAATAATTTTTTTATTATGACTTAAATATAAAAAATGATTAATTTTTAGCTTGTTAAAAAAATCATACAATTTGTATTAAGTGAATTATTTTTTGTAGAATATAAATGTACTAATATGAGTTATTATTATATTGTATATTTTCAAAACAAACTTCAATTTAGAAAATATTTTAGAAGCGCTTAAAATTATTGATATATATATATATATATATATATATATATATATATATATATATATATATATATATATATATAAATACACTAAAAAATATTATTATTTTATTTATGTCTCTATAAACTTTACATAAATTAATAACATAAAAATAAATAAATTACGTATACATTAGTATGTGCACACATACCTTAATATTTGTATCTCTATTTATACTTATGTAAATACTTATACTCACACACACATACACCCACTCACATACACACAAACACACATACACACACATATATATATATATATATATTAAAATATATAAGTGTCTTACTTAAGTTTATTTATTTATGAGAAAAATGTATTCAAAATATTTCTTATATTACTAAAATATATTATGAATATATTTAGGTATAACTAATATTTAATTAATATAAAAAATTACACATATATATATATATATATATATATTTTATATATATATATACTTATATATGTAATAGATATGCTTATTCTATACACTTCATACCAACTTAAAAATTTAAGTTTTCCTTAAATAGAGTTTTTTATACAAAAAAAATATGCCTTCATAAATATGAATGAGTGCCTCCAAAGGTCAATCGGTCTTTTGAACATAAAAAATACTTTAATTCTAGATTATAGTTATTGCTGCAAAAAGAAATTAAAAATACAAAAGAAAAAGAAAAAGACAAACATTGCCAAATCTTGGAGAGAGATTTGTAAATTAGGATTTGTTTAATATTACTAGCATTATACAAAAGCAAATAAACTCTTAAATAGTCTTATAGAATATTTAGAGTATATCTTAGCTTTAGTATCCCATTTATTTACCAACAATTTTTGTCTTCTAAAGTTTTTGTTCTAAATCTTGGTTGTGTGAAAGGTCCTAAGAGATATGTCATGTTTAAAAGCCACTACAATTTAATATGTAGATCTACTTTTTAAGATTATATCAGAGTACAAGAAAAAAATTTGAGTGATAATTGTATAAAAAGAAAGTAAATTATTTATACTTTTGTTAACTTGTTTTAATTAATCTTTATAATTCCTTAATATAGTTGCACTTATTTAATTACTTTCATTCAAAAGATATCCAATGTGAAATCTATATTTGGACTATTTGATTTCAAAAAGTAGATATGTGTTTGAGAAAAAAATGTATAATGACCTCCATATGAGGAAAATAATTCAGTCAAGATTAATTGGATATGATCAAATAGTATAGAAAGTTTTAATTAAAAAGATGGAAAAGTACCTAACATCAAGAAATTTTCGTAAAGAAAATAGAAAAAAATATGCATGGCAAGAAAATGTAATTAGAATAAGTTTAATTTGATAGCTAAATAGAATTGAAGTATGTCTCAATGTGGCCTAGTAATTTAGATAAGTAGCTTATTTTAGGATCTAATGAAGGTTCTTATTGCTCTTATATCTACCACACAATAAACAATTCGGATACATATTTATATTTTTATATATATATATATATATATATATATTCTTATTAATTCATCTCCATTAATATTTTTTTTGGATAAACTATATTTTGTATCACTGAAATAAAGTAAAACAGTGAATCTTTAACTACAGACAATTGAAAAATATTATTATTTACATTGTGTTTTAAAGTAAAGTTATTATCAAAGGTGGTGAATTAAAACATAAAAGAATGTTAATTTAGAGTTCTATAAAGACTTACAATATTTTTCTTTAGAATGGAGTGAATTAAATAAATAAAAACCCTTGGTTTAAGTAATACAGAAAAAAAATACTAAATAATACTAAAAACATTCTTGAAGTATTTAGATTACGTTTACATTTTAAATGTAGAATAGTACTCCTTACAACAATTATGAAAAAGAAAAAGAGAAAAAATGGATATTATTTATGAGATTATGTTTAATTGATAAGTTATTTACACATAAATAATTTTAAAAATGATATTTAAAATTGAGTCCAAATCTTTATACAAGTAAATAAAAAAATTTATAATTATAAGTATAAAGATTTATATGTGTAAATATAAATCTTATAAGATTTACAAGTATAAGATTTATAAGTATAAAGATGTATAAATATAAATCTTTATATGTGTAAGTCTACATATATATTATAATAAATAGAATGTTTGAGTTTTTTTAATATTTTTTATAAAAAAAATTAATAAATATATGGATACATTTTAAAA
Organism: Physcomitrium patens; assembly: GCF_059467195.1. NCBI lineage: Eukaryota > Viridiplantae > Streptophyta > Bryopsida > Funariales > Funariaceae > Physcomitrium > Physcomitrium patens. The sequence goes on along the minus strand of NC_143428.1, from coordinate 2,726,824 downwards.
TGTCTACATACCTTGAAGAAAATAATAAAAAATAAAGCAAGAACTATTACTTTGTTTTATAGAATTTATAAAAAAAAACTATAAAGTAAAATTTAAAAATATTTTTGGTTGTAGCAAATGTTTTTAAATATTCTACAATCTAATAAATTTAAGTAATAATTAATTTTATAAAACCAAAAAAAGTTATGTAAAGTTTATATAAAGATTTGAAAAGATTTGAAAAGATTTGAAAATATATTGAATTGATGTTATATATGCAAAACATTTGAGTATTTATAATAAAGTTCTTCAACTTATAGATCAAATATTATATATTGAATATTATGTTATTATGTTTCTAAAACAATTTTAATGTAATTTTTTTGAGTCATTTAACAATCTTGGTCTCTTGTTAATAACTTTAAGTCAAGGACCTAAATGAAGATAATACACTCTTGTATCATTGAAATAAGAAAGTAGGCAAATAAAAGAGATATTTATTATAGAAAAAACTAGAATGATTATTGTTATTTATACAAAAGCAAGAGAATTTTGAATTAAAATTAGAATACAAGAAAGATATGTATAAGACTAAAGATGGCCACAACCTTGCCTCCATATATATATTAGCTACTAAAAAAACCTTACAAAAACTTCTTAGAAACCATGAAGCTTTGGCTCAAGTGTGAGGTTGTAGGTTGCTTTCTACAAGTAAGAAAATGTTTACAAATAGAATAAGTTTCATAGTCAAATGACATATGCTTAAGAGTCTAAATTTATAATTTACATCCACAAAACTTTCTCAAAGTTTCATGAAGAAGATATTATCTACTTCACATATTCCTATTCACTTCTCAAACCTCAATTTATTTCTATTTATTTAAGTAATATAGGCATCTGTTACACCTTTGTATTTGGTTATGTTTTAATAATTGTGATGTTATACTTTAAGAATCATATTTTATATTATTTAAATTTATTATAATTATTATAAATAATAGTGATAGCATTATTTTTTTTTGTTGTAAATAACATATCAAATTATTCAATCTGTCTATGATTTTATCCACTCTAATAAGACATCAACTTGAATGATTAAATTTATTATTTATTTATACACTTCTTTTAAATAGTATTACAAAGTTATGAACATAAATAATGCATTATACAATTTGAATAATATTACTACAAGTTTATAAGAATACTAGTATATGTAAAATATGGTTTTGTCAATTTCCATGTTAGCAATGGGAATTGTGGTATGAATGCTTTTTAAACTTGTGAAGAATGTTTTTTTAATACATTTTGAGTAAGATATAAAATCTTATTATTTGAGCAATTTTTCTTCTAGATCATTTATTTAATAATAGGAATAGTTTTTTCCCACTCTTTCTAATACATATATATATATATATATATACATATACATATATATATCTCTACATTTATACACATGTTCTAAAAGTTTGTTTAATAGATTTTTAACAACATTTATGATTATTTTCTTCTCATTCTAATCTACTATTTTATTGTGTCATATATTTTAATTTTTAAGAAATATGATTTAAAAAATTAAATTATATTTTTATGTCAAATATTGTGGCAGCTTGTGGTGGCAATAAAAACATTATGGCATGTGGTTAGTCGAAATAACAATACCCAATATATTGTTCTTCTTACTCATGATCAAACTTGTAGTTTTGTAAAAAGAGCAATCTTAATACTTTGAAAACTTGGCATCTGTTATTGTAATTACTTGAAAAGTATTACCAAAGATACAATAAAGTCTCACTAATCAAATCACCTCAACAATCCTAAAATCTTGGTAAGCTACTTTTCATTAAATTAAATTCACAAGGAATATTTGTTGAAGAAAAATATGTTAGGTTTACAAGAGAAAATACGCATATTTTAAGTACTTATAATTTGAATTGGCCACAATTGTGCAGAAAACACATAAAAGTTACACCTTATTAGTTTATTGAGTTATGGTGAAAACAAAATAATTTCATACCAATATTCACTGCTAAAAGCATGCAATCAAGGAACATGATACTTCATGAAACAATTTCATTTTTTACTGTTACTTCATGTTCATGCGTATTCAACAAGTATAAACTATGATATCAATTACGAGGCAGAAGTTGTGTTGCCAAGAATGTCCACTGCATTCTTGGTCAGGTACTCCCGTCCCCAGCAACATCTCCATGTCTCTCTTCGAAAACACTCTTTGAAAACAAGATTTAATGCGAGCTTTGCAGAACATTCAGCTAATTTAAGGCCTACTGTCACAATTGAGAACCATGATGGGAGAAAAATCTATGAATCAGCTTGCTATTTAAATCATATGGTACATAACACTGAAGAACAAGTGACAAAAATGTTAGCTCCTATGCTCTCAGAATCTTTTTCCTGTATGCTTAGCTCCAATTAACCGAGCTGATCCCTGAACATCGAAGCTCAAATTCTAGCAACTTGCCAAATCAGCAGGAAGTTGGACGTCACAAACAACAATGCCTAAACCGTAGCTGGAAGGAAAGTTTACTACCATTGGAATATCTTTCTTCAGGATGTCTACCAAGCGCAGCGCTCATCATCCAAATCACGAAGTCGATTATAAAACTGTTATGAAGCAAGTCATGACCGACATTGAAAGTTAAGCAATCGAGACAGGAGGAACTGGTTGAATTAATGACCAGTCTCTGTTTATTAGTAAACGAGACCGGTTAATTTCAATACCGCACCATCACATTTCACTTACTCCTCTGCCGGTGGTGCTTTGTAATATGCAGGAACCATATTTGGAAAGAACATCTGCCTGACTCCTTCTGCTTTAATGATCGGGAATATAATATTCGCAGCTCCCTGGAAAGCAACCACAGTTGCGAAGCTATGAAGAAATCGTAATATCGTAGTGTGGAAAGAGGTATGGAATCGTAGACAGATGGCGATTTGATTTTGAACCAAATATCGAGTGATCAGAAACCGTAGATAAATTGAATCGAGTTTGAAGCTAAAGAAGAAGGGACGTACCCGTAGGAGACGTGCGCCAATCCATACCCTTGACGGTGAAGGAAAAGGAACAAGGAGTCTCCCTACTCCATATACAGCAACCGCAAAGAAGTGGACCACTAGACTCAAAGGACGAGGGTTAAGTCCAGACAAAAGGGCAACTGGTCCACTTGAGAAGACACCTCCAATGCTCAAATAGTCAAAGCAAGCCTGTCTCATTTCTTTCATCGCCAAATCAGGGGAGTCACAAAACACTTTGTAAAGGGCTCCCGCAAGAGTATTGATAGTGGCTGCAACAGGCTGCACAACCAAAACCAGGGAAGACCTAGCATGTGTTAAAAATAATAGTTGAAAAGGCATTGCAGAAGTTACGTCAGCGCTAATCCCTTTCAGTAAATTTAGAAAACAAAACACTTCGTTGTTTTCCAAAGCCATGTTGCAGTTAAGATGAGTACTGCATCAAGTTTAATCAGTGTCTTCCAACATGCTCGAAATGATTAAATACTGACATTATGTGTATAAGATAATGCTGGTCATGCAGACACATATACACAAAAATAAATAAACAATAAGAATAGAAAGCACACCTTGCGTCGCGTGTAAAAAGCCTGCAAGTAATCGCATAATGATTGAGCATCATGAAAACTACTTAAAGGCCTGAGCATGTCCCGGAGCAGAACAATATCGGAAAGAGCCACGGTCATGCCGCCGCCTGTCAGAGGATGTCTCATGTTGAATGCATCCCCCATAAGGAGAGCTCCAGGTGTAGGCCTTGGCAATGCAGGCATGGTCTTGTTTGGCATGGATCGAATGTTTCCCTTCTCTATAGCAGCAAGGAACGAAGACTGTATTTGCCCTGGTAGCTGAAAAGCATTGCAAGTAACATGAGGTTTCACCAACACCACATAGAATAGCATATCATGCTCTTTACTGTATAACTTTCTCCAAAGCCTCAGCAGAAACCAACAAAGGCAAGGAGACAGCAAGTATTGCAGAGATCCTGATCGAGAAAACGCAGGGAAGGGGAGAGAGCAATTACCTGAGGAGCCACTACAGTGCGAAGATGTTTGGCCATATCACCATTACCGATGGAGGGCACTTTCTGGCCAGGAACATCCACAAGACATCGAACCTCTGTGCTGCTAATAGGGTAAAGAAGGATGGGGGATGGGTCCGCCAAAACAACGTGCCCATGGCTAGAGTAAGGCAACTCACAGTTCTCCAGCACAAGTCCGACGAAGCATGACGGGACATCAACCTGCACAAACAAGAGAAATTGACATATTGTTGGTCAAGGAAGTAGCGCCATAGAGCAACTTAAGTTGTACCAATAGTATTCGTCAAAACTCACACAGAGTGATCTATGGAGTAAATGATTCATGAAAAAGGGACGGGACCTTCGGCTCACAAAGCTTGCGACGCAAATTTGAGAAGCAACCATCGCAGACGAATGTAAGTGGAGCCTTGGCCTCCTGCTCTTGACCATCAGGTGTTCGGTATCTCACGCCGGTGACAACACCTTCGTTCTCGATTAAGCCGAGGACAGTAGCTTGCTCCAATTTCACTCTGCAGACGTCAATGTAGTCCCAGAAACAGTATTACCACGCCATACATGAAAAGAAAATGAAGAATTGTAGAATCACAAATATTGTACACAGCTCCAAAGCAATCACGAGAGTACAGCCGTCATTCCGTATTTGAGGGGGGGTTCAGTTGCTTACTGAGGAATCGAGGCAGCTTTCTCCCGCATTTTCATAATGAAACGACCATTGTGAAAGCTGCGTCCAGCTATATCATCTCCATATCCCTCAAGAGGATATCCCACTTTAGCATCTCGCCCTTCCTTAAACAGAGCGTATCCCACCACTCTCTGTGCATCGATACCTTCTAAACAATCTGCACCAGTTTCAACGCTTCCCAGGTAAGCATCTGTTGGTGTAAACAACTACAAGCCAACCTCTAGTTGGGAAATACAGAATTATCCCTAATTTGATCAGAAAAGTGTTGTTGACCTTCTCAACAGACTCGATGGGTTGATAATGGATATTCTCTTTTACTCTGAAACCCACGGAAATGGTCCTCCTACACCAGACCTCAAAACCAGTAAAGTTAAGAATAGACGTGCAAATTCATAGCCCTGACAAGAAAAGATGGAAACAGCAGATATCATAAGTTGAATTGAAGTAGCACCTTTTAGACCTAATTCTAGAAGCTTCAGGTATCCTCCGGGCTGCAGCAGCTCTCCTACAATGCGATCTGGCTCGCTCAAGTCCCTCTCCAACACCAATACTCTTCGCCCATCCTACCAGCACACCGAGCATCGTCACTAGACCACTTTCGGTCAAATAAGCAAATACCATACTCGCAAATAAGCTTCATAAACCAGGTTAGCTCCAGTGGTAGATACCAATGTATCCCGTACGTGACCAAGTACAGAATGGAAGAAGAGCACAAACAACGATGAATAGGTTCTTGCGGAAAATAGGGTAATGTATATCTGCCGTCACTCCTTGTATATGCGGTTGGCGATGCGAATTCATAGGTGCAGTCTCCACACACAAATGGGTGAGATAAGTATCATGCATGCATGCAAACTTGTTGGATACAGAATGAGGCCAATACGCGTCTTGAGTCCTTAACATTGAATTATGAGCCACGCCTGGGCGGCTAACGGTCGCAGATCGTAACCCACAGGCCCGGCGAGACACAATGTGTAACAAATGCAGCATTGAATAACTCGTGATAATATCGTCTGTGTTTCTTAACCCACCTCCAGCTATACCCACTATCGAGACGACAGTCTCCCGAGAGAAGAGTAGGCGTGTACCTTTCCGAGAGTACACGCAAGCGCCGACCCTGCAACACCAGCCCCAACGATAATAGCATCCAAATCGCCATCACTGCGCACCCCTCCATCAGCATCACCCACTGACACAACCCCACCGCCCTGTTTCTTCTTCCCCACGGGCTTAGTCCTTGTCTTCCGCAGGAACACACCCGCCATTAAGGCTCCAACCAGCACGGCACCCAGAACTGCCACCCATCCGCCAATCTGCGCCCAACCCAAATCATGAAACGGACACTGCTCCTCGCCATGCACCCCCATTGCGACCTCCGAAACCTTGACACTATGAGGCAACTTCCCTCGCCTCTCGCGTCGCTTCAACCCACCAGCACAGTCATTCAGAAAGGGAACAGCTCTCCGTTTCACAAGTCCCCGAATACTTAACCATATAGAGCAGGTCAGTGGAAGCAAAGACAACGATCAAGAGGGACGTAACGGTAGCGGAGGTGATCCCGTGCAGACGAGGCAAAGGGGAGCGTCGAGGAAGAGAGGGATCCGGATCGACTCAACCCATGTGCCAGCGCCGTCATGCCAGGCTCCAGGGGAGCGAGAGCTTCACCTCCGGAGGGGGGGCCTTGTGGTTGCTCCTGGATCACATCTTCCGCTTCACTTACCTTCCTTTGCCTTACAGTTACTATTGTGCCAACAGGCTGTTAAACCACGCGGCTCCACCTGCGTCATCACGAGCGTGGGTGCTTGTCACGCACTCATCGTAAGACACTTGAAAGTTCCGCCTCTCCTCTTCCCTAAGGTGACCTTTTCCCCATCGGCTTGGCTTGCGTCCCTCGGTGCAAACCTGGTAAGGAAGCTGTCATGGGGTTGTGGAGCTTTGCATTGTCGTTTCTGGCCAAGCCACATGTGTATTTCAGGATGCACTGTTGAATTGGTTTTTTTTTTTTTTTTTTTCTTTTTTTTTTTTCTTTTTTCAATACTGAGGTGAATTGTGGATAATTTCAAGTGATGTGGTTTCAGATTATTTGACCAAGTGCCAAGGTGACTTGCATGGCTAATGTAGTGATCGGTGCTCATTGAGACATGAACTTGCGATTCGAACTCTGGTTATTTATAAGAGAAGTGACTTTGTGTCTAACACAGCTTACTCTGGATCACAGCCCCTGCACTTTCATCGGATTTCTCACACAAAGTTGAACTACGATGAACATTCTCTAATTGATCTTAATTGAAGAAAAGCTTACTATTAAATTGACAACCAGGTGTTTGCAAGGGAGATGTTATCCTCTGAGCATTGCTTGTAGGAGCTTCCCTCCACTTGAGGTTGTGAGCTAAATGGGACAACAATCTTCCTGAAAGGTTGTGTCCTCAAGGTAGTGCATTCTCTTGCATTAAAGTTACTTGATCGCATCTATGGTTCAAAGAACATGAACGTATTCTATAAGAGCATAAATGGGAATAAAACAGCTGGCAATTGCAGTACAGAAATTCAATGTACATGCCACATTCCGCGGGGATGCGTGTAAACACATAAAGAATGTATACCTACTCTGTTTCAGGTGTATGTGATGGGTGGCCAAGGCAACATCCAATCATGACGAGACATGATACGCCCACAAAATCTGGGAATAATTTGCACTACAAGCAGAAATTGAACAGGAACCAATCCCATGTCTACGAGTGGAACACAGTGTCTGAAAACAATTACCCCAATGTGAGGAAATCAATATTACTCAACTGAAGTACTCTTAATTTAATCTTAAGAGAACCCATGTAAAATAAACACTTTGGAATCAACGAGAAGTTGATAAAGCGACACAATAGTAATAAACCTTCTCAGAATAAGGAAGATTTGTGAAACGTAATACCAATTACCAAATGTCTAAGGATATTTACCAAACATAATACCAATTACCATCTGTCTTATGGAGTCAGGATTTGATGAAGCTCAGTGTCATTTTCATTTCTGGCTTCCTTCTTTTGCACAATCTTGAATGTGACGTTGAATTCCTTGGCCATGTCCAGCGATTGCAACAAGAAGATCATAACGATGGAGCAGACAAACATAGGAATCGGTCCAAAAATCCAAAGCAACAAGGGGAAGGAGAAGTAGTAGCCTCGCAAGCCAAGTGTAAAGAAGTTCTGGCTCCGAAAAATGAACTCATTTACGTATTCAGGTGTCAAACCTGGAGAATTGTCGCCAACAGGAATGCTGAGCAGGAAACTAGCGTGGCTTGCGTACCGGATAGATTGCACATGACAGACAAAGGAGAAAAGGAAGCAGAGTAAGAGGCACAGGTACTTGAGAGTCGAAGTGATGTTTCCGGTCTCTCCGTATACAAAATGCGTCAGTGTCCTGCTTGTGCCTCCGGATGTGCTACTTACTAACGCTCCGATGATAGAGCTTAGAGTGATGGCTGTGGATGCCAATAACGTCGAAGCCATGATGCTGTTGCGGAGAGTTTGTACTGCCAAAACACCGTTCTTCTCGCTATCCTGTGGATTCAACAAAAAGCATTACCATCTCTGGAACAAACTCTTCAACAATAGAATTTTAAACATTGAAGATTTAACTGGCGATTTCATACACCTCAGAGCAAAGTAGCAACCGCAATATTACCCTGGTTACATGAGGATTGCAAGAATCTTCCAAAACAGCGGTCACTCCAGATTATGTCCAAAACAAAAAAAACTTTAACAGAAAGTCATGAAATTCTTCACTCTCGAAAATTGCCAGACGAAATACTTCAGAAATGGCGTGTTTTCATGTGAATTCTATGCTGAATAAATCATTCCAATATGTAGCCATAGACGACAGAAAGCCCTAATTCCTGGCTTTAGAAATCATCACGTATCATCGACAGTGTTTCAAATGGTATTTAAATTTTGTAATCATCAACCGCCAAATACTCCCACCCCGACCGATTGCACAAAGAATTCTAATCGTGAGCAGTTACGGACAATTCATGAGCATGATTTCTTCGCCATTCACGTTGGACTCCACAAACATCGGATGCCACAAATATTCAGGAACTAAAACACAGTCATGTACACACAGCTCCGAGAAAATCTCGAAAACGGGTGCGGATTATGCAAAGCAATGTGCCAAGCGCACAGAGGATCCACAAACTAACGTTACATGCTTCCCGAAAATTGCAGAGAGTAAAATTACACGAGAAACAAGACTACACGTGGTTAGCAGCTGGCCCGTGGTGGTCCCTGGACTGACACACACATTCGAAGCTTCAAGCAAAGTGCGCAAAACGCAAAGGCGAAACCGAGGCGAAGGAAAAATCGACGCACACTCATGATGTTACGGACCCACGACTGCCTGTTGAGGTGGTTCACGCCGATGACGGTCTTCTCCGGATTAAACTTCACCATATACCACAGATACGCGTGGTACACTGCCAAAAGCAAGATCCCCAGCGGCACCAGCACCATGTCCAGAAACCTCGACTCCCAAGCCATCTCTACCTCTCCCGCACTTCGCCCGCATCTAAGAATTCTCAAAAAAACTTGGAAAACGAAACCGGCATAGCTAGGAATCGCACATCCGATTCCGGCGCGGGGATTGGTATCGCAACCAATGAGAGAACATCGATCCTTCTCAGTTGAAGCATCTTACAAGTCACACCAGCAAGACAGCGCACAGACATTCAACCGGAGGATCCAATTCGCACGGTCACCATGGCTCGACACGAGTTACGGCGGCGCTGTAGATACCCCGATCAATATACCCTGTCCTTACTGGGTTTAGGATTTATCGAAGGATCTCGTGGGTGTATCCGCAGAGCCTGTTGGAGCATTTCGACCAATTCATGTTATGGGACTCGACTTTAGATTCTGGTGTGACGTACACCAAAAATATTGGCCAATACAAAGCTTACAATTATTGCGTTTGATATGAGGTCCATCAGATATAGGTGACATGTTTTTTTTTTTTCTTTTTTTTTTTTTTTTCTATTTTTTTTTCTATTTATTGTTAAGGTTTATGTAGAAGTTACAATAACGGATTGTCAAAAGATATGCTTCAAAATCCCGACATAGGAGGCCTGTAAAAATGGTGTGCATAGGTAATTGTGCCCATAGGTTCTACATCTCATGCAAATTAATGGAACCAACTACTCAAAGTATTCAGAGTTTGGAGTAGCTAGGTGTCTATATATATATATATATATACATACATGGTTTTTTATATTTATTCTCTTATAAATATAATATCTCTATTATTTATTCTTATAATTCTTATTTAATAATATTTTTAAAAATATTTTTTAATTTTAGAATGATATAAAAGAAATAAAATATACTTTTGTAGAAATAACAAATATGTATACCAATGCCAGTTTGAAATGAATGTGCAATTATTCAAAACCTTGTATAATCCATCGTGATAAATGATATTATAGTTTTGCTTTGACATAAATTGTTTTTACTCTGTAGATGTCACGGACATACTCATGTAAGCTAGTACTTATATATACAAATAGGTGGAAGTAAGTAAAAGTAGGTAAAAGTAAGTTAATTCTATAGTATTTAATATGGAAGCTTCCCAAAAGCTTCATAGATGCTTCTTTGACTTCATAGGTGTCTTTAATTGACTTTTTGGATTAGAAACGTGGTCAACAAGTTGGCCATGTGCCACTCATGTTGTTAGCTTGATGATCAAGCTATCTATGTGGCCCACACGTAGAAAAACTTGTCTTGTAAGTCAAGGCATGTGTCCTACAAAGTCAACACAAATTGGAGGTCTTATAAAACGTCGCCACGTAGCTCCTAGTTAGATAATATATATAGAGACAAGAGAGAAGCCTTCTTCACTCTCGTCAACTCCTTTCTTGCTTTTAGTCTAGTTTCAAGGGTCTCTAGTTTTCTTGACTTTTGGCAATAGCCATTCTAGTTTCTCTTTAAATATACATACTTATTTATTTATATTTTAATACCTTTCTTTGAGTGAAGGCTCACTTGTCTGAATTGCTTTTTCATCGAGTTCTTGTCCTTGACAAATTGACAAGAATACACCTACAATATCAGAGCTTTGTCTAATTTTGATTCAGAGTGGATTACCTCTTTTTCTTGATAAGATATAAGCATATTAGAAGTTGTGGATTACCCTCTTCTAAACTAATATTTTTCTTAGTATTTTCTTTGTTCCCAATTCCTCTCTTCTATTTGTCTTGAGCAATATTAGACATCTTCTCTCTTCTAAGTGTTATTATGGCAAAACTTGTTGAAATGAAGAGTGCAATGGCACAAATATAAGAACAATTGAAGGAGTTAATGCTTGCAATGCATCAACTCAATTTACCACCACAAGGAGCAACAAGATTGGTAGGAAGTGAAGATATAGAAATGGTTGGAGCTGCATCAACATCTGCACCAAACCATGTCCTTTCTCCTATGGTGGAACGCCCTTCAAATATTAGAGAACCAAAAATTGTCCTACCCAAGAAGTTTGATGGCACTAGATTCAAGTTTCGAGGATTTATCAATCAAGTGCAACTTGTGATTGAACTTCAATCCCAAAGCTATCCAACTCCAAGATCACAAGTTAGATTCATTGGTACGCTTCTTTCAGGTTCAGCACTATTGTGGTTTTCATCTTTTCTTGAACGACGAGATCCAATATTAGATAATCTAGAGGCTTTTTTGGTAGAGTTTCGATCCATATATGGACAACATGATGCAATTCGTGTTGCAACCAATAAGATCCATATTTTATGACAAGACAATCGATTAGTAATATTGTATGCTTTATAATTTTGACAACTTGTAATTGATATCAAGTGGGATGATGCTGCACTTATTAGCCAATTTTTCTACGGATTACAATATGAGGTAAAAAAGTTAATGCTCAACTTACCTGATCCTCAAACATTGAGTCAAACAATTGACTTTGCTATGAAGTGGGACAATCACCTTTTTGAATTCCGATCTGAGAACCGTACAAGTGGACCTCAATGTTACTATAATTCAATGGCAACACCAACACCTCTTCAACACATACATTCAGAAGTAGAGGATATGTAAATTGATGCAGTAAGTTTCAAACCTCTTATAGAGCAAGAAAAAACTCGTCGTCGTCAAGAAGGATTATGTTTATATTGTGGAGAACCAAAGCACACTGCTCAACATTGTCTAAAAAAATGACACAATCACAAAATAAGGAGTATGGCTGTGAAAGAAGACAATATGTCGGAAAACGAGTTTGTCCAACTATAATAGGAACCATGCGGATGGAACCTTGCACAACATCTAATAAAGGTCCTATTCTCTCCTCAGAGCCCTCTCCTTGTTTTACATTAAATATTATTTTAGGACCTAAACATTACAAAGTCTCTGCTTTGTTAGATTCAGGAGCCTCAGCATGTTTTTTAGATGAAGAATTTACTAAAAGACATAGCATATCTTTAGTAAAGAAAACTAAATCTATTCATGTAGAAGTCATAGATGGTCGTCCATTGTCTTCTGGAGATATTACTCACAAAACCCTTCCTATAGAAGTAATAATCAATAGTCATAATAGTTTTGTAGTATTTAATATCATTAGATCTCCCTCTAATCTAGTCATTTTAGGTTTATCATGGTTGGAAAAATACAACCTTCAAATAGATTGGATTTCCCAAAGTCTTACTTTCTCTAAAACTATAACTAACAGTGTTGTTTATCAAGTAGAGAGTCATAAGTACAGTTCAATTAAACCCGTATTTATAAGTACAAAAGCTTTCTTGCATGCTGCTATGAAAGAATCACCATATATTATTTATGCCACACCTGTTTCTACTGGTGAAAAGACTTCAAGTGGCATTCCACGCCAATATCAAGAATTTCAAGATGTATTCAAAAAAAAGAATGCAGATATACTCCCGGAACATCGTCCCTATGATTACTCAATTGACTTTCAAGAAGGAGTACAACCGCCATTCGGAATAATCTACAGTTTATCATAAAATGAGTTGACTGAACTCAAGGAGTATATTGAAGAAAATCTAGCCAAGAATTTCATACACCATTCTAAATCTCCGACAAGAGCTCCAATTCTATTTGTGAAGAAAAAAGATGGATCATTGTAGATGTGTGTTGATTATCGAGGACTCAAGAAGATTACCATCAAGAGCATGTATGCACTACCTTTAATATCTGGACTTTTTGATCAGCTGAATCAAGCTAAGATCTATACAAAAATAGATCTTCAGGGAGCATACAATCTAGTACGCATCAAAGAAGGAGATGAATGGAAGACTGCGTTTCAAACTAGGTATGGACATTTTGAATACAACGTCATGCCTTTTGGACTTACAAATGTACCAGCAGCTTTTCAACATCTAATGAATGATGTTTTTCGAGAGTTTTTGGACGATTTTGTGGTCTATTATCTAGACAACATCTTGATCTATTCTAAGAATCCAAAAAAATATGAACTTCATATTTGTCGTGTGTTACAAAAATTAAGAGATGCAAGACTCTATGCCAAGATGAAAAAGTGTGTATTCTATACTACTCAAGTCGATTTTTTAGGTTACATCATTTCAAATGATGGACTTATGATAGATCCTAAGAAAGTTCAAACTATTATAGATTGGAAGATCCAAAAAATGGTAAGAGATGTTCAATGTTTTTTGGGATTTGCCAACTACTATCGGATCTTCATGAAAGACTTCTATCGAGTTGCAGTTCTACTTACACATTTGACTAATAAAAACAAACTCGAATGGAATCAAGAAGCAAAAGTTGCTTTTGAATCTTTGAAGATAGTGTTTGTTTCTGTACCAATCTTATATAGTGTTGATTTTTCCAAAGCATTCTTTATAGAAACAAATGCATCAGACTTTGCTCTGGGTGCGATTTTATCACAAATGAGAACAGATGAAAAACTTCATCCAGTAGCTTTTCATTCAAGAAAATTCTCAGTAGCAAAAATCAATTATGAGATCCATGACAAAGAACTTCTTGTAATTGTGGATTCTTTTCAAGAATGGCGTCATTATCTAGAAGGCGCTTCCAATTCAGTCATCGTGTATACGGATCATAAGAACCTCGAATATTTTATGTCAACACGCGTATTAAATCATCATCAAGCTTATTGGAGCATGTCTTTATCAAGATTCGAGTTCATCATCACTTATCGGCCAAGAAAACAACAAGATTTATCCGATGCCTTGTCTAGACGTTCTTATCTTAGACCAAAAGAAAGAGATGCAGCTTTTGAATAACAAAGAACGATTCTCTTGAAGTCAGAGCAATTTCATCTTCGAGCAATAAAATCAACATTGATTGTTGATTTAACTTTTTTTAAGAAAGTCCAGTTAAGTATGTCTTCAGACTCTCTTGTTCATGATATCAAGAATAATTCTTCTAAATCTCATGATCCCTCTAAATTTGAATTCAAGAACAACCTACTCTATTTTGAAGGACGCCTATATGTTCTAGAAGGAGAAGCACGTTTACGTATTCTTCAAGCTCGTCACGACTTCTCAGCAGCATGATATTTTGGATATAATAAGACTTTGGAACTGATATCTAGGGATTTTTGGTGGCCTCAAATGTGAAAGGCAGTCAAAGATTTTGTATAATCATGTGATGTTTGCTCAAGATCAAAAACTCCTCGTCATTGGCCTTTTGGACTTCTTCAGCCATTGTCCATTCCAGAACAACTATGGTCTTCTGTTTCTATGTACTTCATCACGGGTCTTCCAATCTCAGGTTCTTATGATTCTATATTCGTGATAGTAGATCATTTTACCAACATGGCACATTTTGTACCATGTACAAAATCTATCACAGGTGAAGAAATAGCTAAGCTCTTTCTTGACAATATCTATCGCTATCATGGATTATCCAAGGATATTATATTAGATAAGGGAATTCAATTTGTATCAAGATTTTGGCGGACTCTTTTCAAGATTCTAAAAGTGGATATAAAACTATCTTCGACATTCCATCCTCAAACCGATGGACAAACGGAGCATGTTAATCAAGTTTTGGAGCAATATTTAAGTTGTACTATTAACTACCAATAAGATGATTGAACAATTCTTTTGCCATTGGCAGAGTTTGCTTACAATAACAGGGTACATTTTTCTACAAAATAAACACCTTTCTTTGCTAATTATGATTATCATCCACGACTTGATACTTTTGACTTTTCAAAAGTTGATAATCATGCTGCAAAAGATTTGGCGATTCATTTATCAGAGCTACATGCAATGATGAAGGCGTAGTTAAAAGAGGCTCAAGAACAACAAAATGTCAATGCGGATGTCTATCGAAAGGAACAACCACCATTCCTCATGGGTGATAAGGTATGGCTACTTTGTCGCAATATCAAGACCACTCGTTCTTGTGACAAGTTGGACTATCGAAGACTAGGACCATTTTCTATTTCTACACAAATCAATCCAGTTGCATGTCGTTTACATCTATTGGAGTCAATAAAAATCCATCGAGTATTCCACGTATCTCTTCTTGAATCATACAAGATAGTAGACATACCAAGAAGACGACAAGCTCCACCTCCTCCTATAGAAGTGGACAATAATGAAGAGTTTGAAGTAGAAGAAGTCTTAGATTCAAGGCGACGTCGAAATAAATTGAAATATCTGGTCTATTGGCACGGATATGGTATTAGTGAATGCACATGGGAGCCAATAAAGAATCTTATAAATGCAATAAAGGTGGTGGAGGCTTTTCATTGACGACATCCATCAAAATCAAGATGAAAACCTTCTTTATAAAAGAAACAACATCTAGGCAAGATAACATTCTACTTTCAATCCTTGTTTGTAGCTTCTTTGTAGTTGTGATGTTCAGGAGATGGAGAACCAACAACCAGCGGATTTGACTCAAGAGCCTTCATTTGCTGACTTATCGGTGTCGTATTGTAACATGAGTATACTATGAAAATATAAAGAAAGGAGACTTTTATTAATGTTCAGTTACGTCGAATATTAGGAGCAATGACCGATTCCAGTGCCAATATTCAGGGGCCAATTTCAAACACCCCATCACAATTGATCAGGGCACACTTACCAGTAACAAAATGCTCCGTTCGAGTCCAATAGTGGGAGTCAACAGAATTGAAAGGATTAAATCGATGACTAAGCAAACCTGACGCGAAGGACCAATTTGACCCAATTACGGGAACATCCAAGTCTTACTACGGGCCTCTTAGCCAATATGAGACCTAAATTGGTCGAGCCACTCAATGTGGTCTCGTTTACGGGGGTTTCGATTCCATTTTAGGTTGTCCTGTTCTCTGTGTTGTTTCAGAGAACATTGTTTCTGAAAAAAAGAACCTTTTAAAAGGCAAAGAATGGAGGAGAAAGCTCTGACGGTAGAGCCAATTCCACTATAAAGCGAGATTATGGAGGTACAAAAGAGGAGGTACTCTTGCGAGATGAAGGTGCCTTTGATGCGAGTTTTATTGGTATTTTGGAGAATGGAAATATTATGTATAAGAAAGTTGATGATTTTAAAAGAAAAGAAAGAAAAAGATTATATGATATTGAAGGAGAATTATGCAAGTTAGGTATGCAACAAGAAGATGAAAGTGATTTGGATAATGAAGGTGACGAAGATGAACTGGACAAAGACGTAGAGAATATATTATAAATCAAACAGCAATTGGGTAAATTGGTGCATACCGGAGGATGCACAAGTTCAGAGGGGGTGGATGTCGTGTTGTAACATGAGTATACCATGAAAATATAAAGAAAGGGAACTTTTATTAATGTTTAGTTACCTCAAATATTGGGAGCAACGACTAATTCCAGTGCCAATATTCAGGGGCCAGTTTCAGACACCCCGTCATAGTCGGTCAGGGCACACTTATCAGTAACGAAATACTCCATTCGAGTCCAATAGTGGGAGTCAACAGAATTGAAAGGATTAAATCGATGACTGAGCAAGCCTGATGCGAAGGACCAATTTGACCCAATTACGGAAACATCCAGGTCTTACTACGGGCCTCTTAGCCAATATGAGACCTGAATTGGTCGCGCCACTCTATGTGGTCCCAATTACGGGGGTTTTGATTCTGTTTTAGGTTGTCCTGTTCTCTGTGCCGTTTCAGAGAATGTTGTTTCTGGAAAAAAGAACCTTTTAAAAGGTAAAAAAGAGAGGAGAAAGTTTTGATGGCAGAGCCAATTTTAGATCCAAGATGAAAGATTGAAGAAATTCAGAGGCTAGGGTTTGAAAGAAGGGAGAATTAGGATTAAAGGAGAGGATAGGTTAAGAAATGAAGGAGGAAAGAATCAGGGTTTTAAGGGGGGAGAGCTAGCTTCATGCTTCTGGGGAGAAAAGACAGAGAATTGGAGTTTTTTTTTCTTCATAGGATTTTGGGAAGACTTCTGGCAATCAATGCTGAAAGGTCAATGTGTTGTACTGGTGAATCGGGGTTTTAATGAAGTGAGTGTGATTACTCTTGAGTGTTTTGTGAAATCGAAGTTATGTCTGTGATTGAAGAATTAAAAAGGTGTCTATAGGATTGAGTATGCGGAGTGAATGAAAATTTTTGGGTTAATCTAACAAGACAGTCAGTGGATACAAGGTCGTGAGTATAAAGCGGTATCGGAGATTAGCAGATTGGGTTGTTTGGGGTTCTCTGTAATGTTTAGAGACCTACCGGCTGGGATAAATGGATTTTGGCAAGTAATCGAAGGACATGCGTATAGATTTATGATATATTCTTGGAATCGTTTATATTTCAATAATCAAAAACCGATAAACTGCTTGAATATTAGCGAATCTCCATACTACTTTCTACAGCAAGACGTCCGGTGCGTTCTCGAGCAAGAAAGCACGTAATACGACACCAGACGAGATATTATGATTATCACAACCTTCAAGACGACACAATCGAGATGAAGATCTTCAAGAATGATATGTTCTTCCTCGAATAGATGGCGAGATACAATACGTTTGGTATCACGATTTGGAAAAGAACTCTCGATGTTTGGTGTTTTTGCTAGAGGTAGGAACAACTCTTGATGGTGTTTCAAATGTTCTATTCGAAAGAAGTTATGAAGGCCTCAATAATGATTAAATAATTGGGTGGTCTTCCCGCCCTAGTATGGGAGACTACCAATGGTTGAAAGGCCCTATCAATCATCTTCGAAGAGAACAAAGATTAGAGTATGTGGCAAATACAATTCGTTGCATCATAGATTTTCTCAACATATGGTGATCGCTCCTCATGGAACGCATCCCTAGAAGGGAGGATAATGTCATGGACATACTCATGTAAGCTAGTACTTACATATACAAATAGGTGGAAGTAAGTAAAAGTAGATAAAAGTAAGTTAATTCTGTAGTATTTAATATGGAAGCTTCCCAAAAGCTTCATAGACACTTCTTTGACTTCACAGGTGTCTTTAATTGACTTTTTGGATTAGAAACGTGGTCAACAAGTTGGCCATGTGCCACACATATTGTTAGCTTGAAGATCAAGCTAACTATGTAGCCCACACGTAGAAAAACTTGCCTTGTAAGTCAAGGCATGTGTCCTACAAAGTCAACACATATTGGAGGTCCTATAGAATGTCGCCACATAGCCCCTAGTTAGATAATATATATAGAGACAAGAGTGAAGCCTTCTTCACTCTTATCAACTCTTTTCTTGCTTTCAGTCTAGATTCAAGGGTCTCTAGTTTTCTTGACTTTTGGCAATAGCCATTCTAGTTTCTCTTTCAATATACATATTTATTTATTTATATTTTGTTACCTTTCTTTGAGTAAAGGCTCACTTGTCTGAATTACTTTTTCATCGAGTTCTTGTCCTTGACAATAGAAGTATATCTTGTGATTTTGTTTAATATATCTTGTGATTCTAGTAGAACTACAAGAATTCTTTTGCAATAAAATACCCACTTGTATTATTTTGTGGAGCCCATTAATATTTGATTTGGATCTAGAACTTATAATACTTGGAAGACTTGGAAGACCAAGTTAAAGTCCAAGTTGACTCAATTTTAAAGCTTGTAAGAACTTTTGAAGCTTTTAGACTTATGTGGTTTTAAATTAAATGCAAATATTACTATACATTTATCTAAGAATGTAGCAAGTTGCTATGAACATACATATTTATTCTAATATTAATCTATATGATTAAATAGAAATAAGTAAAAATAATATATTTTCATAATATTTTCTAGAGAAGCTTTTTGGAAGCTTCATAAATATTGTTTTGACTTTATATGTGTTTATAATTGATTGATAGATAAGGAACTTGGTCAAAAAATTAACCATGAATTGGTAGCTTATAGAACAAGTTAATTGTATGGTCTACATATAGAAAACTTGCCATGCAAGTTAAGATACGTGTCTTACAAAATCAACATGCTTTGGAGGTCCTATAGGATATTGCCACATAGTTCCTAGTTAAAATTATATATGGAGGCATATATAATCTTAAGCCTTCTTCACTCTTGTCAATGCCTTACTATTCTTTAATCTTATTTTAAGACTTTTTAATCTTTTTATCTTTGATAATAGCTATTCTAATTTAATATCATATCATCTTTGAGTGACTTTCTAGTTCTTTTGAGTGACACAAGAGTATATTAAGGTTTATTTTTTTCAAGATTCATGTCCTTGATAATTTGATAAGAGTACTAACTTATTATTTTTATCTTATTTTAGAAGTAAGAATAATTTTTTAACTATTACAGATCTTCACGAGCTTTTTAATATTCTAAGAATAAAAATTTAATGTATTTTCAACATGAATCATAGAGGTATTATTCCTATGTCTATGAAAAAAATTCAAAGTTTACGTCAAGAAATTGTACAATTGAAGAAAGTAAGTAGATCGACTTTTTAACCAAATTTAAAAAGTTTACTTCTATAAGTATGATAAGGACAAGGATTAATATGTGTGAGAAGTTTGAAGGAACAAGATCAAAAATTTGAGGATTTTTGCAATAAGTGAAGTTCTATCTAAGGTTGTATCTCTTTTAATACATTAATGGATTTACTTAAGTCAGATTCATAGGCATACTTCTATCAAGAAATGCTCTTTCTTGATTTGCATCTTTAATAAAAAATATTTTCAACTCTTTTATTATTTGAATTCATTCTTAGAAGTGTTTACAGCTATATTTGGAGAGAGTGAGCAAAAAGAAGTAGTAAAAACTAAGCTCTTATCTTCACAATAAAGATCACGGTTAGGCATCATATATACTGTTAAATTCCAAAATCTTACTTGCAATATAGATTGGAATGACAAAGCCTTTACCAATCAATTTCAATATAGGTTGAAGGATAATGTCAAAGATTTATTATTGACAATGCCAAAGGAAAAATCTTTGAAACAATTTATTGCTCAAGCTACTATATGCAAAAATTGATTATTTGAAAGTTGTCAAGAACAAAAACTTAGCTGGAGAAGAACAAATCAAATAATGACAACAACTCTCAAGTTTTTAGAAACTTATTCATGAAGGCAAGAACCAATATAAAGTAATATGGTACATTTTAAATCCGTCACTCAACAAAAAAAGATTCAAAAATGTCAAAAAGGCTTATGTTTACATTATGGAGAAGCTAAACATAGTACTCAATATTTTCCAAGGAAAAAACACAACTAGAAAATGAAAATTATGGTTGCAAAAGAAGACAATATGTCAAAAAAAAAGTTTTTCCAACTATGATGAAGACCATGCAATTGAAATCTTGTGTAATTTCTAATAAAGGTCATATTTTCTCCTCAGACCCTTCACCTTGTTTTACAATAGAACTTTATTTAGCACCAAAAAATCAAAAAATCTTAGCTTTATTAGATTTAGGAGCCTTAACCTATTTTATAGATGAAGATTTTGTCAAAAAATAAGAGATATTGTTAATGAAGAAAATTAAATCTTTACATATAGAAGTCATAGATGGTCATTTGCTATCTTCTACAAATATTATACATGAGATTGTTCCTTTAGATGTAGCAATTAAAGATTATAATAGTATAGTAATACTTAATGTAATAAAATCTCTGTTTAATTGGATTATATTAGGATTATCTTACTTAAAAAAATATAATCTTCAAATAAATTGGATTTTTTATAATTTTAATTTTTTTGATAGTTTAATCTAAAATCTCATTAGTTAAATAAAAATATATAAGTCTAGTATATCCAAATCCTTATAGGTTGGTGCAAGAGCTTTCATGCATGCCACAAAAAGAAGGATCATCTTTTTTTATATATGCCATGCTTATTTTTGATGGTAGAAAGACTTCAAATAATATTCTTAGCTAGTATTAAGATTTTCAAGATTTTTTTGAAAAAAAAAATGTAGATAATCTTTTAAAACATCATCCTTTTGATTGTTCTATTGATCTTTAAGAAAGAGCTCAACCACCATTTAGACCAATCTATAACCTATTATGAAACTAGTTGACCGCTCTTAAAGAATACATTGATGAGAATTTGGCTAAGAATTTCTTATGCCATTTAAAATCTCCAACTAGGGCTCCTATCTTATTTGTTAAGAAAAAAAATTGGATCTCTACAAATATATGTTGACTATTGTAGAATGGGTGAGATATTTTTTATTTTATAATACATAGTATGTAGGTTTAAGAGAAGCTAATAAACTAATGATTGGATAATTAAGAAGGCATGATGGATGATGTAGTCAAAAAAAGTAATTATCATCAATTGTGTAGTGGTTAGCATTTTGAAGAAAAACATAAGTAGTTTGAAGAAGAAGAAGAAAAGGCCAAACTGTGATAATCATGAGCTAGGATAAGCTTAGTGCTACATCTTTGTTTCTTTGTTTTCTTGTAGAAGAAGAGTAATGGATAGAATTTGAATAATATGAAGTGAAATTCTAGAATGAAGGAAAGATTTGATATAGATGATGTTAAATGAGAAATTGAATATATTGTATGCTGAATTATCAGTAAAGGATTGGAAAGTTGATGATTGAAGATGTTTGTGAAGTATAGATATAATTGAGAGAATTATAATACATTGAATATTGAGATTTAAGAAGAAGTCTATGGAGTCTAGAATTGTATGAAATAGATTACTGGAGATGATAGTTAGTTTTGGAGAATTTCAAAGATTGCATTATGAAATATTTTATACAGTATTTTAAGATAGTATAGTATTATCTATTATTGACATTAGTTTGAAAAAGAGATGAGATAGTGAATAGATAAGATAGAATTATCAATTGCAATATTTTCTTTGATAGAATGCAAAAGACATATAGCATTCCTGGATATTTTAGTTGATCAAGAGATAGTTAATTGTCTGACCTTTATATGAAAACTCATGCAAATAGTCTTTTTCCATATTTGAATTGCTCTATATAAGTTTATTCTGATTAGATTAGTCTAGAGTAAGTAAAAAAAGAATCACAACTATTGAGGACTCAACAAGATTACCATCAAGAATAAGTATCCTCTATCTTTGATTTCAAAACTTTTTGATCAATTCAATTAAGCAATGATCTATATAAAAATAGATCTATAAGGAGCATATGATTTAATATAAATTAAAAAAAGAGATGAATAGAAAACTATATTTTAAACCAAGTATGAGCATTTTGAATATAATGTCATGGCTTTTGGACTTATAAATATACTAGTTGCTTTTTAATATCTAATGAATGATGTCTATTGTGAGTTTCTTGATGGTTTTGTCATTTATTATTTAGACAACAACTTAATCTACTCTAAGAATATAGAAGATCATAAAGTTTATATTCATTATGTGTTATAAAAATTTAAAGATACATAATTATATGCCAAGTTAAAAAAGTGTATATTCTAAACTATTCAAATTGACTTCTTAAGATACATTATTTCCAACAAAGGTCTAATGATGGATTCAAAGAAGGTCTAGACTATCATAGATTAGAAGATTCAAAGAAAAATTAAAGATGTATAATAGTAATTACTATTTGGATCTTCATTAAGAATTAGATCTTCATTAAGATACAAATAGGAGTAGATAATAAACTCCATTTAGTAGCTTTTCATTTCTGAATTTTTTTAGCAACCAAGATTAATTATGACATCCATAACAAAGAGTTCCTTGCTCTTGTAGATTCATTTTAAAAACGGCATTATTATTTAGAAGGCACTTTGAGTCTAGTTATAATTGTTGTGAAGAATGATTTTTTATTTGGGAATGTACCGGATACTTAGTTGTAGAAAATTTAGCTTTATTTTATTAGATAAGTTCTAATAAATAATTTATTCTTATTATAAAGGCCAAATAAATATAATAACATCAAAAGATATTCTATTGATAAAATTCTTTTATATTTGAAAAGCTTTATACATAAGGATTTTTAAAGTATTTAGAAATTTTGTAACATTTTTTGCTATATCGAATCATAATTAAATCATTTGTTAATAAGCATGAAATCTAATAAGCTTAAAGAAAATCTATAATCTTCTTACAAAAATCCATTTTTATATCATAATTTTGCTATAGTTCTATATCTCTATCTTCAACATATATATAAAGTCTTGGCACTCAAGACTCCTTTTATTTTGTATAAAATATCCAAAATATAGTAAAATATTTTTAAAATATTTTTCCTCCATAAAAGATTTTTTTCCCTCAAACTTTAGAAATTTAACTCTCTTGATTCAACTACTCATTTTTTCTCAAATATCTAGATGTTGTAGAATTTATTCTTAAGCTTTACTACAAAAAAAGTTTAGCAATATGATAATATACATTCTTAGAAATCTTTGGCTAAAATCTTATCAAGTTGCTTAAGTTATAGCTCAAAACATAACCATTAGTAAATTAAGTTACTTACTATCCTTAGATTGCAAGTGTTGACATCAACTTTTTATAATTCCTTCATCTTAGCTTAGAATTTATTAAAGATTATATAAAAAATATAGCCAAAAAAGTGCTTTCTTTAATCTTAGTTGCTGATCCTTCATTACTTTTTGTATGTGTGCGTTATGTTTAAAAGAATGATAGTAGATAGAAAATCAATACAATGCCTATATCACTTTCATAAAAACTCCAAATTACACAAAATTTGTACCAAAACCATAGCCAAAAACCTAAAGTTTCTAATCCTAGTTTCTTACATTTGAATTCCTTCAAAATAATAATCCTAATTATTGATAAGGCCTTAGGCAGCCTCCTTGAAGCTCATTAGGCATGCCTTTTGGCCAATAGCAATAGAGATTCTTATCATCCATCTCCATTCATCTATAAAGATGTCTTAACTACTTTTTTTGCTATCAAAACCTCTTTCAACTCTTTTTCTTATAAGATTTATATAATATATGCCCTAAACATCAAATAAAAGAAATATAATAATATTTTAAGAGTTGTCAATATCTAATAAAAGTAGCTCTGAATATATAAAACTATTATCAGTATAAAATCAACTTTAATAATAGTCATTTTAAAATAACTACTTCAAAATAGTAATCTAATCACATTTTGTAACCAACTAAAATCTAATAACATGCCTCTCACTACATTATATAATAAATCATATATTAAATATATATGTGTATTATTTTCACATAATAGCCAAACCACAATATGACACCATGTATACGAATTTCAAGAACCTTGAGTACTTCATGTCATCACGTTTTTTGAATCATCACGAAGCTTGTTGGAACATGTCTTTATCAAGTTTTGATTTCAAAATCACTTATCGACTTAAAAAATAACAAGGTTTATTGAATGCTCTTTTAAAATATTTTTAACTTGCATAAAAAAAATGCTTCTTTTGATTAACAAAGAATATTTTTTTTGAAACTAGATCATTTTCACCTTTAAGCAATAAAATCAAAATTGACTATGGATTTAACTTTTGTCAAGAAAATTCAATCAAATATGTCTTTTGATCTTCTTGTCTATGATATCAAGAATAATTCTTCTAAATCTCATGATACTTCCATGTTTTAGTTTAAAAGCAACCTACTTTATTTTGATGGAGAATTATACATTCCAAAAGGTGGGATACAATTTTGTATTTTTCAAGCTTTTCATGATGTTCTAATAGCTAGACATTTTGGATACAATAAGATTTTGGAGCTAACATCAAGAGACTTTTGGTGGCCTCAAATGGGGAAGGCAATCAAAGATTTTATACAATTATATAATATTTTTTTAAGATCTAAAATTCCTCGCCATCAACCTTATGAACTTCTTTAGCCATTATCTATTTTAAAACAATCATGGTCTTTTATTTCTATAGATTTTATTACAGATCTTCTAATCTTAGGTTTATATAATTTTATATTTGTAACAATAGATCATTTTATAAAGATGGATTATTTTATACTATGTACAAAATATATTATATGTAAAAAAATGGCTAAGATTTTTCTTGATAATATCTATCACTATCATGGATTATCAAGGGATATTATATCAAATAGAGGAACTCAATTTATATCAAGATTTTAGAGAAGCCTTTGGAGATTTTAAAAGTGGATATAAAGCTCCCTTTGGCTTTTATTTTTAAACTAATATACAAACAAAATAGGTGAATTAAATTCTAAAGAAATACTTGAGGTATACCATTAATTATCATTAAGATGATTGAAAAATTTATTTACCATTGATAAAGTTTGCATATAATAATTTAATACTTTTTTTAATATAATAAACACCTTTATTTTTTAATTATGGCTATTATCCATAACTTCATATCTTTAATTTTTTAAAAGTTAATAAGCTTGTGGCAAAAGATTTGGCAAATCATTTATCAGAGTTACATGCAACAATGAAGGCATAGTTAAAAAGAGCTCAAGAATGAGAAAAGATCAATGTAGATGTCTATCATAAAGAAAAACCATAATTCAATGTAGATGACAATATATGATTACTCCCTTGTAATATCAAGACTACTTATCTTTGTGATAAGTTGGACTATTAAAGACATAGATTTTTTTTTATTTGTGAATAAGTCAATCTTATTGCTTATTGATTACATCTACCATAGTCTATGAAGATTCATCCTATATTTCATGTATCTCTTTTTGAGCCATATAAAACAATGAATAACTTGAAAAGAAGACAAATCCACCTCCTCTTATAGAAATAGATAAGACAACTTTGGATTCTCTAATATTGAAAGGATGTTCTATTATAAAAGAAGAAGTGTGATTTAGAGTAGATGTTGAAGTGGCTCCAATCATGTCTATATCTTCACTTTTTGTCATTTTTGTTATTCTCAGTGGCAATAAACTGAGTTGATGCATAGCAAGCATCAAATCTTTCAATTTCTCTTGCATTTGTGTCATTGCACTTTTTATTTCAAGAAGCTCTGCCATGATAATATTTACAAAAAAAAATCTTATATTTCTCAAGATAAGCAAAAAAAAGGACTTAAAAATAAAAAAAATACCTAGAACAATATTAATTTAGAAGAGCATAATCTGCAACCTCTAATATGCTTATTTCTTATTGAAAGAAAGGAATAATCTACTCTTAATCAAGATAAGATAAAGCTCTAATATTATAAATGTACTCTTAGAAATTTGTCAATGACATGAATTGAAGAAGATGCATAGACCTGTAAAATCTAAGTAAAAAAAAAAGTGACAAAATAGAAATAAAGAAGTATGTATATTAAAAAGAAATTGGAATGGCTATTACCAAAAGACAAGGAAACTAGAGACTCTTGAATCTAGATTAGAAGCAAAAAAAGAATTGACAAGAGTGGAGAAGGCTTCACTCTTACTTCGATATATACTATTTATCTAAGATTTATGTGGCAACATTCTATAGGACTTCTAAAAACATGTTGACTTTGTATGATACGTATTTTGACTTGTAAGGCAAGTTTTCTATATGGGCGCTACATAGTTAGCTTATTCTACAACCTACTAATACATTACATACATGGTTAACTTGTTGACTAAGTTTCCAATCTATCAATTAACTATAAATATATCTAAAGTCAAAAAAATATCTAGGAATCTTCTAAGAAGCTATTCTAGAAAATATTATGAAATTAATCTATTTTTACTTACTTCTATGTATTCATATTACCTAGATAATAATTATGGTAGATATATATTTATGACACATACTTGGAATGTGCTGCCATAGAAAGATGAATTGATAAGAGAGGAACTTTTAGCTATTAAAATTTAATAACTTGAAAAATGACTTAAAGATATATAAATGGCATTAGAAAGATTAAAAATAATAAGGTTATAAAATAAGGTACAATTTGATAAAAAAACATCAATTGAGACCGAAAGCAATTGGAAAAGGTGATTGGATATTAGACTATGATAGTAACTTGGACAATCAATATAATTTTTTAAAGAAGTTTTAAAAATAATAGTTTGAATCATATGAGGTAATAATTTTATATGATAATATAACTTATTTATTATAAAAATTAGATAGAATAAGATTAAAAATATCAGTTGTAGAAAAGTGAGTGAAGATATTTGGTGCATATTAAAGGATGTAAAGTTTAGAGGAGATGGATGTCATATAGTAACATGACTATATGATAAAAAATGAAAACATAGGTGTTATTATAGAAGAGTCTAGTAAAAAGATGTAATAGAAAAAAAAAATAAAAAATAAATGATAGAATGGTAATAAAAGGTTTAATCATAATGTTGTCTTTTAGAAAAAAAGCTTCTATTTGCTTTGTAGATATATAAATACCTCAAAGCAAAGTAAATGAGATAAGTGATTGATATAAACATGTTTAAGAGGAAGTTATCAATAAGTGTGTGTACGGATAAATTTTGGGTAGTGTGTTAGTATTTTAGTTAAAATGTGCCCAAATTTCGAGGTCAATTAAATGATTAGATCAAAGTATATAAAGGTTTTTGTGGATTGAGGTCTCAGAAATTAAAATTGAGGGTCAATGAGTATTTTTAAGATCTTTAGAGATTTGTTAATTGGATTGAAGTGATTTTTTTTGTATGGAGACTAGACTTAATTTTAAAAAAATTTGTATATTTTAGAGGCAATTCAACAATTCAAGAAGGAGATATTAACGCTAGAAGTTCAACATTCAGATTAGAATAGGAGGCTAGCCAATACCTAAGTAGAATTTAGGTTTGATCTTCTATTTGGTATGTTTGATCTTCTTCAAATTTTATATGCTTGTTGTAAACTTAGTTTTTGAGAGGTGTGTAAAATCTTAAGCAATATTAATAGTATAATCGATAGATATTGAGGTTCTAAACTACATTAGGATAAGGTTAATTTGATTAGGATTTGATTTAGAATTTAGGAATTGGTTGGGATTTAGGATTTGTTTGGGATTTAGGATTGTTTAAGATTCAATTAGAATTTGACCAAAGATTTAAATAAAAAATATTAGGATTTTAACTAGGATTAAATTAAGATTTGATTAGAATTTATTTAAGATATATTTAAGATTTTATTCTAATACTTTCTTTGAATTTCTTTAGGATTTTTACATGCTTCTTTTATAATTTCTTTGAGGTTTTTTTGGATTTTATTATAATTTGAGTAGTATTTTTAAGATTTAATTAAAATTATTTAGGATTCTATTTAAATTAAAATCTTA
This sequence comes from Physcomitrium patens, assembly GCF_059467195.1. Lineage (NCBI taxonomy): Eukaryota > Viridiplantae > Streptophyta > Bryopsida > Funariales > Funariaceae > Physcomitrium > Physcomitrium patens. The sequence continues at coordinate 2,698,533 of NC_143428.1, read as the reverse complement.
TTGTTGCAATTTTTCTTCTACCTTTCACAATGAGGTGCTTCGTTCATTCTCAAGCAAGGCTTCACGTAATACAACATGTTTGATATCATGACCTTTGAAGAGACTCTCAATGTTGGATGATTTTATTAGATGTAAAAACAATTCCTAACGGTGTTCCAAATATTTTATTTGAAGGAAGTTACAAAGGCCTCAATAATGACTAAATTATAGGGTGGACTTCTTGTTTTGATGTAAAACATTATTGATGGCTGAGAAGACCTATGAACCATCTTTGAAGAAAATAAAGATTAGAGTATGTAACAAATACAATTTATTATATCATAGATTTTCTTAACATATGAAGACCACTCTTCATGAAACTTATTCTTAGAAGGAGAGATAATGTCATTGACATATATATTTTTTCTAATATATACCTATATAATTAAGTAGAACTTGGTAAAAGTAAATTATATTCATAATATTTTTTAGAAAAGCTTCCTATAAGCTTCATAGATGTTTTTTTGACTTTACATGTATTTGTAATTAATTGATAGCTTAGAAACTTAGTTAATAAGTTACCCACATGTTGATAGCTTATAAAAGAAGTTAACTATATGGTATACATATAGAAAACTTGCCTTGCAAGTTAAGATACATGTCTTACAAAATCAATATGTTTTGGAGGTTCTATAGGATATCACCAAGTAGCTTCTAATTAAAAATATATATAGAAGTAAGAGTGAAGCCTTCTTTACTCTTGTCAATGCCTTTCAAGTCTTTAGTCTTATTTCAAGACTTTCTAGTCTTCTTATCTTTAAAAATAGCCATTCTAGTTTAATATTATATCATCTTTGAATGACTTTCTAATTCTTTTGAATGACACAAGAATATATTAAGGATTTTTTTTTTTTTTTTTTTTTTTTTTTTTTTAAATTCATGTCTTTAATACAAGTGGAGTTATGGATGGTATAACAACAAAGATCAAGGTAGGTATGGCCATCTTTTATGTTTTCTAGATATAATAGTGCTTGCTAGTTAAGCATTATTTTATACACCTTCATTACAATTGATCTTATACTTGTTTGCCTTCTTTGTTACAATGCAATTATTGACTACCATCAGATTGTGTTTAAAGTATTGAATATAGAAAAGTTAAACAAATATAACTAAAAAAAATAGAGTACATATACACATAGAATTAATGACCAGATTCTAATTAAATACCTATTGTACCTAAAAAAACATTGGATCTATGTCTAATGAAATCTCACTGCAAGTATCTACCTAGTCGATGAGTAATAAGTTATATCTTGTACAATTGAATTGATGATTATATTCAAGTACCCTGAGAATAAAATATCAATACCATTCTTTACTTAAGGTATATTTGAACATGTATACATCAATCTGTCCACCTACACATCATTTTGAAGCCAAAGCAATAGTATCCACATGAATTAATGAACAAATCCTATCAATTTTTTTTAAAAGTTTTTTAAAAATATTTATTAATTAAAAATAATTTATTTTTAGTAATGATATCAATTAAATCTAATAATAGAAGTTTTACTTCTATAAGTATTGATTAGAAGTTATATAATTAGAAATTTTTATCATGTCTATATATAATGTGTGCTTATTTTTTTAATAATTAATTAATTATATAAATGCATTGCTAGGTGAAGCATTCCTTTATTCTCTTAAGTACTTATATGTCACCTCATTACTTGAGTCTCTATCTTCGAGCTTTTTAAATGAAGAATTAAAGTACTATCTTGGCACAAGTGATATTTCAAAAGAAATTTTGATTTTAATATTAATGTATTTTATTACAACCTAATTTGTTCTTGTCATAGCAATGAAGATATCATAAGTAGGCCATCATCTTTATGGTAGTGGCTTTTAGAAGCTTTGAATGAAATCAATAGATCTTTGCTATTAAGTAACATTAAGACATCAACAACACTATAATTTTTAACTCAATTATAGTTAGTGTCTTGTAGTCTAAGCTAAACTTATCTCTTTCACCACCATTTTTTTTTTTTTTCTATGACAAGTGCAAAAAGACTAGCATAGATTTATAGAGACTACAATTAAATAGAATGTATTATAATTCATGAAATAAGATATTATATGATATTTAAAGTGTATTAGAATAATAAAAAAAATAAGATTATTTTGAAATAAATATCTTAAGATAGAAATTAATAATTTTAAGAAGCTTATGAAGAAAAATTTGATACAGATTAAAAGGTAGAAGAAGAAGAATAAAGAGATAGTACAAGAAATAAGTGAATAGGAACTTATTTTTACACATTAATTTTCAAAGTTGAAAAGACAACTATGACTAAATTATCAACTTAAGTTTAAGTCTTATTTCTATAATCCATAAATAGCTTTGACTTGAGACATACTATGTAAGTATAATCTTCATCTAAAATTTTGGAACTTTGTTTTGCTTAGTGCTTTTGTGAGAATGTCAACTATTTAGTTTCCTACGATAATATAAGTCATATTAGTCTCTTTTGAAATAATCTTTTTTCTGATGAGGTGGTAATGAGTTGTAGTGTATTTGGTTCTTGTATGATATATTGCATTTTATAAATTTTCATGTAGTTTTGATTATCAACAAAGATGGTCGTAGTTATTAGAAATTTCTTGATATTTTTTAATAATGATTGTAATTACAAATCATCTTTTGTAGCAATTAATAAAGATTTATTTTTTGCTTTAGTCGAAGAGAGCGTTGTCATGATGTAACATAACTAATAGGTGAAAGAGTGTAGAAATTATTATAATGTAGGAGATCTTAGTTCAAAGTATAAGAGCAAATTATCTTATAAATATAGTTAATAGTCAAAAGGGTACTAAAACTAAAAGGTACCAATGTTGCCTTTTAGAAAGGTGACTTCTACTTACTTTGTAGGACCATAAATAAGGCAAAATAAAGTAGATTAGAAAAATAAATGATATAGGCATCTTTAGAAGGAAGTGAAGAGTAAATTCTAGCAAAATTTACTTAGAAAAACTAAATATTGATACCTGAAGAGGGCCGGTTATGAACTAGGATCAAAATCAGACCCTAAGGCACAAAACCGAGTCTTGATGATGATTCCGGAATTCTTTTGCAAATCAAAGAATGGGATTTGATGGCAAATTGGATAAGATTTCTATGAGCATTGATTTTGGGTGATTTGGAGTTTTTATGACTTTGTAAGAGCTTTACAAAGTCAAGATTATTTTTGGATGACTTGGGATTTGTGAAATAAAATAGGGTTGATATTTCTAGTGATTTCAAGAATTTTTTAATAGATCTATAAGTGAAATTTTATAGATTAATGGTTATACTTGTGCTTAATATGTATTGTGAATCTTAGCTTGATCTAATAGTTGAATTAAGGATTATTGAGGTTTAAGTGAGTCAAGGTCTTAGAAAGTAGAATTTTAGGTCTAGTGAGGGTTTTTAAGATTTCTTACAATCTACTAGTTGGATTAGAGTGAAATTTATGTGAGAAGATATTAGAATTATTTTTCTATATGTATGAGAATTTTGAAATCAATCGAACGGTGAAAAAGAGAGATATTGGCTCTGGGAGATTGGCATCAAGGTTGGAGAAGGAGGCTGGTCAATATTTGAGCACATTTTTGAGATTATTGTCTATTTGGTACTTTCGATCCTTTTCAAAATTTTTGTGCTTGTTTTCAACTTAGTTTTTTAGAATTGTGCAAAATTTGAGTTAAGATCAATGGTTCATTCATCAGTTGTTGAGGTTTAATTATGTTGTAGAAATTACTAGGGTTTGATTAGGATTTGATCTAGGGATAGGGATTCATTAGGATTTGATTTAGGATTTAGGATTAAGGTTTAGATTTGATTAGGATTTGATTTAAGATTAGGATTTGGTTTAGGATTTAGGATTTGGTTAGGGTTTGGTTTAGGATCAAGGTTTGGTTAGAGTTTGGTTAGAGTTTGGTTAGGGTTTAGTTTAGGATTTAGGATTAGGATTGGGATTTGGTTAGGATTTGATTTAGGATTAGGGTTTAAGATTTGATTAGGATTTGATTAGGATTTGATTAAGATTTGATGTAAAATTAGGATTTGATTTAGGATTTGATTTATGATTAGGATTTAGTTTAGGATTTAGAATTTGATTAGGGTTTGATTTAGGATTTAGGATTTGATTTGGGATTTAAGGTTTTGTTAGGATTTAATCAAGATTTGATTTAGAGTATAGGATTTTATTTGAATTTATTTAGAATTTAAGATTTAGTTAGTTTTTGGCCTAAAGTTTGAATGAAGTAAGATTTCAACTAGGATTAAATTAAGATTGAATTAAGATGTATTTGAGATATATTTGTTATCATTCTAATATTTCTTTAAGATTTTTTATTGTTACTTTGGAATTCCTTTGAGGTTTCTTTGAATTTAATTAAAGCTTCTTTAGCATTGTTAGTGTTCTATTAGAATTAGGATTTTGTTGTTGCAATTTCTATTCTACTTTCCACAGCCAAGTACTTGGAGCATTCTGAAGCAAGACTTCACGTATTACAATAGCATAACAATCAATTATTTGTTTAGAACTATAGGTAATTGGCAAGACCTCAAAGAAAATACATAGCTTGATGTAGATTTTTAATTAGTACATTCTTTGAGCTAAGAAAAATAATATAGCCAAAAAAAATATTAGATTCTTTCATATAATATAAAATATTATAATTTATTGTTCTTACTAAGTATCAAAGTAAATAAATTATATCATCCATATGACACTTTTGAATATCTAATATACCTATCAAATAAATTTTTGACAAAAAATAAGTCTAGTAAAGTTTTTGGATAAAATAATTTGTTAATTTATCTCTAATAGATAGGCGCATCATAGAATTTGGCTTATTCTTTGGCACCAAGTTATGATATTTTTGAAAAGGAAGTAGAAAAAAATATATATCCAACCATACTAAAGTTGGTTAAGAGTTTAATAGTATATATCTTTTAACACATAAAAATCCTTCTATAGAAAATTGAAAATTCTAATCTAGAATAGAAATTCAACAAAGCAAGGTTGGTCATTTAAAAATACCATTTCAATTGCTTGATCAACTATTAAATTTATTTATTATTAATCATTGATATATAAAATTAAAAAAATTGACTTTTGACTATCTTGTAGATAGTGTAAGTTATAATCGAACTCATTTTAATATAAGTCTTGATTTTTTTGAGTATTCATTGATCTTAATATACTATGAATTTAAAACATGGCATAGTCCATATATCATGCAAGCAAGTGTATAAAATTTATTTTCTTATCTTAGTACCTAAAATTCGTATGTTTATTTGATATATACATCCTACTACAGGTTTCTATTGAGAAAGCTTTTCTTTTACATGAAGGTTGTAGCTTTTTCTATCTTTGATTTGTAATTAGAGCTACAACTAAATGTATTATATTCTATCTAGCCATTGGTGCATAGGTCTCATTAAAGTCAATGCTTTCTTCTTACTCAAAATCTCAAGCTACCAATAATACTTTCAACTTATTTAATTTATCATCAAGTATTATTTTTATATTATGAATTCAATGCAATGTGATTGATTTCTTATTGAAAAAAAAATCCATTAGATCAAATAAGATTTTTTTTTATTATAAAATCCATTTCATGATTCATATCTTGCAACCATCTTTCAAAATAAAATACATTGTAAAAATTATTTAGCTCTTTAGATTATACAATGGCTATGATAAACTCATTTTTGACAAATTTGTGTAATTTTGGAACTATAATAAATGTAATTTGATAGTCTTATATTTATCAAAGTCGCTTTATATCTTATATTGGTCATATTTTAGTGCATTGATGGAAAAGGTGTGGTAGAGTTGCCATTAAAGAATAAAAATTAAGTATTAATGAAGACGACTTTACAAGTTTGTTATTAGAGGATTCCTTTGATATAGGCCAATTGGCTTCTTCTTGAGATTCATCTTTGATTTGAGAGAATATTTATGTATTTACTAAATTTGTCTTAGAATTTTATGTACTTGTCTAAGATTGGCTAAATGAAGGAGTGTAAGTTAGCAGCACAAGATTAGTATGGATCTAAGATTTTTACTCATCAATGTTAGTTAAATTATTTGATAATGGATCAAGATCAACTTTAATTTTTAAATTTATAGATCCTTTATTAAATTGAACATCTTTGATTACTAAAATCTTTTTCTACTTAAGACTATAGCATTCAAATTTCTTAGAATGTAAATTATATTATACAATGATTCTTTTGGCTATTCTTACTCTTAAGTTTTCTTCTCTCTTTTGGCACATTTATAAATACTCTACATCAAAAATTTATTAGATTTTTTAAATTAGGTTTTATTTTTTAATATATTTTTTAATATGTGATTTAATAATTAAATTTAATAAAAAAATAATTAAAAAAATAAATAGATGTATTAATGCCTTCTATCTATAAAAAATAAGATACTTTATTTTTTAGCATCATGGACTATGTTTGTTCACATAATTTATAATTGATTCATTTGCTTAGATACTCCACTTTATTGAGATATTTAAGCTTAAGTATATTATCTTACAATCTTTCTATTAGAAAAATATTTTAGAAAAATACGTGACATATACTCCTCCTTTTGCACCCATCTTCCTTCATCTCTCCCTCCCTTGATTCTTATGTGAAAGTTGAAAGCAATTTATTCTTTATTTTTTAACTTCACTTTTGGATTCTAAAAATTTAAAATATGCCTTGGATTTTTGATACAAGAAGTAAATCCAAAATTTGCAAGTGAATTTTTTAATAAATTTTATGAAATAGAACAATCTAACTATTGATTTAATAAGAAAATGACTACATATATCAAATTATATCAATTTAAGTACAATAGTGATTCTTATTTAACTATGCAAAAAAATTTCTCAAATGTGCTTCTTCAATTGATACCTCAAACATACATCATTAATCAACAATAGATTTGGGATTTTTATGGCCATTTTATTGTCAAATAAGAACTTGAAAGTATAATAATACAAATAATTAAGTTGTATATGCCAAAGTTTGACTATTAAGACATTATCCTTTAAACGTACTTCAAGGCTGATTTGTGGTAGTTGAAGATGTAATTAATATATGCCATTTATTATATCTAATGATTTATTGGAAATAACCTTGTTGTCACTCCTTCAAATTATAACACAATTATTTTCATCAAATATCACATTATATTCTTCCTTGATAATTTTTTTTATTGAAAGTAAGTTATTATTTTTACTTAATATATATAAAATAATATGAAGGCTCTTTATTTTTCATATAGAAGTTCTAACAATTACATTTCTAAAGCCACTAGTAGCATACATATATCCATTAGCAATTTTGATTAATCTTAGTCCAAAAGACTTTGAAGGTTTTAAAATAGTTCTTTTTGCCTTGTGACGTGAATTGAGGCACCAAAATCAATACACTACTTATAATCTAGAGTGGCAATAATATTGACTAATACTATATCAAATAATTTTTGTGTGTATTCATTATTTTTTTTTAGAATTTTTATAGAAGAATGTTCATATAAGGCATGTATGTTATGCTTTTCAAATTTTTGTGGGCTCTCCAAATCTAAATTCTTGATGTTACTTTTTTGCTTACAGCAATTTAAGAATATGTGACCAAATCTACCTTAATAAAAAAAATATAATAGTATGTCTATTAAGATAATCACTTGATTTTAAAAAATAGAGCCTCTTCATTAAGCTTGTGATCTATACTTTAGAACTCAACAACTTTTTTCATAGTGTAATCATTCAATTATTATTTTAAAATGAAGACTAACTCTTGTTCCACATATTTTATAAATAAATGAATCATATGAAGTAGGTAAAGTATTTGAGATAATTTCTACCTTTTTTTCTGTTTGCAATGGACAAGCATGTACAAGACATTTGAAATTTGGTCCTTAAGGTTTCTTAAATATCCATCAATACTAGAACCTTTAGTGACCATCAAGGTATAATGGTGGTTATATAATAATATTTTTTTTTGGCTATATCTTATATCTTATATGTTAACTAAAGATGCTTCTATTTAAGTGTGGATCAAAAAATTTGAATACTTTACATAATAAATCATCTTTGACAAAGGTTATGATAATTTTTATTATTTTGTTTTGACAATAGGATATCTCAAGTTCTTTTCAAATTATTTTAGCCTTTAGAGCTATTGGCAATGCTGCAAGAATTACTACTAGCCATTGAATTTTTATCTCTCTATCTACAAATTTTTTTTATAGAGTAATTTTTACAAGCTAAATAAAATGAGCTAGTAGAGCACTTTGGATTGGATTTATACTAAGTTATTGAATATATAAAGAAAAAAAAATGTTCTTAAAAAAATAAAAAAATTCTAAATTCTATCTTTCTATAAAATGTTCATCTTCCAATTATGATAATTAATTGATTCAACTAGCTTACTCAAGTCATCAAAAAACTATCAAAAAAAATAATTAAAAGCCATCTTGAGCATGGTTGTTTTATTAATGCAAACTAATAAATAGATCTTTTGGAATAGTACTTTATATTATTGATATGTCTAGGCCAAACTAACAAGGTATAGAACTGAGCTCTTGCCAAAAGATAAGCTAAACTACAAAACTTGCTCTAATATCATGTTCAATTTAAAATATTTATATATATCTATATATATATATCTATATATATATATATCTATATATATATATATCTATATATATATATCTAAAAAAAATAAGAGCACACATACATACAAAATCAAGGACCAGATTCTAATTAAGTATATTTGCTACTTGAAGAAACATTAGACCTATATCCAATGAGATCTTACTATAGATAACTACCTAATTAATAAATATTAAGCTATGTCTTGCACAATTAGGTCGAAATTTATATTCAAATATCCTAAGAGTAGAACATCAATACAAAGGTGGTGACTATGTACTTTATATTGGTCTCTATTAGAAGATATCTTATAATCACTCTAAATACTTTAGGCTCTTTGTTTCTTGTAAGGCAAATTTTTTGCTTTGTCTCTATCTTTTTTTGTTCGGTAACATTTAAGTACAATAATATCAAAAGTATTGTATATACTTACTTTGGATGGTCATGAGCTTCAAATATAGTAAGTCTAAAAATATTTTGTAATTCTTATATAATTATTAATTATAAATATATATTTTTTAAATTAAAATATATATTGAAAGTAATAAAAAAGATTTAAAATTATATATTTAATAGTTAACTATAAAATTATATATTTGTTTTAAAAAAACTAAAATCTAAAGGATATACTTGTTTCAAAAGATGCATGTTTAGAAACTTTTCAAAATCTACTTACAATTCCTTCACAAGAGTTAATAATGAATTAAGAAGGTTAAATATAAATTTAATAAAAGATATTAGTTATTGAAGTATCTTCACTTAAGATAACTATCATCTTTTATAATTATATTATTAGATTTTTTTTCAAATATGATAGAAAGAATAAAATAGAAAAAAAAAGTGATAATTAGATAGAATTATATTAATTATAAGAAAATAAAATTTAAAATAATTTATTCATGATTTTTTTAATATGGATATAATAAAAATTAAAAATAAATTTAAGTATCAAGTTGTGATAAGAGCATTTTTATTTTTTCAGTAACAATACAAAACACAAATTTATCCAAATATTATAAAATAGAACTAATAAAATCAGTTCAATTTAGTATAAATAAATATATTATTTTTATATGAAATTTAAAATTTATATATATTGATTTTATATTTAATTTTATAATTATATATATTTTTTACTTTTATTATTTTATAATATAACCATGTGATTTAAAATCATTATATTTTTCTAAATTTTTATTAATTATTATTAGAAATTATGTGAGTTTTATTTTTAATTATAATTATTTTTTATTTGTTTATTTTTAGATTTTAAATCATGAAATTTTTTAGAAAATAAATTTTAATAATTTAAATACAAATTCAAGAATATTTGAATATATCTAATAGATTTTAGATTTTTTTTTTTTTTTTTTTTTTTTTTAAAAGTAATTTTCAAGGTCAAGAACCTGAAAGAATATATATAAATAAATGAAATAAGTGTCAAAGAGAGATAAAAAATAATAGTAAAAAAATATATATATTTAAAAAAAAATGAAATGTCTACTGCAAAAAACTAGAAATCTAGAGATACTTGAAACTAAATTAGAAGCAAGAAAGGATTTGATAAGAGTGAAGACAACTTTATTCTTGCTTACATATATACTATCTATGTTAAGGACATAAATCTCAATGAAAGAAAATCTTAATACAATCTTGTGTCACTTGAAATGACTAAAAAATGACTCAAAGATGATAATATATTCAACTAAAATGGCTATTGCTAAAGACAAGAGGATTAGAAATTCTTGAAACAAGACTAAAGATTTGAAAGGAATTGACAAGAGTGAAAAAAGCTTTAGTCTTACTTCCATACTATCTAATTAGAAGTTATGTGGCAATGTTTTACAAGACCTCTAACATGTGTTGACTTTGTAAGACACATATTTCTAAGGCAAGATTTTTGTATAGATACTATATAATTAGTTTGTTCCATAAGCTACCAATATGTGTGACATGTGGCTAACTTGTTGATTAAGTTTATAATCTATCAATTAACTGCAAATACGTGTAAAGTCAAAGCAATATTTATGTAGCTTCTAAGAAGCTTTTTTAGAAGATATTATAAAATTAATCTACTTCTACCTACTTCTATGTAATCATATAGGTGATTATTGGATTAAATATATATTTTTGTGATAATAATTGATTTTATTTGTAATATCAATTTCAAATTTAAGATTATTTTAAGATTATATATATATATATATATATATAAAATATTTTAATAATCTAAAATATTTATTTAAAATATTTTTTATAAAATAATTCTCAATAATTATATTTTTAGAATTTAAAGTGATATTAAACATATATTACAAGTTTAATAGTATTTTGGTTAAACCATTAGTTCCAACATATAGACCTTGTAACTTTATTTATGTACAACAAAAATTATATATATATATATATATATATATATATATATTCATATGATATAATCAATTTATATACTTTAGAACGTGATGTATTCAAGGATTCTTTTCATGCATTATATTTTGACAATGTATTTGAATTATTCTTTATCTTAAAACATATCTATTGATATCTTTACTATGGGTTGCTTATGTAGGTATCAAGTTCATCCTTATATGTAAGGATTTCAGGCAAGTATCAACTTTTTAAGAGGAAGAAATCCTAGATACTTCTTTTTATCCAATTTCACATCTTGCTTAAGATTTTTTTTTATTTTTATATTTTTATGTGGTGAAATTCTGCTACAACATTGTTTTCTTTCCATGTATGTATTGAGCAAGTAAGTCAATTGCCTCTTATAAGTAAATATCTTTTTTCTTTATTTTTTATTTATGTTTTTTTTTACTTTTTTTATATAAATTATTTTTATATTGATTTAATATGAGGTATTTTTGTTAAATGAATGGTTTTTGGTTACATTTTTGAAGAAATGTTGTGATTATATAATCACATATACTTATCACTTACTATATAAGTTCCTAAATCGACTTATAAACCTTTATTTTGAAAATGAGCAAAAGCTTATATTGTGATATAAATTATGAGTATAAATTTTGTAATAAAAGTTTTAGGAATTCTATTACTATGAATATATTAATTTTTTAATTAAAAATTGATATAAGTTTTATAAAGAGAGAGATATTGAATGGACTATTAAAAATTAATATTTTTTTTTAATTACAAGGTTTAAATATAGACTATAGAAGAGAGATAGAGTCTATAAATTATTGAAGTATCTTGATATTTATAAAAATTGATGCTTTTGGATATGAATAGTATATCATGGCTAAAATCATATAATCTAGGTATTTATTTCATAGGTTTAAAAATGAGAATAGCTTGTTTATAATAGTCTATAAAACAACTTATCAAATAAGTTTTTTATTGACGAATAGAAGTTGAAGTTTGAATGTACAATTAATATAAATTTTAGGAACAAAGATGAGTTAATTCTATTTTTTTAATTAGCTTAGTATGTAAAATTTTACTAACTAATTTAATTAATATATCTATTAGTTTTTTTTTAAATATATAAAACTTTAATCATTCTAAATTAAATATTTTTTTAAATGAAGTAAAAGTGCATCTCTATATATATTTGATTCTTTACATATAATATTAGATTAACTAAAAACTTTAGGCATGTTTGATTATCATTAATGATTGATGTTGCTTCATTAACTTTTATGTATAAATCTTTGAATAGCCTTCAAAGCTATGTGATGACTTTTATAGCTTCAAATATTATACAATATTTTATTTCAATAGTAGAAAAAACAACAGTGCTTTATAGTTTGAAATTCTAGTTGAAAAGAGTATCTCTAATTATATAAAAAAGACTAGAGATTGACCTTTGCAAATTAATATCTTTTCTTCCATTAATATCAATGTAAGCAATTAATTCACCAATTTGTTTTGATAATAAATTTTTAGATCAATAATATCTTTTACATATCATAAAATATATATTCTAGCCTTCTAATATGATGTTATGATGCAACATAGCTAATAGATAAAAGAGTGAAGAAAATATTATATTTTAGAAGATTTTCTTTCAAAATATTATAAAAAATCACCTTAGAAATATAAATAATATTTAAAAGGTAATAATTTAAAAATATAAATGTTCTTTTTTTATAAAGTGGACTTCTATTTAATTAATAGAACCACAAATAAGGTAAACTAAGATAGATTAGAAGAACAAAAGATATAAACATATACAAGAAAGAATTAATAATTGATTTTAGCAAAAATTATCTCAAGAAGATAAAAATTGATACTTGGAAAAGATTAGTTGTTGATTTGGATCAAATTCAAATCTTAAGACACAAAAGTGCTCATCTATGGTGACTTTGGAGTTCTTTTGTAACTCAAAGAATGAAAATTAAGAGAAGACTTTATAGAATTTTTTAAAGCATTGGTTTTAAGAAATTTGAGTTTGTAATAACTTTGTAAGAACTTTGAAAAGTTAAGGTTGTTTTGAATGACTTCGGATTTTGTGAAATAAAATAAGATTTATTATTTGAAAAATTTTGTGAATTTTAAAGCAAGTCTATTTATAAAATTTTATTAGGCTATAAATATAGTTGTATTAAATATATATTATGAATTTTAACTTAATTGAAAAATTAGATTAGAGGTTATTGAAGTTCAAGTAGATCGAGGTCTCAAGCATTGGATTTTTAGGTCTAGTAAGATTATTGAAGATATACAATAATTTATTAATTGAATTGAACTGATTTTTATTGAAGCTAATAGTTTACTTGTCTTTCATCATTTGTGCAAAATTTGAGAGCAATTAGGAGTTATTGCTACTAGAAGATTAACATTAAGGTCAAAGATGGAAATTGACTCACATCCAAGTGGATTACAATGTTTTTTTCCATTTTGTAAGTTCAATTTTCTTCAAATTTATTGTACTTATTGTTAATTAAGAAGTTAAGATATAAAAAATAACTTAAGCAATATCAATGGTTTAATCAATAGATATTGAGGTTCTAAAGCTAGCTTAAGATTGATTTGAATTGATTTGAATTTATTTGAATTTAGTTAGGATTTTTTTAGGAATTAATTAGAATTTGATTTAAGATTAATGATTTGATTAGAATTTTATTTAGGATTTAAGTTTTAAATATTATTAATTAAGGATTTAAGATCTAATTAGGATCGATTCAAGATTTAGGATTTCTATAGAATTCTTTAGAATTTCTTTAAGATTTTTTAAAGATTCTTGTAGATTTTTTTTTGGTTTTTTTTTGGATTTTTTTATTATTTTTTTATGAATCTATAAAAATTCTTTAGGATTTCTTCGTGTTTCTTTTATAATTTCTATGAAAATTTAATTGGAATTAATTAATTTTTGATTATATTTTTTAATTATTAATTTTATTTTATATATGATTATATTAGAATTATTAAATCTTGTTGCTGCAAATTTCTTTTACTTTTAATGGCCAAGTGTCTAGTGTATTTTCAAGCAAGAATTTACATAATACGATAGTAGTTTTTGTAGTGATGTATAGTATTAACTTATATTACTAACCTTAAAGCTAAAATCGTGTCTTTCAATGTAGAATAAGTATAAAATTTTCAACAAGTCTTTATATTTAGTATTGTCAATTGGTTTACCTCCTATAATACATTGAAGTTTAGTTCTTTTACCTATAAGAATTGTACTAAGGTTGTAGTCTAGTATTCCAAATTCATTAAGCACAATATTTATATAACTTTTTTCATGAAGAATTATGCCACATTCAAAGTTTTTGAATTTAATTCCAAAATTAATTTAAAAAACTTCTATATTTTTCATTTCAAATTGAAATATAAATATTTTCTTAATCTTGAAAATTTCTTTTATATCATATCTTGTAATTATCAAATCACCTATATAGAGTAATAAAAAAATATAATAATGAATGTAGATATTAAAATTTGAAAATGACTATCTTAGTCCAATCTTTTGTAGATATTTGTAAATTCTTCTATATTAAATATGAAGAGATTATCAAAGATCATATAAAGCTTGTTTGAGTTTACAAATCTTTTTATTATTTTCATGTTCTTTAAAACCAAGTATCATAGATATATATATTTATTCCAATAATTACCTATATGATTAGATAGAGATAAATAAAAATAAATTAATTTCATAATATCTTTTAGAAAATCTTTTTAGAAGTTTTATAGATGCTGCTTTGATATTACATATATTTGTAGTGAATTGATAGATTAGAAACTTGGTCAAGAAATTAGTAACATATCATATATATTAATAGCTTATATAACAAGCTAACTAAATGGCACACATATAGATAATTTGCCTTGCAAGTTAAGACATGTGTCTAACAAAGTCAACATGTGTTGGAAGTCATATAGAATATCAACATGCTTTTAGTCAAAAGTATATTTGGAGGTAAGAATGAGGCGTTCTTCACTCTTCATAATATCTTCTTAGTGTCATAGACATATACATTTATCCCAATAGTTACTTATATGATTAGATAGAAGTAAGTAAATATAGATTAATTTCATAAAGTCTTCTAGAAAAGCTTCTTAGAAGCTTCATAGATACTGTTTTAAATTTAAATGTATTTGTAGGTTAGAAACTTGGCCAACAAGTTAATCACGTGTTGGTAGCTTATGGAACAAATTAACTCCATATAATAGCTTGTGAAACAAACTAATTATGTGGCACATACATAAATAACTTGCCTTGCAAGTTGGAATATGTGGCTAATAAAGTCAACACAAGTTGGAGGTTTTATATAATATTGCCACGTTGTCGTAATGTGTGAAGTCTTCCTTGAGAATGCTCTAGGCACCTGGCTGTAGAAGGAAGAATAGAAATTGCGATAACAAAATCCTAATTCTAATAGAATACTAACAATACTCTAATTAGACTATAATAATGGTAAATAAACGTAATCAAATTCAAAACAACTCAAAGAAATTTCAAACAAACAATTAAATTCTTAAAGAAATATTAGAATGATCACAAATATTACTCAAATATATGTCAATTCAACCTTAATTTAATTCTACTTAAAACCCTATTGAATTTCACTCAAACTTTAGACCAAACATAATTAAATCTTAAATCCTAATAAATCCTAAACCCTAAATCAAATCCTAAACAAACCTTAAATTAAACCCTAAATCAAATCCTATTTCAAATCCTAAACCCTAAATCAAATCCTAAATCAACCCTAAATCCTAATCCAAACCCTAAACCAAATCTTAAATCAAATCCTAACTAAATTCTAAACCCTAATCCAAACCCTAATCTAATCCTAAATCCTAATCAAATCCTAAATCCTTATCCAAATCCTAAATCAAACCCTAATTCAAACCCTAAATCAAATCTTAATCAAACTCTAAATCCTAATCCAAATCCTAATCCAAATCCTAAATCAAATCCTAACCAAACCCTAATCCAAACCCTAAACTCTAAATCAAATCCTAAATCGAATCCTAGCCAAACCCTAATCCAAATCCTAGTAATTCCTATGACAGATTTAAACCTCAATATCTAATGAATAAACCATTGATCTCAATTCAAAATTTTCATAATTTTTAAAAATCAAGTTTAAAACAAGTACAAAAAAATTTGAAAAGGATCGAAGTTACCAAATTGACGAAAACCTCAAAAATGTGTTTGGGTGTTAGCCGGCCTCCTTCTCCAATCTTGATGCCAACCTTCTAGAGCCAATTTCTCTTCATTGCACCATTCAATTGGTTTCAAATTTCTCATGGACATAGAAAAACAAGTCTAATACCCTCTCACACAAGTTTTACTCCAATCCAACTAGTAGATTGTAGGAAATCTTAAAAACCCTCACTGGACCTAAAATTCTACTTTCTGAGACCTTGACCTGCTTAAACCTCAATATCTCTCACTTCAACC
Source organism: Physcomitrium patens (assembly GCF_059467195.1). Taxonomy (NCBI): domain Eukaryota; kingdom Viridiplantae; phylum Streptophyta; class Bryopsida; order Funariales; family Funariaceae; genus Physcomitrium; species Physcomitrium patens. Next base: position 2,681,975 of record NC_143428.1, on the reverse strand, counting down.
GTTAGATCGAGCTCAAATTTATAACATATATTTAACACAACTATAATCATAAATCCAAAAAATTTCATCTATAGATCTGCAACAAAACTCTCGAAATCACTCAAAACATAAACCCTATTTGTGCATCCTCTGGCATGCACCAACAATTCTTCAATATGTTGATGTGGAATGTTCTTCATCTTGGTATAATTCTTGATTTTCAGTGTACTCTTCTATTCCAATCTCAATATCTTGTATTGAAGTTTGTTCTTCATCAAAAAAAATGTCTTCATCTCTTTGTTTAAATAACTTGATTCGTTTGCCTGCTATGAGTACCTTCAATTCTGTACCATCAAGTTCTTGTAATGAATATGTTCCATTGTTGTGTGCCTTTTTGACAATATATGGTCTAAACCATCTCTTTGCAAACTTCTTCATAGTGCTATGTTGATTGTCTAAGCTACTATCATAAACTAATATCCAATCACCATCTTCAATAGCCTTAGGTCGTAGTCGATGCTTTTTATCAAATCTTTCTTTATTTTTTTTCCTTGCTTCTTTCAATTTTTTTATTACTATTTTAATATCATTGGGCCTTCTTTCTAGCTGTTGAATCTATAATGCTAAAAGTTCTTCTCTATTGAGATCATTTTTCCAAGGCAATACACCCCATGTATGTACTTCATCTTCTATTGGCATTATTGGCTTTTGTCCATATATTAATTCAGAAGGCATATAACATGTTACCGAACTATGAGTTGTACGATCTGCCCACAATGCAAATGGTAGTAGTCTAGGCCATTCATGTGCTTTGCCATTGCATGTCTTTACTAATGCCTTAACAATAGGTGAATGCCCACACTCACTTTTTCCATTATCTTCTGGATTATATGCCGTTGTCAAAGAAAGTTTAATTCCTATTCTACTAAAAAATTCTCGTGCTTCTTTTGCATCCAATTCACTCCTATCTGCCGTAATTTTTCCAATACATCCATAACGACAAATAACTTCTTCTAATAGAAATCGACATACATCTTTAGTATCTTTTGTTTTTAATACTCGTCCTTCAACCATATTCGATAAATCTTCTCGTACAAGTACCAAATACTTCATTTGTCCAAATCCCATAGGCATTGCCATTAAATCCACCACCCACTTGTAATGTAAAGCCAAAAGGTATGTTGGATGTAACCCATCTCAATACCGAATATTTGAATACACTTGGCAAGTCTCACAAGATTCTACAAATTTTGCTATGTCTTTGTATATTCCTTTCCACCAATATTTTTCCTTTAATTTAGTGAATGTTACCCAAATACCTTGATGCCCTGCCCATAAATTTTCATGAAATTCTTTAATAATCCTTTGTTGAGCTTTTAAACCACATATCACCCTTTGTGGTACTTTTCCTCTCTTTTTTGGATGTTTCCATAAATATCCATCATGTAAAAAATATCCATAGGCTTTCTTACAAATTTTCTTAAATTCTTGATCCGTCCAACCTTTTTGTCGTTTTAATGTGCTCAAATACTCTCCAACATCTTTCTATTCATTTTCATATAAATCTCTTAAAAATGCTTCCAATGGTATATTAAAACATACACCTTTTTTCTTTGATAATGCATTGGTATAAAATTTTGTACCCACATCATCTTCTAAATCAATCATCTTTTCTTTATCATTATACCTTGCTCTCAATAACATAACTGCAACTGAATTTTCTTTCCCTGCAATATGTTTAAATTCAGGATTCATAGATTTGATATATGCTATCCACCTCAACATAGCAATATCAAGAGTTGAACAACTTGTAATCATGCCTAACAAAGATAGACAATCTGTTTCTATAACTATTGATGCTCCAATCAAGTACTCTTTTTTATTTTTCATAGCTATTACTATACTCCATGATTCTCTTTTGATTTGCGCATATGCCCTTTGCCTGGAATTCAATACCTTTGCTCCAAATCTTACTACATATCTATTTCCTTGTTCATCATCTTGCCCAACCACCCAACCTATTCCAATTGGACTTGCATCAACTGTTAATACCATTGGCCTTCCACCTTCATAATTTACTTTCTTCAAAGTTGGAGATGAAAAAAGAAGTTCTTTCAATTTTTCTATAGCTTTCCGTTATTCTTCTTTCCATTGAAATTTTTAATTCTTTCTTAACAACTCATACAATGGATCTACTATATGTGCAAAGTGAGGTATCCATATATGATAGAAAATACATGCTCCTAAAAATCTTCTCACTTCCATTGTATTTTTACATTCTTTCATCTTTTTAATAATATCAATCTTTTCTATACTTGGCTTACGTCCATATGAACCACATATGTGTCCTACCATCAAAATTTCTTTTACTCCAAATATTGATTTTGTCCCCGATAAGGTTAAATGAACTTCTTCCAATCTTTTCAAAATCTTCTCACAATCTTTAATATGGTTTGCCACAAACTTTCTACATCCCTTTAAATCTAAAGTTTCATCCTTTCTTTCTTCTTCACATCCCTTAAAAGGTACATCATCCAAGAAAGGCATTGTTATTCTTAGAATAAAATCTCTTAATACCTTATGCATTCCATTCATCATATGTGCTACAGAATTTGTAGCCCCTTGTGGTAATGTGCACATTCTAACCAATCCTAATGGTGTCTTCATAGTTTTCAAATCCCTACTTTGTATTGCCAATTGAAATTGATCATAACCTGAATAAAGATCATCCATTGAGTAGATAGCTCTTCTAGCAAATGCTTCTATAAATTCATCCACAATTGGACTTGAACCCATATTTCTAATAGTCACTTTATTTACGGGTTGCATATCTTATATAAATCTCATTGTTCCATTTTTCTTTGGCATTGTAAACCATCGATTAAAATAAGGTATTATAGATAGTTCCAAAATTTCTATTTTAATCTTTTCATTGAATAAATCTACTAACTTAGATAAATGCACTCTTGGTACTAGAATTAGTTGCAAATTCCATGGTTCATGAGGAATAGTAAAAATAACCATGGGTGCTACAATATTTGGATCAACACACCCAATTTCATGTGCTTCAAATGCAAAAGCTTTTCCATGATGTAAAAGCATATCCCTAAAACATTTTTCTTCATATTTTGTCAAAAATCCATCACCTCCAACATTTAACCCATCTAATATAACATCCATAAATTTATGCCCTATCTTCCTTGGATCTCTTAGATTTGGTTGTGTCGATGCTCCACTTATCATTTCTTCACAATCAGATGGTAGTGGCAAAGCCATTAGTTTGATCTTCTTTCCTACTGATTTATACTTAGTTTCAACATATACCTCTTGGCGACTTAAATTTTCTTTAAATCCTTAAATTTCATCATAAAATTCTTTAGAACATACATTAATAATTCTATTCTCTACTTGTAACCCACATTATAATGGATAATTTAATTCCTCCATAGTATCTACAAAACCTACTTCTTCATATGCTCCTGAAATAAATTCATTTTCAACCAATTCTCCATTTTCTTTCAAATTTTTCTCAATATATTTAATATAACATCTGTCTCTCTTTTTCATTTTGTCAATAGTCTTAAAAGTCAATACACAATCTTGTGTCATTCCAATAAGTCCGGTAGATAACAATTCTTCTTTTAAATTAAGCGGAAGCTTTTCTTTCTCTAATCCATTGCAACCCTACCTTACAATGGTGTGTGGTAAAAACCCTGAAGGTCTTGAAATTTCTCATTTGATATTGGTTTCTCTCTCGACTTATCATGATTTCTCTCATGATTAGTACAAACAGTTAAAAATTGAACTACTTTCATCCCATCTTGGCTTCTTATTCTTGCATAAGCTGAACCATCATCCATTACTTTTATTTCCATTCGTGTGGAAATAATATATGGTTGTCCCAATATAATAGGGTATGTAGACATGTCTTACACAAAGAAATTTTTTTCATGAATAACATCTCCAATTGTCACTTTGATATTTGGACATGCTCCATACAAATCTCCCTTTGAATTATTCGCAGCTCTTATCATCCACCCATGTTCAGTATCAATAGGCCATTTTTTCTTGTTATATAATTCCTTTGACATCAAATTGATTTCAGAACCATGATCAATTAATGCTACAATTGGTTCTTCTAAATTTCTCAATTTTATTAAAGTCTCCGTTGTAGCCCTTGCCCAATGACTTCTAGAATAATGGCTAGAAGCTTGAATGACATCTTCTTTTTCTACAAACCTTACTCACAAGACATCTCTAAAATTTTTTATTTCATCTTCTTCATCTTCATTTCTTTCCATTGCTCTTGTTCCTTGTGCATTTGATGTCATAGAGTCTCTTATAGATTGTCGTTTTCTCTTTATTGTATCAATAATAACTTCATGAAATTTACGCTTTATAATTTCTAGAATTTCACCAATTGTGAATTCAACCTTTCCACTTAAAATCCGCTCCTCCAATACCTTCTTCAAATCTGTAGCTACTTCAATAATTGATTGTAATTTATAAGCAGGAGCCTTTGCTTTTTCTTTTCCAATTTCCCTCTCTTTTGTAGAAATGTTCTCCATTGTCTCTTCATGAATAGAATTCTTTTGTTGTCGTTCTTTTTCTCCCTTTGTAGTTCTTTTTGAGGGCCCTTCATTATTTTCATCTCTCCTTCATTTTTCTTCTATTAATGCTTCATGTTGACTCCTTGCAATATGAGCATGTACAGATAATCTATCTACTAGATCATCCCACTCAGTAATTTATCGAATGTTATTACCAACACATTTTAAATCATCTCTTGTAAAATTTCTCCTTTCAGCATACCTTATTGCACTTGTCCATAAAGAACTAGATTCTCCCAAAAACTCAAGATTTATATTTAAACATCTACTAGGATCTGCTTCTATCCAATATATTGATGCTTCATTGCTTGAGATTGTCTACACTTTAAAAGTATCTCCAATAAATAACTTCATTCCTCCTTTACCAAAATTTGTTTCTAATTTTTCTCTATTTTCTTTTGAGTGTATCATACCATCTCTAAAAAAAAAAATTCTTTCACGTAATGCCTCTGTAAATTCTTCACATTCCCTCCTCGAGTGATCTATGCTATCACACCACATGCATCTATGTACTACACCCTCCATTGGCCTTGGTCTTTTTTTTGTTGATATTCTTGATGATTGACCTTTCTTTTCAAGTTTTGTAAATTTTATTTACAAATCTCTCATCCCACATATGATTTCATCAATTCCCGTTTCTTCTTTCTTTGTTGTAGTCATTGAAGGTTGAATTAAAGATGTCAGATGGATACTACACACCTTTACCTTAGATGCTTGTAATGGTCTTTGGTCACCCCCCATATCTTTTTTCCTTTCTCTTTTTATCAACGTCCTTATATCATCCTCTACCCTTTCCCAATTTGTTGTCAGTCCTTCAGCTTCTTCTTTAACTTCAAGCATAAATTCCAACTTTTCTTGCAACTTCCCATCAGCTGCTTGAAGAAAGAGCTCCACCTTACTTGGATCCAATAATTATCTTTCTTTCTTTGATAAAGAAAAATATTTCTTTTCAAACTCCCTTAATAATTCTATTGCTAGAAGATCCTTCTCTGGCTTTTCAATCCATTCAAAAAAAGTCCTTTTTGTAACCCTATTACTATCTTCTAAGAAAAACTTATCCTTCAAAGCTTGAGAAAATTTCTCCCATGAACCTCCAAAGTGTTGTATAAGAAACTTAACTTGATTTCTTATCTCTCATGCAGAGGCTAATTCAAATAATTGAACCATCTCGCTTTTTGAAATACGCTTCAATTCCATTTCTTTTACATAACATCTTAAATATTTTGTAATATCTTTTCCTTCAAATTGATCGTTCTTGTCCACGACCGCTTGTAATGCTTTATTAGCCATACTCTCTTTGCGATCTTTAACCTGTTACTCTTTTTGTTGCATGAATAAGGTCAAAGCTTCAAACAAGCTTGCAGAGTTAGGATCAAAATGCATACCTTGTCCTCCAAATGAAGCTCTTCTTCCAACTCCACTTGAAGCACTATCCAAATTGCATCCTTCCATTCTCCTTTAATTCCTTCTCCAAAATTCAAATAATAAAAATAATAATAAATTCCTTCCACCTCAAGCGTTTCACGTCGGGTTCACCAAATATGTCGTAATGTGTGAAGTCTTGTTTGAGAATGCTCCGGGCACCTGGTTGTAGAAGAAAGAATAGAAATTGTGATAACAAAATCCCGATTCTAATAGAATACTAACAATGCTCTAATTAGACTATAATAATGGTAAATAAACGTAATCAAATTCAAAACAACTCAAAGAAATTTCAAACAAACAATAAAATTCTTAAAGAAATATTAGAATGATCACAAATATTACTCAAATATATGTCAATTCAACCTTAATTTAATTCTACTTAAAACCCTATTGAATTTCACTCAAACTTTAGACCAAACATAATTAAATCTTAAATTCTAATAAATCCTAAACCCTAAGTCAAATCCTAAACAAACCTTAAATTAAATCCTAAATCAAATCCTATTTCAAACCCTAAACCCTAAATCAAATCCTAAATCAACCCTAAACCCTAATCCAAATCCTAAACCAAACCTTAAATCAAATCCTAACCAAACTCTAAACCCTAATCTAAACCCTAATCTAACCCTAAATCCTAACCAAATTCTAAATCCTAATCAAATCCTAAATCCTTATCCAAATCTTAAATCAAACCCTAATTCAAATCCTAAATCAAATCCTAATCAAATTCTAAACCCTAATCCAAATCCTAATCCAAATCCTAAATCAAACCCTAACCAAACCCTAATCCAAACCCTAAACTCTAAATCAAATCCTAAATCCAACCCTAGCCAAACCCTAATCCAAATCCTAGTAATTCCTATGACAGATTTAAACCTCAATATCTAATGAATAAACCGTTGATCTCAATTCAAAATTTTCATAATTTTTAAAAATCAAGTTTAAAACAAGCACAAAAAAATTTGAAAAGGATCGAAGTTACCAAATTGACGAAAACCTCAAAAATGTGTTTGGGTGTTAGCCGGCCTCCTTCTCCAATCTTGATGCCAACCTTCTAGAGCCAATTTCTCTTCATTGCACCGTTCAATTGGTTTCAAATTTCTCATGGACATAGAAAAACAAGTCTAATACCCTCTCACACAAGTTTTACTCCAATCCAACTAGTAGATTGCAGGAAATCTTAAAAACCCTCACTAGACCTAAAATTCTACTTTCTAAGACCTTGACCTGCTTAAACCTCAATATCTCTCACTTCAACCGTTAGATCGAGCTCAAATTTATAACATATATTTGACACAACTATAATCATAAATCCAAAAAAATTCATCCGTAGATCTGCAACAAAACTTTCGAAATCACTCAAAACATAAATCCTATTTTATTTTATAAAACCCAAGTCATCTGAAACAAACCTCCACTTTGCAAAGCTTTTACAAAGTCATATCAACTCCAAATCACCCAAAATTAATGCCTATAGAAACCCTATCCAATCTTCTATTAAACCCCTTTCTCTGATCTGCCAAAGAGTCCTGGAGTCGTCGTCGAGACTCGGTTTTGTGCCTTAGGGTCTGATTTCGACCCTGGTTCATAACCGGCCCTCTCTGGGTATCAATTTTCATCTTCTCGAGGTAATTTTTACTAATTTGCACTCCTAACTCCTCCGTTAATATTTCTTTATTTTTTATTTTTCTAATCTACCTTATTTTGCTTTATTTATGGCCTTACAAAGTAAATAGAAGCATAATTTGTAACAAGGCAGCATTAGCACCTTTAATTTTTCTACCCTTTTATTAATATCTATTTTTCGAAGATAATTTGCTACAATATTTTTGAATTGAGATCCTCAAAACATGATATATTTCTTCACCCATTCACCTATTATTCATATTACATCACGACAACGTATCTCCTAGTTAGAGAGTATATGTAGAGGCAAGAGTAAAGCCTTCTTCACTCTTATCAATGCCTTTCTAGTCCTTAGTCTTATTCCAAGACTTTTTAGTCTTCTTATTCTTGGCAATAGTCATTCTAGTTCAATATTATATTTTCTTTGAGTGACTTTCTAGTTCCTTTTAGTGACTGAAGAGTGTATTGAGGATTTTTTTTTTTCAAGCTTCATATCCTTGACATTTTGGAAAGACTACTAACATTCTATTTTTATCTTATTTTAAAAGTAAAAGGATTACTTCACTTCTATTATTGTCTTTTGAAGGTTGTGGACTATTCATCTTTAAACAAAAAATCTTGTTTTTTAATATTAACCTTTTTTTTAAAGAGAGTGCATTACTCCTCTTTGTAGAAATTTTTATTAGAAGTTACGGATTACCTTCCTTTAATTTAACTTTTTGAATTTGTTTGAGTTATCTATAGAAGAAAAGATTGTGGATACTATTCTTAGTTAAGGTGAGAATAGATTTGCAACTATTGTAAATCTTCATGAATTTGTCAATACTCTAAGAATAAAAATCTCATGTATTTTTAATGTAAATTATGGAAGTATTCTACCTACGCATATGAAAGTAGGTTAGAATCAATGGCAAGAAGTTGTGTAGTTGAAAGAAACAAGTAGATCGATCTTATAACCAAATCCAAGGAGTTTTGCTTCTATAAGTATGGTGGAGACAAGGATTAGTATGCCTAAGAAGTTTGATGAAAAAAAATCAAAATTTTGAGGATTTTTTCAATAATTCAAGCTCTATCTAAGGTTGCACCCTTTCCAATACTCTGATGCATTTACTCAAGTTGGATTCATAAGCGCACTTCTATCACAAAGTACTCTCTCTTGGTTTACACCTTTAATGGAAAAAGATTTGTGACTCTTTTATGATTTGAATTCATTCTTAGAAGTGTTTATGGCTACATTTGGAGAAAGTAATTGAGAAAGAATAGTTGAGACCAAGTTCTTATCTTTACAACAAGGATCTCGTTCAGCCACCATATATACTATTGAATTCCAAAACCTCCCTTGTGATGTTGACTAGAATGACAAATCCATTATCAATCAATTTCCATATAGATTGAAAGATCTTGTAAATGAAGTAAAGAAAGTTGATATTCTATAAGACTTCCAACACAAAAACAAGAAGGTTTATTAGATTTTCTTTCTAGATGCTCTTATCTTGTACCAAAAGAAGGAGACGTATCTTTTAATCAATAAAGAATAATCTTCTTGAAGCTAGAGCATTTTCATCTTTGAACAATGAAATCAACATTGACTGTTGATTCAATCTTTGTCAAGTAAATTCAATTAAGTATATCCTGTGATCGTCTTATTCATGATATCAAGAATCTTTCTTCTAAGTCTAATAATATATCAAAGTTTGAATTCAAGAACAACCTATTCTACTTTAAAGCATGTCTATATGTTCTAAAAAAAGAAGTACTTTTAAGTGTTCTTCAAGTATGTCATGACTTTATAGCAGCAAGATATTTTAGATAAAACAAGACTTTAGAGCTTATATCTAGAGATTTTTCATGGCCGCAAATGTGAAAGGTAATAAAAGACTTTATTCAGTCATGTGATGGTTGTTCAAGATCAAAAACTCTTCATCATTGACTCTATTGTCTATACCCAAACAACCATGGTCTTTTATTTCTATGGATTTTATTACAGATCTTTCAAGTTCAAGTTTATATGATTCTATATTCATAATTATAGATCGCTTCATGAAAATGGCATATTTTGTATCATATAAAAAATCTATTTTAGGTAAAAAAATAACTAAGCTTTTCATTAAAAATATCTATTGCTATCATGGATTATCAAAAGATATTATATTGGATAGGAAGACTCAATTTGTATCAAGATTCTAAAGGTGGATATAAAGCTCTCTTTGGCTTTTCATTCTCAAATTGATAGACAAATAGAACAAGTGAATCAAGTTCTAGAGCAATATTTGGGATGTATTATTAATTATTATTAAGATGATTGAACAAATCTTTTGCTATTGGGAGAGTTTTCATATAATAATTTAGTACATTCTTCTACTCAACAAATACCTTTCTTTATCAATTATAGTTATCATCCATGACTTCATACTTTTGACTTTTTAAAAGTTGATAATCTTAAAATGAAAGATTTAGCAAATCGTCTATAAGAGCTACATGCAACAATGAAGACACAATTAAAAGAAGCTCAAGAATGACAAAAGATTTACATGGATATCTATCACAAGGAGCAATTATAATTCAATGTAGGTGACAAAGTATGGTTATTTTTTTGCAATATCAAGATTCTTCCTCCTTGTGATAAGTTGGGCTATTATAGACTGAGATCTTTTCTTATATATGAACATATCAATCATGTTGGTTATTGATTACATCCACCGGAGTCTATGAAGATTTACCATGTATTTTACTTGTTTCTTCTTAAGTCATATAAGACAATGAATATCTTGGAAAGAAGACAAATGCCACCTTCTTCTATAGAAGTAGATAATAATGACGAGTTTGAGGTGGATGAAGTCTTAGACTCAAGGCAATGCTAAAATAGGTTGGATTATCTTATTCATTGGTACAGATATGATATTAGTGAATGTCCATGGGAGCCATCAAAGAATCTTATAAATACAAGAAAGAAAATTGAAGTCTTTTATCAATGACATCTATCAAAATTAAGATGAAGAATTGCAAAGATCCATGAAAGATGATGATTACTCCTCATGGAACTCGTTCGTAGAAAATAAGGTAATGTCAAAAACATATACATTTATTCCAATTATTACTGATATGATTAGGTAGAAGTAAGTAAATATAGATTAATTTCATATAATCTTCTAGAGAAGTCTTTAATATATTATTATCTTTGAGTGATTTTTTAGTCTTTTTGAGTGACATAAGAGTATATTGAGGATTTGTTTTTTAAAGATTCATATTATTGATAATATAATAAGATTACTAACTTATTGTTCTTGTCTTGTTTTAGAAGTGAATAATTTATCTTAGTTCTATTATTGTGGTTTAAAGGTTGTGAACTATCCACCTTTAAATACAACATATCTTTCTAAAATTACTATTGTTGTAGATTGTATACTTTATCAATTAATTGCTTCAAGCATCTAGTACAGATAGAATTTAATTGAAGACACACAACATCAAAACTAAAGACTATCATCCTTATGCATACACAAAAAAAAATTATTGTTACTTCTTAGGAGAGAAAACTAATTTTGCAAAGCTAGCCACAAGTTCCAAGTACAAGGACTAGGCAAAGAATCTCAACTACCTAATGCTTATTGTGAAGGTAAATTTCACCACTTAATTCAAATTATAAGATGGTCTCAATTAAGAATTTCTTATAATTGGCATTGTGAAGTAAAAGAAGAAAATAAAAAAGATAAAAAAAGAATAATAAAATAAAATAAATAATAAAATAATAAAATAAAATCAAGTATTTATATAATTTAAAATTTAATCTTAATTTATTCACAAAAATTTTATTTAATAAAAAATAAATTTTTTACATTTTAATTTTAAAAAGATAATTTTTTTTTATCTTTCTAATGATATATGAAACTTATAAATCCGAGTTACTATGAATAAGTTATGAAGGCTTAAAAATATCAAATAAATAAATAAAAATAAAAATATTTAATCTCAAAAATAACTTGTTTATAGATTAAGAATTTGAGCCTCCCAAGGCTCACATATAATATATAATGGTATCTAAGAGAGGTCATGAGGCCTTAGTCTTATCCTCCTAACTACATTCAAGGTGCTACAACCCATATAGAACTTGTACGCCTCTCTTTCTATAAGAACTACAATAGCTACTGGTCTTCTTAATTTCTACTAGTAGAATCAATATTTTTATATTTTTGACTTTATCATGGTATATAAAAATATTCAATTAGCCTAGAAACCTACATGTGGTCTTTAAAACTTGCTCCATTTCTTCATAATGGCTCCCTAAGTAATGAAACATATTTTCACCAAAGTCTTGAAAATTGTTCTAAAAAATTCCTAATTTTTTTAAAAAAAAACTCTAAAAATTCTTATGATATACTTAAAATGCTAATATAAATTTAATTCTATATTTTCCTACTTTGATAATTTTTTATAATAATAAAATCAATATAAATCAAATTTAAATTATTTTTTTATATTAATAATTATAAAGATATGAAGTTCTTTTTTATGCTTCTTTTAGCTATTAATTAATATTTATAGTTTTTTATAAATAATACATTTGGACAAAAAAAATTAGATATTGATCTTAATAACTAATCTTTAATATTTAACAATAAGTAAAGATACTAAATCAACTAAGATAATTACTTCTAAGATTTATTAAGACTTTATTTTTATAATTAATATTTTAATTCTCTTTTTATCTAAAAATTTCTATATTATTCATCATATATTATAATTTTGGCTCTTTAAATGCATCTTTTTGTCTTAAAACAACTAAAGAATTGATTTGATGACTCATTGTGATTCTATTAGAATCTTCATTATAAAGTTCATCTCTTGATTTCTCCTCAAAGTCACTTCAAGCCTTTGAATCATCTCCATGAAAATCCTTGACCTTCTTGTTAATTTCAAGAATGCATACCAATTCAAAACTAAGAATATATTGAGACTCGAGGATTTGATGTACTTCTATTTCTTCTATATATACTTAGAGAAATTTGGTGATGTTTCTTCCATCAAACCTCTTATGGTTATTGACCATGCCTTGCAATGCATTAAGAACTTCTTTCTCATCTGATTTTATTTTATTTTATTTTTTTCTATAAACATATCTAAAGCTAAAAACAAATCATTGGTACTTGCTCTTCTAGTGCCATTTGCATTCGCACTTACAAAATCATCTATCATCTTCAAATGTCAAAAATCTCTTACTTCTTCTTTTTAACTTTTAAACTCATTCTCATGCTCCAAGCTTGCACCTTAGCTCCATAACTCCATTATACTCAACTTTTACTTTCAATTATCTCAAAGATGTTCTTAAAAGAAACATCAAATTTTATATGAAGAAAACACAAGGTCCTTAATTGCAAGTAGATTGTAAGAAGCACAATGTTGCCCGAATGAGCTCAAATATAAAAAAATTAGTCCAAAGGCTGAGTAAAAACTTTAAATTAATTTCTTTCTTAAGCTAAGATGTACCTAATCAGTAATTCTAATCTTAAATTGAAACCTCTTTTTAGTAAAATACCTATAGTTCAATTATTATTAACTCAATCTAGGTAAATTATAGCTCATTGAGCTTAATTCAAGTTACAAACTTTAAATTATCAAAGTAAATAAATAAAATTTTGAAAAAATGAGAGTCAAATCAAGAAAAAAAAAATTGGCCACTTATTGCAACCATTGCTTTCAAAATCTCCATCTACAAATTAGTTTAGATCTCCTTCATTATAACTTTTCTTCTTGCATATTAAAACTCCTTAAAAAGTTAAAAAAAAGATCTTGCTTTTTTCAAAATCTCAAATCAAAAAAAATAAAAATAAAAATAAAAAAAAAATAAGAATTGCACAAAATATTTCGAATTGGTCTTGAATGACATCACCCTAAAAACTCTTATAACTCCCCTCTCACAAATTCACATGGACCTTCTTTGTCACAACTCTTCTTTTTGCATGCTAAAACTTATTAAAAAACTAACAATAAGATCTAGTTTTTTTCAAAATCTCAAAAAATAATAATAAAAGCATAGTAATTAGCATAGAAAATTCTAAACCAATTTCAAATTATATTGCACAAAAATTTCAAAGGCCTCTCTTCCTAAAAACTTACATGGATCTCTTTACTTATAGATCTTCTTCTTGCATGCTAAAGCTTATTAAAAAGATTACAACTAAATCTAACTTTCTTCCAAATTTCAATATAAAAAGATAAGAATTTAATAAGTGGCATTAAAAATCCCAAGCCAATCTTGAAACTTACCACCTCAAAATCTTAGCAACCCCTCTTCTTACATACTCAAACTTAAATAAAAAGAGAAAAAAAAATCCCATATGATGTCAAAATCCCTATCTTAATCTTTTTTCAATATCCGCCTTGAATCACAATAGAGTTAGATATCTATCCTAAAAGATAGTATTTTCAAAGCTTGAATAATCTTTTTAAGCCAAAAATCTTCTATTATAAATTTCATTCAAATTTATAAATATATTAACATTATATTCCTTCTTTCCTACAAATAAAGTTAATTATCTTTTAAATATTTTTAATATATTTAAATTTAGTATATTATAACACCATATCTATGAAGCTTATAAGAAGCATCTCTAAAAGATATTATAAAATTAATCTACTTTTATTTACTTCTACTTAATTATATATGTAATTATTAGAATAAATGTGTATGTCCATAATAATATTTTTTCTTCTAGTATGATATTTAAAAAGATGGTTTTAAATATTAAGTATATTATTTTATTTTCTATTATTAGGATATAGTTAACATAAAAACTATTTTGATTAAATTCCATCATACGAGTTTTTATAACATCTCCTTCTTGTTGCTCAAATCTTTATGCAATAATTTAAGCTTTGTATATTTTAAGATTTATTTTAGTTCCAATTTTCTTTTTGAAGATCTATTTGGATGTTATGGGATTCTTTTCAATTAATAAGTCACAAAGATTTTCATATATATATTTTTTTTTATAATTTAAATTTCTTATTCAATAGCCTTTTTATTTTATAATTTTTACTTCAAAGTAATTAATTGGATCTAATTCAGCATATATACTTAATAATCAATTATCTCTAGATTTAACAAGAGGTTATTTGTGCATATCTATTCTCCTACAAACAAAAAGGTTTTTAGCTTGAATAGATGAAATTGGTGATGTTGATAAATGGATAATATAAAAAGATTCTTCTATTGTTTGTATTGGTGTTTGTGGATTAAAAAAAATAACTCTTTTAGCTCTATATGTTGACTTTTATATTTTTCAAGTTCTTCTTCATTTTGTATTGGTATAATATCTCTATTTATATTATTAGTTAGTATAAAGAACACATCTTCAAGATTCTTATCACTATTATTATTTTTAATGTTTTGATATTTAATTCTTAATTTTTCCAAAATAATATCTCTCGTAATGATTAACTTTTTGTTTGTAGGAACATCAATTCAATAAGTTTTATTATTGGAGTCATATCTAATAAAGATGCACTTTCTTTTTTTACTATGAAGTTTCAAATGTTGTTTTTTTTTTTTTTGCACATATAGATTAGTAATACAATCAAAAGTCCATAGAAGATATATATTAGGGTTTTTTTTGTAATATAATTACATAGGTATCTTTCTATTGTTGGAATTTATTAGACATAAGTCCATAAGATAATTTGCTCTATTGATGGCTTCAAGCCATAAAATTGAAGGTAGTTTGCTTTCATAAAATAAGCTTCTTGCTTTTTTAACAATGATTCTATTATGTCTAATGAGTCATCAAATTGACTCACTTATTATTTTAGGATAAAAATATGCATTTAGAATGCTCCAAATCACAATATATAGTGATTAGTGTAGAAATCCTTAGAAAAATAGAAAATTAGAATGTTAGTGGTGGAAATAGAATTTTAATAAGTCTTGGAGGAAATTATCCTTATTGGTTTAGTATTTTTATTTTATTATTGAATATTAAGGATTATTTATTAAGATCAATATTTATATTGGTCTTCTATCTATATGTAATACTTATAAAAACTATAAATTTTAGTAGTTAGAAGAAGCATGAAAAAGAACTTCATATCATTTTAGTTATTAATATAAAAAATAGGATTTATAGTAGATTTAAATTAATTTTTATTATTATCAAAAATCATCAAGATAGAAAAATTTATTCTTAAATGGATTTTATAATTATAAAATATATAGAATTTTTTAGACTTTATTTAAAATTTATTTAGAATTTGTTAAGAATTTTTAGAGTAATTTTCAAGATCTTAGTAAAAATAAATTTTACTACTTTGGAAGCCTTTATGAAGAAATGGAGGAAGATTTGAAGGCCACACGAGCTTCATAGGCTAATTGGATGTTTTTTAACACCATGGTTAGGTCAAAATTGCAAAAAATTTGGTCCTTGTAGTAGAAAATAGGAAGACCAATAGCTAGTGTAGTCCTTGTAGGAAGGAGAGTGCACAAGTCCCATATGGATTATAACACCTTGAATTATCTTCTTAGGAAGATAAGACTAAGGCTTTGTGGCCTCTCTAAAACACCCTTATATACTACATGTGAGCCTTCGTGAGGCTCAAATCCTTGATCTATAAACAAGTTACATTTGAAGTAAAATATTTTCACTTCACTTTTCAATTATTTACTTCATATCTTTAAAACTTCATAACTTACTCATAGTAATTCGGATTCATATTTTTCTAATGTCATTAAAAAAACCCAATAAAATTAACTATCTAAAAATATAATTTTTATTTTTTCACTTTTAATTTTACTAAATGAAAACACAGTGAACAGACTATGATTTAGTTTTGGATGTTGTAATTGCTTCATGTCATTTATTTCAATTGCTTTGTGGTTGTTCTTCTTTTGTTCTTATTATTTTCTTACTTCACTTCACACCACCAATTACAAGCAACTTTTAATTGAGGCCATCTTGTAACTTGGATTGAGGAGTGAAAATTTACACTCACACGTCTTTCAACAATTTTATTTTGCTAAGAAATCAGTGCTTGAATTAAATGTCTTATTATTCTATATTTTTGACAAAAGCCTTGAAATTAATGTGATAAGATTTTTTTTTTTAATAATGATACCTTTTCACTTATTTTATTTTTTTGTTTATAGCTTGAATTTGTAAAATTTGGAGATAGCTTTACCTTTGGATTTAAGAAAGCAAATCCAAATTCTTTAAGAATAGTCATCAATAAATACAACAAATAATTTGGTGCCACTTAGCAAAATTTTAGAAATAAGTCCAAGTAAATCAGCATGAATTAATTGTAGAGATTTCTTAGATTTATTGAGAGTTTGATTAGAATTTTTTTTCATATATTAATAACTAACATTACAAGCCCTATATACTTCTTTAGGTACAATATCAATAGAAGGCAAGCCTCAAATTCTTTTGTTTGCATAAAGTTGTTTCAAACTTGAATAAAGAAGATATCTAAATCTATTTTATCATAATTTGGTTTTTTTTGTAATATTAGAATTAACTTTTAGTGTAATTTGATTTATATGATATAAACTATTAATTGGTTCTTAAAATTTAATGATAATTATACTTTGTTCTCTTTTTTGATCAATAATTTAGTACTTTTTAATTGAAAAGATCACAATATTTTCTTCATTTGCAAAAAAATCTGTTGATAACAAGTTTTGTTTTAAAGAAAGTATAAATAAAACATTACTTATCTTCTTTGGCTTTTTATTATATGTTTTTATAAAAATTTCTTCTTAATCAAATGTGTGATGTGATTCACCACCAATAATTTTTATTTTATGAAGTTATCTTGTTGATATGAGAGAACTCAATGGTGATTTGGTACTTGTTATGTATTGTAAAGTTCTACTATTAAGATAATAATTGAAGTCTTCATTTCTTCTTTTTGTGATTTTGGTAAGATTTACTTCTACTTCAAAAAACATTGCTTCTTATTCAAAATTTGATGATTTGTCTTTAGCTTTAATGATACTTGTTATAGATTTATTGACATTTTGTAGTAGCTTTCTAAACCTACAATCTTTGGTCATGTGATTTGACTTTTTACTAATATAGTAATAGAGTAAATGCTTGTTATCTTTAAAATAGAGACTTTTTGTAATTTCTTGTCTTCTCAAGAAAGAGTGTTTTTCTTTGTGACATAAATAACTTCTTCTTTCTCTTTTAAATCTTGTGTTAAAATCTACTTTTGAACTTTGTACAAATAGAGCCTTACTTTTAAAGTTGTTATTGGTTTTAGCTTTTAATAGTAATCTATGAAATTCTATTATAAGTTTTGATAATATTTTTTCAAAACTTATAGATTAATCTATTGATATTAAACTATGCACCATACTATCAAAAGAAGAAAGCAAGCTATTTAAAATAGTTTGTACAAGTCTTTGTAGGAACTTTTTTGCTAAGTGTTGTAAGTTAAATTTTTATTTCACAAATTATCTTCAAGAATTCTTCTATAGAACTAAAAATTTAAACTTTCAATAAAGATAGTTTATAGTTGAGATAAAATACCATAGCAAGATTTATACTTTTATATTTTTTTTTAATACCTTTCATGCATCTATAAGGTCTTTATATTTTGTTACCATATCTATAAGATAGTCTCTTACAGCAAAAGTTAATATCTTCATAGCTTTTGCCTTCATTGCTTGTACTTGAATTTTTGACAATATGCACTTATTGTATGAATATGGATATATTAATGAAAAGACTTTTCTAATGATGAAATTCTATAAGTTTCAGCTTATTGTAAGGTCTTCATCTTTAAATTCCTTCCATAGAAGTTATCTTTATTAATCAACTTGTTTGCCTTGCCAACTTAGAGAGGATCATTTGAACTCAAAATTTTCACTGGATTTCAATAATTGCTCTTTTCAACAATATTTTATACAAAAATTGCTTTTTAGCAAAAATAAAAGTATTTCTCTTATAAAATCTTTAAATCTTGCTCTAATACCATGTAAAATTCTACGCATATTAAAAAAAAAAAAAAAAAAAAAAAAAAAATTGTTTTATCCACATAATAATATCAATTTATACACTTCAAAATATGATGTATTTGAGGATTTTTTTCATGCATTCTATTTTGACAATGTATTCAAACTAACCTTCATCCTCAAAGGTGTAAATTTCACTCCTCAGCCCCAATTACAAGATGGCCTCAATTAAGAATTGCTTGTAATTGGTGGTGTGAAGTGAAGTAAGTAATTGGCAAAAGACCAAAGAGGAACAACCACAATACAAGTAAAAGAGTTGAAATCAAGTAATCACAACATCCAAAACGAAGTCACAATCTGTTCACTGAATTTTATCTAGTAAAAAGTAAAAGTAAAAACTTAAAAATATATTTTTAGATAGATAATTTCTTTATCTTTCCAATGACATAAAAATCATGTAATTTCAAATTACTATGAATAAGTTATGATAGATTAAAGATAGAATGTAAACAATATAAAAGTTAAGTGAATAATTTTTACCTCAAGAATAACTTGCTTTAGAAATCAGTAGTTCGGGCCTCACTAAGGCTCACAAGTAGTGTGTATCCCTCTCAAGAGCCCTTGAGACCTTAGTCTTATCTTCCTACCTATACCTAAGGTGCTACAACCCATATGGGAATTGTGCACCTTTCTTCCTACAAGGACTACACTAGATGCTGGTCCTCC
This sequence comes from Physcomitrium patens, assembly GCF_059467195.1. NCBI lineage: Eukaryota > Viridiplantae > Streptophyta > Bryopsida > Funariales > Funariaceae > Physcomitrium > Physcomitrium patens. The sequence goes on along the minus strand of NC_143428.1, from coordinate 2,662,661 downwards.
TATTTTCTACTAGTAAAACTACTTTTTTTGCATTTTTGACTTCACCATGGTATTCAAAAACATCCAATTAGCCTAAAAACCTTGCATAGTCTTCAAATCTTGCTTCATTTCTTCATAATGGCTCTCAAGGTGATAAAACTCAATTTTACCAAAGTCTTGAAATTTTCTCTAAAAATTCATAAAAAATTCTAAATAAATTCTAAATAAATTCTAAAAAATCCTATAATTTTTCTATAATATTAATATCCATATGGGGCTATATTTTCCTATCTTGGTGATTTTTTATAGTAATAAAATCAATTTAAATTTACTAAAAATCCTATTTTTATATAATTAGCTAAAAAGACATGAAGCTCTTTTTCATGCTTCTTCTAACTACTAACTAATTATTGATAGGATTTTATAAGTAATACATGTAGATAGGAGCCAATGAAGATATTGGTTTCAATAACTAACTCTTAATACTTAACAATAAGAAAAATACTAAACTAACTAAGATAATTGCCTCCAAGACTTACTAAGACTCTATTTTTATAAATTTTCTTCTAATAACACTTTTGCAACTTGTAAATACTTCTAAATTATAATAAATACTCGAATAGTCAAAAAAAAAACTCTCTAATCTTAACATTTGTATAATTGAATGACTTAAAACTATGTTTTTAACTAATCCACTAATTAAGATCAATTTATGGGACTCACAACTGATACCTTTATTATGGTGTTTTTTATGTGGATATCAAGTTTGTCCATGTATCTAAGGATTTCAGGCACGTTTTAGCCTAGTAAGAGCAGGAAACCTAGGCGCTCATTTTTTTGCCAATATAAACAGATAATATAGAAAAGTACTATTAGCCCACATGTCATTGATTCTGACGTTTTTTTTATTTCAAAAGTTAAAAGTTATGGAGCGAAACAAAATATGATTCATCAATTTCATTCTTAACTTATGGTTGATAATTCTGTTCAAGATAACACCAAAATCTTAAACAGAATCAGATCATCTAGTAGCGTGTAAGATCTACCAGATGATCTGATATTAACGCATTATTCAATTCACAACAGTTTCAAGATCATTGGGAAGTTCATGAGTGGTGCCGCATGGTGGGAAACAACCTCACCACACTTTCTATTCCAAGTAAACACTCATTAACAAATTGCGTATGAGAAAGCACAGTGAAAAAGTTCTGTGGAAACACATTGCTCTAATTATATACTGGTATGTTCGATGATTCCGAGACACTTGATGCTAGAATATCTACTATTTTATATTTAGAAAACAGAAACCTCGTTTTCAAACCGTTAAGGAAATTCCATGTTCGTATCGCGAAATTAAAAACTAAGTATTGACTTCTCACGTGGGCTGGCTTTATTTAGCACCGACTGGATGCCAAAACCATCACATACTGACGCGAAGTCAGCCCGAGAGATAGGAGCCAACACTGTCTCTCTAAATGCAGGTTCAGTGTAATAAAAAGCTTGTCATGGTGATCGACACTGTTGTTGCATGGGTTGCTTTGCACCTATGGCGAGTGCTGCCTTGCTGTGCCTCACGCTAGCCGGGTTTCACTAACATGGGGTGGGAGGAAGGGGAGCAGTAACTCTAATAATATATGGCACCGTCATGCGGAACAAAATCGCCGTTGCCAGCCACCAGTACCAGCCAACTCTTCCCTGATTCATGAGTCCATAGTTTCGGTAATGTGCTGATCTAGCTCGCTGCAGCGCATTTGTAGTACCGCCCTGGTTGACTAGTCACCAGGCTGGGTACTAGCGCCGAAGCAGGTTTCGAAGCCCTTTCAGTGTCACTGCATGCATTTTTACTTCGCCAAAGTTAGTCCACTGATGAGGAGGTGGGTCATGTGGGAGGTGTCGAAGCATGCCGACTCCCGAGGCCGCATCGCATCGGGATGGTTTGTACGGCTTCAGCTTTGATACCCCCATGCTAGCTCATATGTGTGTTCTTGCGTGTGTGTGATTTTTTTAATGTAATGTCCTTGACTGGTTTAAGATCTGTGGGATTTCCGAGTTTCTCGTCCCGATGAGAGCTTGTGGGTGTGATGGTGCTTGCAGTAAAGGTATGTTTTTCGGCGTGAATAAAGGGAAGAAGAAAGGTCCTGGTACATTTAATTATATTGACGTATCGAAGGCGCATATGATATCGGATGCAAGTCATTGCATGAGCGTGACAGAAGTGGCCTACCAGGCTTTTAAAGTCGGTAACAGTCTCAAGCCAGGTTGTGAGAATAGCCACTTGCTCGTCCAATTCTATACTTTGTGATTTTGTGATCTCGTGGATATGTAGCATTGCACGCAATCGGCTCCACCGTCAAGTCGGACCCTAGAGTTTCTTATCGAGAGATTGCTGAAACTTTGTGTCTAAGCTTAAGCAAGGAATAGTGGTTAGTGGTGACCGGATCAGGAAACCGAAAAGCAGGAGGACGAGATCTCTATCACTTCTCGTGTGCGGCAATTCTCTCACAGTAACGGGGCATCTGATCCTGCTCCCTTTCTGTGCAGGGGTCGTGGCATGTGACTGCAGTTGATACTTCGCAGGAACAAATTGGAGTTATGATCAGTTTGCAATTAAAAATTGATAAAAAAAATGACGTAGTAAGTCGTCTGATCTACAAACACACCGATCATTTCTAATGTGCTTTGTTTTTGGCTCAACTTACGGTGTGAAGTTATTTGCAATGGAAAGGAGTTGCTTGTTTCGCGTGGATGATAATAAAGCTACTCTCAGAAAGTTTTCTTGTGAGTACGAAACAAACTGATCTGTCGGAATGTCTGATTGGGTATCACATCATGGGTCTTGTTTCTAGAGTTTCATGTAGGTTTTCTTAGTCTTGGTGGAGTATTCTGACAATCCTGCTTCTTTTTACAGACATTACCAAACTCTTCAGCAGCACATTATCCTGAGAGATGGTGAAACTGCTAAAACCCTTGAATTGGTCCAGAATGATCTGCAACATAGCGGACATCATGTCTAGCAAGTCACGGTACGAAGTGTCCAGCATTCCATGCTGATCCGTGCGATCAAATGCCATTTCATGTGATTTCGTACAGTGTTTTAAAAAAAGTTGCATGTGTTCTTTGACTTCATAGTGCCATCCAGGATTTGTCAGTGTTTGAAATTTGTCCCACCAGCTTCTTCGACCTGTATTTCTTCCCTTGGTTCGCATACCACAGCTCCTGACCTTCTTCAAGTTACTGAATCCGTCCAAAACATGATTGACTTTATTGCAGATTACGTTCGTGCTCCCTGTATTCTCTCGCGATATATCTTTGTCTACTAGCCACATCGAGCCCCCTTTGGTGCACTTCTTCCGTTGCCCAACTACCTGCTGCTTCTCCCCTACCAGGACTCACCCCTGCACCTTCGCCTTCGCTAGCACCAAATGGAAGTGCCACTGATCCTGACCAAATGGCAGCGATCTACAGCCTCCCGTGGTGGCCGGATGTGTGGCGGTTCAGGGGCACGGTTCCCAACATCAGCGATATAACAGCCCCAAATCGAGACCCGTGTATCAGCCATTGGGTTGGCGTCTACTGCGACGGAGGGTTCCCCTACCAGTTCATCCTCAACATCACCATCGTGGACGTTAGAGGAGGATTCCCTCCAAATTTCCTCATCGCCATGTCTAAGCTGAAAACCTTGCAGTTTCTTCGAATTTATCAGAAGGGTGACAAAGCGACGTCCAGCTTAGGAGGAACCATACCCGCAAGCTTGGGGCAGCTTCAGGAGCTTCAAGAGATCAATTTCTGGGGGAATCAACTCGTTGGTGGTGTGCCGGTGGACGTTGCTCTTCTGCCTAAGCTCACATCCATTAACTTAGCAGATAACCACTTAACTGGACCAATTGCGCATTTATGTCAATCGAAGTCGCTGCAGACAATACTCCTGTTCGACAACCAATTCACTTCCGATATACCGGCATGCTTAGGAAGCATGAATCTTACGAACTTGAACCTCGGCGCAAACAACATCACGGGAGGCATTCCTCCGAGCTTTAGCAACTTAGTGAACATGGAGACTCTTAATCTCGACAATACGACATTGGTGGGAGGCTTACCCAATGCTATGGTGGCCAAATGGCCTCGATTGACGTCGTTGTCTATTCGAAGGAGCAACCTTTCGGGCCCGATACCACCAGCAATCGGGAGTTTGAAGCTTCTCACTTTGGTTAACCTTGCACAGAATAATCTCTCAGGTCCCATTCCGGCAACTTTCGGCAACCTGGACAGTGTCGTGACGCTAGGTCTGTATGAGAATAAGTTGACTGGGACCATACCTCCTGAGCTTGGAAACATGAAAAATCTGACAAATCTTTTGCTGTCTGAAAATTCATTGTCTGGACCGATCCCTGCGAGCCTGGGGAAGCTGTCGAAGCTGCAGCAGCTGCATCTGCAAGGCAACAAGCTGAGTGGCGCTGTTAACAGTCAAATGTTTCTCAATTTCACAGGTTTAAAGGGACTATTTCTTCAGGTAATTGGAACAGCGGCTTCGAAATAACTGTCTTCGAATTTGCAATTTCGTCCTTGTGCTAGTATTCTGTAGGAATTTAAGTTTGTTTCTGTGCTGATTCTTGGTGTTTGCTTCACTTATGAATTTCACGTTTCTTCAGATGAATAATTTCAGTGGAGTGTTTCCGAGTCACGGCATCTTTAATTCCTGCATGTCGTTGGTGAACGTGAGTATAAGCAACAACTTCTTCAGTGGGCCTGTTTTGGAGCCAAATACGACGCTTCCTACCAACTTGACCTTTCTACTCATGAGCAACAACCACTTCTCGGGAGCCATTCCAGCTGCCATGGGAGATCCCACGATTAGCTTGCAGTATCTGGATCTGTCCAGCAACTCTCTGAGTGGAGAAGTGCCTACTCAAGTCACTGGCAAAGCACGCGTAGCTCAAATCAATCTATCTTTCAACACTCTCAAGGTCACAAAGTTGCCTTCAAAGCCCGGCTTCGGCCTGTTCAACTGCCTCCCTGAGGTATGGATACCTGCACAGAAAACTTGCTGAATTTTTCCCCCTTTAAAACTCGGCTTCTACACGAAAACGTTGGAGAAAACAAATAGATATTAAAATTACGACACAAGCTGCTAAAAAGAAAAAGATATGTTCCTCAATGATGCATAGAATCAGTGAGAATCCATGTTTGCGTGCTGTGTGTGTCCTTCAATGACCTGGAAATTAACCATTTGATGATGTGTTCTTTTTGGCTAGCGTGTATTTCTATGTGCGAGTTCACAGACTAGGCTCATAAGCTGGAACTTGGTTGCAGGATAATAATTGCATAGAGAATCAGCGGGGACATACCGAGGAGGTTGCCATAAACGTAGGAGGACCTGAGTACCATGAATACGAAGCAGACATCCCAACTTCAGACTATTCCATCGAGATGTATACAAACTCATCAACATCCGTCTGGTCCATGAGCACGAGGGGAATAGACGGTGGGGGAGTCATTAATGGATCCCAAACCCTCTCGAATGCCGAGAGCATCGATTCCTGGCCTCTATACAACACTGCCAGAACAGGAGCCGATTCGTTTCAATATTACATACATTCTCTGGTACCTGCCAAATACAAAGTTGCCCTAGGCTTTGTGGAGCTAAATACTGATGTGCGCCCCGGAGACCGTATTTTCGACATTTGGATCCAGGGGAAATTGGTGTACCAAGGGATGGATGTGATGGTGCGAGCCCAGGGAATTTTCGAGCATTTGTTCAAACCTTTGATGTGGAAATCAGTCATGCTGGCGCTGGGGGGCTCCTGTCCATCGAGCTTCGTGGACGCGGGAGTTGGCCTCTAGTACTGAATAAACGGTTCAAACAAGGATTCTACTACGGACCGACTCTTTCTTCTCTTCGCGTCTATCGACCCAAGGAACTCAGTCGACTCGCCAAAATTGGTATCATCGTGGGTGCGACTGCAGGAGGAGTGCTGCTTGCAGCAGTGTTTCTGTTGATTGGGTTTTGCTACATAAAACGTAAACAGAGGGAAAAAGAATTGAGAGAGGAGCAATCATCACTTGGACTCATGTTTTTCAGGTATGAGGGACTGATCTCCAGATGTTTAGGCATGGCAGTACAACAGACTTTTGAGAGATATTTGCGTGCACTTGCATTTTCACAAAGAATATACTATTCTCGTGGATGATTGTGTTTCCAAACTGAACTCCACATACCTCGACGTGAATTACTTGGCCAATTTCAAACCAGGAAAGACGCCAGTCGCATCAGTATAACTTGAAATTGTTCTGTTTGGTGGATCGTGGTGAAGAAAGGGTACACTATTATAAAGCCTAACACGATTCATGTTTTGGAACATTCAGATACAGTGAACTAGAAGCGGCAACAAATAAGTGGTCAAGCAAGAATTTGCTTGGTGAAGGAGCATTCGGCAAAGTTTACAGAGGTGTTCTTTCAGACGGTACAATTGTTGCCATAAAGCAACTTATCACCAAAAAGGTTGGTCCAATGTGTTCCAAGGAGTCTTTCCTCAACGAAGCCCGGATCATCAGTACCACTCGCCATCGCAACTTGATTGCCCTCTTGGGTTGTTGCTTCGAGACTGAAAACGCCATGTTCGTCTGCGAGTACATGCCCAATGGCAGCCTTCATGACGTCCTTTTCGTGAGAGAAATCTCGCTTGACTGGGCACAAAGGTACCAGCAGCAACCTCATTCCTCGTCAAATTCTTCATCGATGTGAAAATAGTTACGAAAAGAATTTACTTACAATCATAGACTCCTTATGTGCAGTCGCTTGATCTGCTAGTGAAGCTGGAACGATTTCTATTGATTCAGTGCATACTTCTGCCCAGGATGACGATCGCAAAGGACGTCGCAAACGGGTTGCGTTGCTTGCACGAAGAAACTGTGAACCGGATCATTCACCGTGACGTGAAACCTGCTAATATTCTCTTGGACGAGAAGATGAGTGCCCGAGTCGCGGACTTTGGATTAGCACGACTTGTAGCTGACCAAGAAATTGACGTCGTCACTAATGTCATGGGGACTCGAGGATACCTTGCTCCTGGTACCTGTTGAGCATCCTAAGTCAAATTGCTTTTGTGACCGATTGAAACATTGTTCCAGCGTCGCATGAATCCATTCATTCTTAATAGATTAAAGTGACTTAGTTATGGAATGATTGAACCATAACGACACTCCTCTGGTTTCCGATCGTGCAGAATACGCATTGAATGGACATCTGTCAGACAAAGTGGACGTATACAGCTACGGAGTGGTGTTGCTGGAACTAATCAGTGGGCGCCATGGTATGCAACTATCTGAAGATGCAGAACCTATAGGCATTTCGATGGTGCATTGGATTTGGGATATGGTAGAGGCAGGTAAAGTTCTCACCATAGCCGATCCTACTCTCGACCATAGATTCTACAACGAAGATTTCATTCGGATGGTAGAGATTGGGCTCTGGTGTACTCAGAGCCATCCTCACATGCGGCCCAGCATGAACCAGGTTAATGATCTTTCTCTGCCAAACCTTCAAAAGTTGCAACGATTCTCAGTTTTTTCAACTTGCAACTCAAACTCCATCGTCGGAGGCCTGCACACACTCATGAAACACATTAGCTCATTATCTGGCCTTTCACATCGCTTTCTTAATTCCCCCATGAACATAGTCCCCAACTTGAACTCCAGCACTAAGGCTACGACTAACTGACAACACATGCGAATGCTGTCGCTATGCATCACCAGGTAGTGCGTATGTTGCAGAGAGAAGCTCGCGTGCCCAAGCTAGTGGAACAAAGAACCATGTACGAGACGCGCGACACGAAGGGACTACCAGTGAACCCATTCGATGAGATGGAGTGGCCATCGTACGTGGCCGAGGTTCCGACACTGGGCTTGAAGGAGGAGAAAAACAACGGCGACACGGCCAAAATGAGAAGTGACGACACTCAGGGGTCCAGCACCACGCCAAGCTTCGACAACTCCATCTCGCAAGTGTCTGGTGTTACGCCGCGCTAAATCCCACGCCATGGTTCCTGCTTGCGCTGCATCACCATCTCCATCTGGTCGATCCCCTCGACTTTATCAAGGGCACCGTTGTCGGCATTCTTCAGGTTTTGCATTGCGATGCATCGCGATCTGTGGCTGTAGCTCAGCTTCCTGCTCTCACTTAGCAAGCGGGCTCACTCCGACCCTGAGACTGTTATAGCCTGATCGGACTCCTCCAACTTCCATTCCGTGGTCTCACTTTTCTAAACAATAATTTAGTGTGACCTTCTGCTGTGTGCTTAGAATGTGACATTGGAGTCTTTGAGTTTCCTCTTTGGGTTCTGTAAACTCTTCATGTAGTTCATTAAGTGAATGTTCATACATGTTATGTTTTGAACTTGACTTGACTTTTTATGTGGTATCAAGGTTGGTTTATAAATTTTTTACGATTCAATAATGTTTTCTACTTGTTTATCCCTGTTTGTTTGTTTGTTTGTTTTTGTTTTTGTTTTTTTCTTTTTCCATCTTGGCTTTGTCTTTGATACCAATATATATATGTATATATATATATATATATTTGTAAGTATGGATATGTAATAATATAATAATACAATAATTTTTATATTATTACACTACTACATTTTATAAGATTTGTACCACATTATTTTAAAAAGATTCTAAGCTATATTTTGAGATCTCTAGTTTCATATAATATATGTTTATTTAGAATCTAAAAACCATATGGTTTCTACCATTGTCTTATTTGATTTAGAAGCTTCTACATATATTTTGTATAAAAAAAAAATACAAAGTATTGCAAAATATCTTTATTGTATACATGTAGAAGTTGTAAAAGTTTAATTTTAATCTTTTTGAAATTTTATCTATAAAAGATTACTAATAGAATTATTCTTAGAAGGTCATAAGATATTTTAGTGTTAATAAATATTATTTATTTAATTAATTCAATGGTGTTATTATTTTAGTTGTTGAAATATAAAATTTTAAATACATTATATAACTTAAATTATAATATTATATTTTCTAGTAATGTAGTTATATAATCTTATTTTAATAATATTGATTTGTCTAAAAAAGCATCATAGCAGAAATATTATTTTCAAAAGCTTAAAAAATCAAATATATATTTATTTAGTAATAAAAAAATTATATTAGCTACAAAAATATATATTTATTTTACATTCAAATAAAATCTATCTATTTATCAAGGATTTGAAGCATAACAAAACTCCAAAGAAGTAATACATTCTTCTAACACTTAAAAAGAGAAAGTAAACAAATCAAAAATAGATACAAGATAGAAACTAGAACGACTAATGTTGAATACAAAAAAACTAGATATTCTTGAATTAAGACAAGAATTTAAGAAAGATATTGATAAGAATGAAGAAGGCATTACTCTAGCCTCCATATATACTATCTAACTATAGAACTTTGTTCTATAGATCGTTCAATACATGTCCAATTTGCAAGGCCAATTTCCTATATTTATACCACATAACCAACTTGTATAATAAGTAGTCAACATATGAAACTTGTGGCCAACTTGTTGGCCAAAGATTTAACCTATCAATCTCCTACAAACACTTGTAAAGTCAAATCCTCATCTACAAAGCTTCTAAAAAGCTTTTCCACAAGATAGTATCAAATTTATTTATTTTTATTTCTATCTAATTTTTCTTATCCTTGTACTTACTAATACGAATGTTGATGTCTATGACACTATTATTTTAGAAAAACTTCTAATCTTGTTTTAAACCAATATAAGGAATTTCAAGGTGTGTTTAGAAAAATTAATGTAGATATCTTTTCTTAAATTTTTTTTTATGATTTTAAAATTAACTCCAAAACTGAGAAGAATCAATTGCAAGGTAGATTTATATACAAACTTATATACAATAAATTATTTGGTGTAAAAAAATATATAAATGAGAAGTTTTGGAAAATTTCATATTTAAAATTATACTTTTTTGTAAGTACAAAAATCTTCTATGTAGAAATAATAATAATAATAATAATAATACTAATAATAAAGAAAATCTATTTTATGAATGTTTGTAATTAATTGAAGATTGAATACGTTTTCCACTAAAAAAATAATATTTTTTATCATTTATATTTAATTTTCTTGATCTACTAATCAACCCATGAAATACAATGAAATGAAATGAAATTGATATACAAAATACTTAATGGCTAATATACATTAAAATTAAAATCATAATTAATCAAAATATTTTAAATTATGTATAAATATATTTCAAAAAATATTTATGCCTATTGATATGAAAACATTTCTAGTTATGACTTAAAATTAAATGGAAAATATATTTTCTTAAATTTTTAATATATTAATCATTTAAATTTAAAAAAATATCATTAATTTGAAAAATAAAATATATTAAAAATAATATATTTGTATTAAATTATAAAAAAATTATATTTATATTTAATATTATATATATGTACACATATATACTTAATTTTGAATGAAAATCTTCTAATTTGTGAAAACATGAAATAAATACAAGAATGTTAATAAAATTTTATTAAAATAAATTTTAAATAGTTATTATGCTTATTGAAGTATTTCTATTCTATAATCTAAATATAATATAATGTATTGTTATAGAAGTTAAAAAAATATTATTAAATACCTTATATAAATAAGTTTATCTTAGACAAAAAATAACTAAATAAACATTTCTATAATCAATAAAAATCTATTTAAAAAATATAAAAAATACATCTTTAAGTTATAAAATTAGTAATGTCTATATTTACTACAATTTTTCAAGATGTTTGTTTAAGTATGTCAATTAATTCTTTTGTTATTGATGCATAAAAATATCTCTTTGATAATTTTAGTATATATATATAAATTTTTTAAATATTATTTTAAATTCAAAACAACCATACAAAATTTTATCTGTTATAAGTATAATATGACTTTATAGTAGCTAGAGAATTTGAATCAAATAATAATTATTATTTTAGAAATAGAATTTAGAAATTTCTTGGTAGCTTTAATTATCAAATATTATCACAGAATTTCTATTATCTTATAATATTTGCAATAAAGAAAAGCCTCTAAAACATTGCTTGTATAGACTTCTCTTACAAGTAACCATTTTCAAAAATTATAATCATTTGTTTCACCAGACTTTAATACAACTGTATCAACTTCAAACACATAATACTTAGTATTTGTAATAGCAGATTGTTTGGAACCTTGTAATGAAGCTATTGGAAGTGAAGAAACAACCAATGTTTTATTAATAGTAAAATCCTCACAATTTAAGTTTAAAATTTTAATTTTATTTAGAATCACTATATTTTAAAATAGATATTTAAATTTTGTAATTGAATTTATAACAACATTTTTATGATTTAAAACTAATTACTTCTTTTAATATTTAAAATTTAAGGTATTTGAAAAATATTTATAGGTTGTAGGATTTGAACCAGAATTTTTCAAAATTGAGGATTTGAGATACAAAATATTCAATATTTTAGAATGTAATGAGTACCAATACAAATTCAAATAAAGTATCTTAGAACTTAGAAATTATTGTTGTTTTTTTAAAGAACATTTGGGATTTGGTTTATATTTCATATATTATGTTTTATTGAAATTCTACATTAAAGTTATTAGAATAAAATTATCACTTTTAAAGGTCTACTCTAAGATTCCTACCTGTTATAATTGAATTTTTTTATTTTTTTATTTTATTTTGTAATAAATTATTAATGTTTTGTTTAGTGCAAGTAAGTTAATTGAGATTGTTAGTTAGCATAAATTACTTTTTGAATAGGCTAAGTGGTAAACTAAGTGTATGATCTATTCTATAAAAAAAAAAAAAATTGAATTTAAAATTCTTAATTGATTGATTAGATATGAATTTTTATTAATACTCATACACAACCTAACTTAAACAAATTATCTAATTATTACATAAGAAGAGTAAAATTTTATTTTATATTCTTTTATAAACTCTATGAAAAATCTTGTTTTAATCCTTTGGCTTAAAAATATGTCTTGTAAATTTTAGCTAATATCTTAAGTCACAAATATGCAAATAAAAAAAATAAAAACTAACATCTGATTTATATATTTTATTTAATTCTTTGATATTGTCTTTCATATATTTTTTTCTTTAATAAATAAGTTTACATTGAGATATAGAGGAATTAAAAGTCAACTATACTTTTGAAACAACATTGAAGGTTGTTGTATTCTGTTAAGATGTAGAATAAAATATGTATATTGTATATTATTTTTTTGTTCTAATTTTAGTATAAATCACAATAATCACATCAATTTAATACATACACATATACATATATGAATTCAGTATAAAATATTCACATATTTCATAATAAATGATAAGAATGCTAATTACAAGAATAATAATATCATAAAATCTATATACTTTAAAACTACACTACAAATTTTTGGATGAATAAATATGATAACTTATAGTTTGAAAGTCTTCTAGAATTGAAATTTCATTAAATTATGAATTACAAAAACTACCACCTATTTATATTGAAATTTGCAAAAAAAAAAAATAGAAAGAAAGAGATATAAAAAGAAAAACTAGATCAGTACTTTTAGAAGTATATATATATATATATATATATATAATGAATTTTTAAATTGACCTGCCTATCTTAACCATCATCAAAAAATTCTCCACTGTGGATCTGTATTGGTTGAAAACCATTTTGAAAAATGATTGGACTTGCAACCAATGATGATGGGTGGATTGATTTAGTAAATGCATGGGTCAATTTTACAATTCCCTTTATATATATATATATATATATATAGAGAGAGAGAGAGAGAGAGAGAGAGAGATGTATATATGAATATTTTTGTAATGAAATGTTTCTTCAACCATAATCTAAAATTGATCGGAGTTAAACTGTGTTTTTCCCTTCCACAATGTTTCTTTTTTTCTTTTTTTTATTGCATGTATGTGGATCAAAATAAGAAACTAACTAACAACTACGAAGTTGCAACTAACATTTCCAAACTCACCATCAAAAATAAAAATAAAAAATTACAAAAGCAATGAGATGTTGGCCACAAGATTCGTGAACTGCTAGACGCCCAGCCATTGGTCCAAATGGGGCCTATCGGGCGAATAACCGTCAAGGTTCCGCCACGTCACCCATCACCGTCCGCGGCGATAGCCCACCACCGCGTGCCACCACCAAGGCCAGGTGCCGTCAAGGCCTGGCTTTCGAATCCCCCTTTCCAAGACGAGAGAACGCTTCCACCGAGAGACGAATTTGGATCCTGTTTGCGCCACCCTGCTTCGCTGCTGTGAACACAACTTTGCGCCCAATCAAGTCCGTGGAGCCACTGCGAGCAAGACCGAGTTCCTTAAACCTCCCAGGTTGCGTTGTTGGGTCGGCGTAACTCTCTTGAACTATTCTTGCCAGGAGATGTTCGAAACGTTGTTGTTTATGAGTCTACCCTGGAGTTTTAGAAACATGGGTTATGGTTGACCGCAAACACAAATTGTAGACTTGCATAAGCAGGTTACAATGGCTGCAGCTTCCCTCCCATCCCTGGCTCTCTATAGAACTGGGATTTGTGGTTGTCGATATGATGAGTCTTGTATGAGTCAGAGAGCAGGGGCAGCTTGGAGGATCACTGGAGGGGACAAGAATTTGCTCTGTGCGTCTCGAGGTGGGCGGTCTTTCTTTAATTTTGGATTGGTTTTGGTCTGTTTCTGTGGATTTGGGTTGTTTCTGGAGAGTCTCACCGGAGCAGATTTTGGAGATTGGAACTGAGCGTATGCGGGTGGAGTGCTTGTTGTGCGGAAGAGTGGACTGAGTGCTCCGTAGTTGCTAGGGCTCGTAGGAGGTGACGTCTAACGCAGGCTTTGTGTTTTTGCTCATAGAATTTTCCCCGTGCAGGCAGTGTAATTACGGGGAGACATTGTGCAGATTGTAAGATACGTCGAATTAGGCCCAATTTCAGCAGATGGTTGTCTAAATCATCTTGTAAAGTTAGATACCGTGAAGCACTAAATTCAGTAACCAGAAAGGAATATGGACGCGCCCCCTCAAAATTAGCGGCGCAACGGCGAGAGGATTCATTGACTGAAAGTGTGGAATCTGTCTCTGGGAGCGATACCATGCCTTCGACTGCACCAACTCGGGATCGAAACGTTGAGAATGGTACGTTCATATTTGTGAAAAGATTGTGATTGTCATATGTTTTTGGTACGGTTAGAATGTATTCAATCTGCAGTACGCTAGAAATAGGGCGGGTTTCTATTACGACGGTTTATATCCTGCTAGTGTAATTTCACTGAATCCGACATAACGAAAGAGTCGTGTTTTATTAAGTATCTCGAACAGATTAAGGACTCAGTAATGTGGAACCTTTTATGGGTTTGATTGAATACAAACTTCCCTTTTCTTTTTTCTTTTTTTTTTTTTTTTTTTTGTCATTATTTTGTGATTATAGAAACTTTCGACATTACTCCATTTTCTCATCTAGTTCTGTTGGACTTGATTGTTGGCCGATTATTCTGTTGAGTTCACATTCACAGTAGGATATCAAGGTCATGTTATTTGATGTGCTTTACAGGGGCTACTGTGCTGAGTTCGGTGGACGTAGTTGAAGACGAAGTTCGCAATGTGGAAGTGTCGCACAAAAGTTCGCAACTTGAAATGGAAGGATTAAGGAAAAGCGAGGCAGCGAAGGTGCTTTTTGGAGTAGAAATGTCACCAGACACGATCGCAATAGCTATGGTGTATTTTGTTCAAGGAATTCTTGGGCTTTCTCGTTTGGCTGTTAGTTTTTTTTTGAAAGATGATTTGCATCTCGACCCCGCTGAGGTAAACTGGTGACTTGGTACTTTATTCAAGTAAAACCTACTGTATATTATCATCATAGGTTTTCGCGAGCAGAGGTACTTTGCATTCAAAAGTTTTAAGTTGGGGTAATGGCACATAATGTAATCTATGTTTGCATTTTTTTTTTCTTTTCCTTTTTTTCCCATTTCACTTCGCGTTTGGAGGGTATCAACAACTTTGTTAATGAGCTGCTTGACGGAAATTACCAAAGAAGAATGTACAACAGTACTTTATCTTGCCTTAATGATGTCAGAAACCTGGCTGTTTCTCATGACAGACTGCGTTTTTGACCGGCTTCTCCGCACTTCCCTGGCTAATAAAACCCCTCTATGGGTTTATCAGGTCATACAAATACATGTATTTTGTTAAATATGCTAGAATAATGCTGCTGGCTGTTTTGATCCATGAGCTGTGCCTGAATGAAGTTTTGAGCAGTGATCAGTGAGTCTCCTTGCTTATGTGCGTAGTTTACCCTTTCGTGTGCGACAGTGATGGAGTGCCATTATTTGGATACCGGCGACGCTCTTACTTGGTATTGTGTGGACTTCTTGGTGCATTATGTTGGGGCTCGCTTGCTGTAGTAGTCGATAACAAGTATGCTGCAATGACAGCAATTCTGCTCAGCTCCCTATCGGTGGCATTTTCTGATGTGGTACGGTCACTTCATGTGTTATACTATTCCAGCATGCAAATTTTGTAGCAGTTCTTGTAGCACATCCTTATCGTTTCACTATCACCAAATTTAGACGCTATTTTGAAAGCGCACAGTAAACAACCTTGTTCTACTTAATTAGCATGATGTATCGCTACTGATATTGGAGGTGCTGTTTTTCCAGGTTGTGGACTCCATGGTAGTAGAAAAAGCGCGGGGTGAGTCCCAGGGTGCAGCTGGTTCCCTTCAGAGCCTGTGCTGGGGTTCTTCGGCGACTGGGGGCATAGTTAGCGCTTATTTCAGTGGTTACTTGGTGGAAACATATGGCACAAGGTACGTACACTCAAAATCCTCGTGAACATGCGTATTTTTTGGCGATTTTGCGCACCATTTTATGATCCTTTGAACTCTAGATGTTTTCGAAGTAACTGAGCTCAAAGCCGACTAATGAGGAGGTGATTTTACAGATTTGTTTTTGGAGTTACAGCAGTACTGCCTTTGATAACCTCAGCAGTCGCGGGTCTTGTAGGAGAGGTGCCTATTAAGGCATCTAGTGGTGATCCAAAAGTCAAGTTAACTAAAATGGCTCAGTTTATAAGCACATCGAAGTCACAGCTTGGTTTTTTGTGGGAAACTGTGAAGGAGCCGAATATATTTTGGCCAACTCTCTTCATTTTCCTGTGGCAAGCTACCCCAACATCCGACACGGCCATGTTTTTCTTCACGTAAATTCTCTAACTCCTTTTCATTCATAATCTGCTGGAGAAGATTAAAAGATTGTGTTAACTTATGCCGTAGTTGACTCAGTAGTGACAACTATGGCGTACGTGTTTTATGTGTGCAGGACTAATCATCTAGGATTTGGACCGGAATTTCTAGGGCGTGTACGCCTCGTGACTGCAGTGGCATCACTTGTAGGTGTTGGATTATATAACAGCTACTTAAAAGATGTTCCCCTTCGCAGTATTTTCTTGTGGACAACTCTGTTGGGAACAGCTTTAGGTCTTACTCAGGTTTGTCTCTCTTCACCATGCAGAGTGTAAACATGAGAAGTTGATCTCAGTTTCAAAATTCTGTAGTTATTCGGCTGATCGAACCTGTTGAACTTTGTTAGGCACACCGACCTTTGCTCTTCATATTCTTATTAATGGACTTCGTCTTCTCTTAAACAAGAGACGACATTCACTGCATTACATTAAGCAATAAGCCAGACGTCTCTAATGTGAGTTTGGCCCTTCCTTTTAGACAGCTATCTGATAGAGGGATTAGTTTTGATGGAGAATGGGCCTGTTAATACCTTGACAGGTAAAATCCATCATAGTACAACTCAGGCTGGAAGTATGAATACTTTCTCTAATATAAACCTTCAACAATTTAAGCACCACATTGAAGAATATTTTCGTGGGTTTGATGTGGTTCTTGCAGTTATTGCTTGTCACTGGTGTCAATCGGAGTTTAGGCATAAGTGACGAATGGTTCTCAATGGGAGATTCACTCTTTTTGACAGTACTAGGCCAGGTATGCCGTAAATCTCCTTATCTCAGAATCTTAGCCTAGATTTGATGATTGTTAAAATGACCAAGTTCTTTAACCTCTTCCATGCTTCGCACTATGCGACCCCATTGGTGGGTGGCCTTTGAAAGTGCTACCTGCCATTTGTTATAATTTTTCCATTTATGTGTCAGTCAGTTGACACTACTTTCGTCATGATTTTGTAGATTGAGACTACATTGTACTGAGGTTTCATGAAATTTGCAGGTATCATTCATGCCAATTTTGGTGCTGGCAGCTAGACTATGCCCACCAGGTGTAGAGGCAACACTCTTTGCCACTTTGATGTCTATCAGCAACGGAGGTGGCGTTACTGGGGGAGTTCTTGGAGCTGGTCTTACACAGGTCCTTGGCGTCACAAGCCAGAACTTTGACAACCTAGCACTTTTACTCCTGTTATGCAATGCCTCCTCCCTGCTCCCATTACCGTTCCTGAATCTCCTCCCGTCAGAGAGTGAGCTTGCGGCAACAGTGGAAAAGGCAGAACAGGCTCAAAGAGACTTTGAGAGTTCTAAACAGGACTAGTTTCCAACCCCTTCTCCTACACGGATTCTTACCGTACATGTAGTCTTTTCCACAGTTATACATCACATCCAATGCAGTTCAGTTATTTTCATTACCTACAAGGACCTCTCAGGTTTTGAGATAGAATTCAGGTTCTTTTACATGAGCCATTCTTGTGATGATTTGCTCAGTGAGCCAATGCTAATACTTCAATCTAGGGTGCGAACGAATTTAGGCAATAGATGTAAGATTATCCCGCTGACATGGTATTCTCCTAGTCTGTCAAATACAAGAATTGCAGGGGAATGTCCAGACCGTGTAGCATGAATTATTGCCGCATTCTTTGATAATATTCTTTCTGTTCGACACTTGTGTTTTGGTTACTTGATCTGTGTTGATTCTTCTCTTGTTCATCTGAATTCGTGGGTGTGAAGATGTGCTTCAGCCACGCGTATTGTAGGGCAAACAAATATGGTCAGATGCATCTAGAGAGCTCCTTCATGTACAGACTGCAAAACTGCTGAGAATCTTGAGGTGAATATTTATATTACTAATTTTGAAAATGGAATCATCACATGCAATGGAAATAGTGTAACAACGTACTTGAAGAAAATTAGTTGACAAAAAACGAAGAATGTAATTTGATGCTAAGTGTTACTTACAACGTATCTAACTAGTACAAAATTTCATATTGGGGAATGATTCTACTGAACGATTCATAAATCATTCGACATTATGTACTACCATTATATTCTTGCTTCTTTTCAGTTTTTTAAGTGATATGCAAGAGAAATTTAAAATAATGGTAATATGTTCGAGTTGTTCCAGTTTAAAAAAAGTAATGGAATAAATGAAAGGATCAACAAATATTAACAAAAATAATCATCAGCGTGGTAGAGAATTCTTTTTGTAATTTTTTGACATGAGTGTTTCAACCCGGCCTTCAAATTTATGCACATCTTACACCTTTCTGCATTAAGAAGTTCCATAACATTGATACTTAAAACCTTGCACATTAAAAATTAATAATAACATCAATAAGAAAAACTCAGAAAAAAAAAAACACAAATTTTAAGACGTAAAACCAGGAGTTTAAAATCATGGGACTAAAATGTCATTTAGTTAAAAATTTCGAATTAGAAGTTAAAAATAGACTTAGTAAATAAGATTTACTACTGTTATTTTGTAGAAGACAGAACACAATAAATAATAATATTAATAAATTAATTAAAATAAGGAAATGGCTATGTGGACACTCGCCTTTACTGTGTGGACATTCTCATGCCACACACCTGTGCATACACACAATAAAAGTCTTATTTACATTAATAAGTTTTAGAGTAAATTTACAAAAAAAGATAAATGTGCACTGTCTTATTGTACTTTGTTCTTTTTTCTTTTCCTTTCAATTTCAATGTTGATTAATTTTTACAAAATTTCGTATTAGATTTCATATAACTCTTTCATTCATTTTAAAATCCTTTCCAATTTATATAGAAAATCTTTTATTGTAAACTCATATTAAAATGTTTTTAGTACAAAAAGTATTTTTATTGTATGTATGTGGAGGTATGTGGCATAGGGGTGTCCATGTAGTAAAACGTGGGGCATCTACCTGACAATCCTCTAAAATCATTATAATAGGGTTTTTATTTTTAAATAGACTAGAATTGTAAATCACTGAATTATATTTTCCCTATAAAGAAAAAAAAATGAGAATCTTTAATTGAAAATATTTGATTAAAAATAAGAATTGAAACTAATGCATTTAAATTCTTTAAAGAAAAATTAAATGAAGAAAAAATACAAAATTTGTTGAAAGCTTTGAAATTCAAAGAAGTGCAAGGCATACTCATTCAACAAAAATAATGTCAAATGAATCTCTACCACTTGGCCATAGCTACTTTGCTTCCTAATTACTAAAATTTTGGAAGAATTTTTAATTGATTAAGCTATAATAACAGCAAAGATAGTGCATTTGTCCTAAAACATTACGATAATGTATTTTGTGAAGGTAGATTTCTCCCTACTTATACAAGCAATTTAAAACTTGGCCAATAGATTGGGCATGAAAATTATTTGTGTAGTATATACTAATAGTATATACTAGGAAAAATATTGGTAAAAAATACTTCAAATCCAAAGACATAGAAATATTTTTAAAATTATTTAATTATTCTTCATACAAGATATAGTTAAGTCTAAGTTTCAAACCTATGATCTAAACTTTAATTTCAAAGCAAGATAGAATCTAAAAGTTCTAAAGATATAAAGTTCTAAAAATCTACATGCATATTATCGTAAAAGGTCTACAAAATGAAGTTCAAAGTTTAGCTTTTCAAATTGTAACTAGTTTAGATTAAGTGTCAGACAAAAGATTCTAAAGTGAGAACTTAATAAAATCAAAATCTTAACTTGTATTCAACAATAGAACTAGATGATAATTGGAGTTAATTTAGACAATTCTAGTTAAAAAAGACTATATATATATATATATATATATATATATATATGATTGATTAGTTTTTGATTTTTGATTTTTTTGCATAGAAATGAATTACCTTATTAAAGGCTATCAATATATTTCTAAAACAATAGCCTAATACCTACTAATAACTAAAAAAAATTACAATCAAATTTACAAGTAATATATATATATATATATATATATATATATATATATATATTATATCCATAGACTTAATAGTAATTTATTTAGCTTCTATATTTACTACACCAATATTATAATTATTATTGGTAGTATTATTATTAAATAAAATTAGTTTTTTGTGAGTGATAGTAGAATAAAATCTTTCTATTAAAGAAATGAGTATGTTAAAACTATCTATTAGCACCATACCTATTTTTTGATTGTAAAAAAGATTTAAAATTTAAAAATATAAGAATTAATTAAAGATAAGAAAACAATTGGCATGTTTTGATGAGAGAAAAAAGATCTAAAAATTGTAAGCCGATATGCTTAGGACTCTACTCTAATAAATTGAACTAAAAAAGGCTTATATTTAAACTAGTAAAAATACTACAAAATTTAAGTTAAGAATCAAGTCTACATGTATATTAACTAAGGTTTTTTTTAGATTGAAAAAATAAAAACTATTTAAAACAACTATTGATGAAGAAATTTAGATGTACTTTGAATTCCAAATACAACAAATCAATATTAGAGAATTGCTAGGTGGACACCTCTTTCTTATTGCATAGACACTTGTACCACATACCTCTCTACATACATAATAAAAAATCTATTTATATTAAAACGTTTCAAGAAAATTTTATAATAAAAAAATTTTAAATAAATTTAATTAGATACTTAAAAGGAAAAAAAATGTCACATAAAAACTTAAATATAAATATAAATAAATATATAAATAAATAAGTGTAATAAGTCTTTGCATATAAAAATTTATTGTGAATTTATCTTATAATATTTAGTATAAATAAAGGTTTTATTGTACGTATGTAAAAGTGTATGGCACATTGGGGTGTCTACACAATTAATAGAAGTTTTCCATCTAATAGTTTCTGAAAGTTATTAAAAACTCCATTTAGCCTTAATATCCAAATAAAAAATATTATTTAATATTTTATTATCTAAAAAATTAAAAATTCAAAATACCTAATTTCATAATATCCATTAAATAAAAAATTATGTATTTAGAAGGATCATCATTGTAATTTTAAATTTTCTTTATTAAATCTATTATTCTTTGTGTCTTTTTACAAGTTCTTAAAAAGCCATTAAAACTATTAGAGCTTTGATTTTTTAAACTTTTTGTAAGAAGTAAATTTTATAAGTCTTAAAAAAAAAAAAAAAAAAAAAAAAAAAAAAATTACAGATCTTGAACATGTATAAGTTACTCTCCTACAAAGATAAATTATAAAAGCATATGCTTAAAGTAATTAAGTATTTTTTAAAAATATTTATACACAACTTACATCAACTTATTTCAAAATACTTTAGAAAGAGTTTTATATGATTTTAGTTGGATCCTTCCATTAAATCTTATATTGAATAAACGTTCTAAAAATTGACTAAAAAATTAGAAAGAAAAAAACAAAATAAGTTGATTCTGAAAAAATTAGACTGCTAACTATACTTACTAATTTTTTTTTATGGTGGAATATATATATATATATATATATATATATATATAGTATTTTTTAAAATTATACTCAATATTTAAAATATGTATATTAAAAATATATAAAAAATAAAATATCTAAATAAATAATTAATCATAATTTACAATTGAATTATATATATATATATATATATATATAGATATGATTTAAAAATTATCTATAATAAAAAAGAAATAGACTTTTATCTTTAAAGGTAGAGATTTTTATTGAAAAAAATGTTAATTTTTTAAAATCAAAAGTTTATATTGTCTTATACAAATTTATATATAATTTTATCTCTAAATATATTTTTCAATTCAATGATCAAAGTTTGTGTTAAATACATGATGTAAATTATTTAATCTAAGAAAAAAAGAATTGTATACAATTGGCAATGAATATAGAAATCAAAACTAAAATAAAAAAAATTCTAAGATCTAGAGTCAATATTTTTTTCTATAAAAAAATTGATAAATTATAATTTTTCATAGACTTATATTTTTAATCATGTAGTTCTAAAATGGATTAGAAGTGCTTTCAAGAAAAAATGATTAAAATTAAGCTACATCAAATATAAAAAAGTCAACCAAAAGTTTAAGATATTTGAGGTCTTTTAGGCTTTTTTACTAGAAACAAGTAACCTTTGCCAAAACAATTATCTAACTATAAAAGAATATAATTCTTAATACAAAGAATTTATTTATATACTATTTAGATGTAATACAATATAAAGGTACTTAATAATATAATATATTCACTTCAATACATTCAAAAATTAATTTGAAATAAACTTTAAGAACATGAAAAAATCAAATAAAATTTCTAAGATATCAATTAGATAAATAAAAAAATATTGATATATTTTTACTTAATGGTTGGAATAGATTATAGATGGATTGCAGTATGCTAGCAATAAGAAAAGAATTAAATACATATTTTTTTAATAAAAATATAGATTCTAAAAAAAATTTATCATTTATAAAGTAATAATGTAAGCATAATCTTACTTACCATCACTTATATAAAATAGCTTAAGAAGAAAAATCAACTGAATAAACTAGAAAAGACAAAATTTATCTTTGATTGGCTGCATATTTCATTATTTTTATCAAAAGTGAAGCAAAATGAAACAATGACTCAACTTTTGATCAAAATCTGCATGTTATTGCTACAAATTGCTAATAGATACATTGGAAGATCACTAAGTGTGGTTTTTATAAATTTATATAAATATTTTTGTAGCTAGTATGCATGTTGAATAATTCTCCTCTTAGACTTAGTTTAGAATGAATATATATGTGGTGTCTATCCAACCAATAAGCAATCATTTTATTTCTTGTTCTTGCTTGTTTATTTAGCCACTTGAATACTCTAGTTTTCATTTTTATTAGTAATTAGTATAGAAAGAAAGCTATTGCAAAGATGCAAATAATTTTTCTTAAATCTAGTGATCAAGGTTTCTTCTCTCTTCTTTGAATTTAGTAATGATGAGCTAGCTACTAGTTGATCTTGCCTTAATTATATTATTGTTACATCAATACAAGCACTAAGCGATTTATTTTATTCCTCTAACATATTAATTTGATGATGGATATATGGTGGCAAAGCAAAATCAAGATAGACAAGAAGCATAAAATCAAGAATATATTTTTTATTGCTCACGTTGATCAGAGAAAGTTGGCAGTCATAAATTTTCTAATAGCTACTATAAAAATTATTATGCAAAAGACATTGAAGATATATGTCTAATAGACACTCAACAGAATGAGGTGGATCATGGTATTATTATCAAGTCAACTAGTATCTTATTATACTACAATATCATACTATGATTTGGCTACCATATAAAAATAATATATATATATATATATATATATATATATATATATTTATAATTTATTATACAATGTGGTAAGAGCCATGTTATTAGATTTTAGTTGGTTACAAAATGTGGTTAGATTACTACTCTGAATTAATTAGTTTAAAAGAACTATTATTGAAGTTGATTTTATATTGATAATAATTTATATATATTTAGAGCCACTTTTATTAGACATTGGTGATTCTTGATATTTTCTTTTGTTTCTTTTATTTGGTATTTAAAAGACATACTATGTAAAACTTATTAGAAAAAGGATTAAAGAAGGATTTTGGTATCAAAAGGGATAGTTAGGTCATCTATAAAAATAAATGGAGATGGATAATGATAATCTCTCTTCCTATTGGCCAAATGGTATATCTAATAGACTTTTAGGAGGCTATCCAAGGCCTTACTAGGATTTAAAGTTACTTTTTTAAAGGCATTTGATTAATAAAGTCTAAGGTTAAAATTTTTACGTTATTGGACATGGTTTTGGTACAAATTTTCTATGATTTGGAATTTTTATAAAGAAGATATAGGCACTCAAAGTCAAGGCGTTGATTTTATACCTACTATTATTCTTTGAGACATAATGCATGCATACAAAATGCAATGAAGGATTGTTAATTAGAATTAAAAAGAGTATTTTTTTTTCTATCTATTATATATATATATAAATATTTTGATATAAAGATGAGTTTTTGAAAGAAGATTATGGATTTCTTTTAAAATTTTTTAAAATATGACTTATCGGCAAATAGTTGGTTATGAATTGGTATAGAAAAGGATGTTAGGAAATTTCTAGATGCTCTAAAAAGCCTTATGTATAAGCCTTTTTAAATATAAATGGTTTTTATTAGTAGAATAATTTTTGATATTAATAAATTTATTTATTTTCTATATTAAGAATAAATCAATTATTAGAGCTTGGCCAATAAGCTAAAGCTAAATTCTTTATAGCTAAATACCTAATATATTCTCAAATTGTAAATTGTGCCATACAACAATAAGATGATTTTTGAGCTACTAAAGGACTTCTATGGCTAAAAAGACTAATTTGATTACTTGATCAACTTGATTAATTTACACAAGCATATAGATTTTTTTGTCAAAGATGATTTTAGTACTACATATTATTGATAAAGTCCTAATAAAGGTTGATTATGTAGAAAAAGTATGGATGCAAATTTTTTAGCAATCTAACAATCTTAGTAGTCTAATACAAAGGTGGTGTAATAATATTGATGGAATTGTAAGCTCTTGCTAATAATCTTATTTTAGAATCAAAATAGTAATTTTTAGCGATAATAATAGTACTAGTCAAAAGTTGACCATGAGATTGTAGTAAATTTTTTATATATATTTTTTTATAATGGAGTGATGTGTGATTCCTATATAATTATAAAATTATTATCTATAGTATTTTTTGTTGTTATAATAGTAGGTGAATGTCAAGGACATGAATCTCAAAGAAAAAAAATCTTCAATACACATTTTTGTCATTGAAGAGGACTAGAAAGTCATTCAAAAGGTAATGTAATATTAAACTAGAATAGCTATTGTCAAAAACAAAAAGATTAGAAAGTCTTAAAATAAAACTAACGATTACAAAGGCATTGACAAGAGTAAAGAAGGCTTTATTCTTACCTCCATATATATTCTCTAACTAGGAGCTATATAGAGATATTCTATAGAACTTCTAACATGTGTTGACTTTGTTAGCCACATGTCTTAATTTGCAAGGAAAATTGTCTATGTATGAGCCACATAGTTAACTTGTTCGACAAGCTACCAACATGTGATTAACTTATTGGCCAAGTTTCTAACCTATAAACAAATTTAAAGTCAAAACTGCATCTAATAAGCTTCTAAAAAGCTAATCTAGAAGACTTTATGAAATTAATCTATATTTTCTTACTTTTTTCTAATCATATAAGTAACTATTGGGATAAATGTATATGTCCATGACATTACCCTCCCTTCTAGAGACAAGTTTTATGAAAAGCGGTCATCATCTTTCATGGATCTTTGCAATTCTTTGTATTAATTTAGATAGATGTTATTGATAAAAGGCCTCAACTTTCTTTGTTGCATTTGTAAGATTCTTTATTGGCTCTCATATGCATTCACTAAAATCATATCCATACCAATGAATAAGATATTTCAATCTCTTTTAGCATCGTCTTGAATCTAAGAATTCTTTTATCTCAAATTCTTGATTATTATCTATTTCTATAAGAAGAGGTTGCATTTGTCTTCTTCCCAAGATATTCATTGTCTTATATGGCTCAAAAAAGGATACATGAAATACAGGGTGGATTTTCATAGATTCTAGTAGATGTAATCGATAAGCAATAAGAATGACTTTTTCATTGATATTAAAAGATCTAAGCCTACAATAGTCAAACTTATCATAAGGACGAGTAATCTTGATATTGCAATGAAGTAACTATACCTTATCATCCACATTGAATTGTAGTTGCTCCTTGCGATATGTAACCATGTAAGTCTTTTATCATTCTTGAATTTTTTTTGACTCTGTCTTCATTATTGTATATAGTTCTAATAAAAAAAATTCTAAATATTCTATTGCAAGATTATCAACTTTTGAAAAGTCAAAAGTATCAAGTCATGGATAATAACCATAATTAGTAAAAAAAGATGTTTGTTGAATAAATGAATATACCAAATTATTATATGCAAACTTTGCCAATGGCAAAAGCGTTGTTCAAATATCTTGATAATGATTGATGGTACACTTCAAATACTGCTCTAAAACTTAATTCACCCATTCCATTTATTCATCAATTTGAGGATGAAAAGCCAAAGAGAGGGTTGATGATAAGAACTTTTTGATCTTGAACAAATATCACATGACTAGACAAAGTTTTTTACCACCTTCCACATTTGTGGCTAACAAAAATCTTTACATATAAATTTTAAAGCTTGGTTGTATCCAAAATGTCATACTGCTAAAAAGTCATGATATGCTTGAAGAACACCTAAACATGCTTCTTCTTTTAAAACATATAGATATCTTTCAAAGTAAAATATGTTATTTTTGAATTTGAACTTTGAAACATCATGAGACTTAGAAAAAAGATTCTTGTTATCATGAATAAGTGTCAAGAACAAGAACTCGATGAAAAAACAGTTCAGACAAGTAAGCCTTCACTCAAAGAAAAGTAACAAAATATGAATAATAAGTATGTATATTAAAAAGAGAAACTAGTATGGCTATTGCCAAAAGACAAGAAAACTAGAGATCCTTGAAACTAGACTAGAAGCAAGAAAGGAGTTGACAAAAGTGAAGAAGCCTTCACTCTTGTCTCTATATATACTATCTAACTAGGGGCTACGTGGCGACGTTCTATAGGACCTTCAATATGTGTTGACTTTGTAGGACACATGCCTTGACTTACAAGGCACGTTTTTCTACGTGTGGGCCACATAGTTAGCTTCATCTTCAAGCTAACAACATGTGTGGCACATGGCCAACTTTTTGACCATGTTTCTAATCCAAAAAGTCAATTAAAGACACCTATAAAGTCAAAGCAGCGTCTAGGAAGTTTCTAGGAAGCTTCTATATTAAATATTATAGAATTAACTTACTTTTATCTACTTTTACTTATTTCTACCTATTTCTATATGTAATTATTAGCTTACATGATTATGGCCGTGACATTACCCCCCCTTCTAGAGACGAGTTCCACGAGGAGCGGTCATCATATGTTGAGGAAATCTATGATGCGACGAATTGTATTCGCCACATACTCTGATCTCTGTTCTCTTCGAAGATGATTGATAGGGCCTCTCAACCATCGGTAGTGTCCCATACCAAGGCGGGAAGACCACCCAGTTATTTGATCATTGTTGAGGCCTTCATAACTTCCTTCGAATAGAATATTCGGAACACCATCAGGAGTTGTTCCTACCTCTAACAAAATTACCAAACATCGAGAGTCCCTTCCCAAATCGTGATACCAAATGCGTTGTATCTCACCATCTATTCAAGGAAGAACATGTTGTTCTTGAAGATCTTCATCTCGATTGCGTCATCTTGAAGGTTGTGACAATCGTAATGTCTCATCCGGCAGGTCAGCAAACGAAGGTTCTTGAGTTGAATCCGCTGGTTGTTGGCTCTCCATCTAATTAGCATCACAAATGCGAAGAAGTTACAAACAAGGATAGGAAATTGAATGTTATCTTGCCTCAATCTTGTCTCTTTTATAAGAGAGATTTTCATCTTAGTTTTGATGGATGTCGTTGATGAAAAACTTTGACTTTAGTTGATGCATTTGCTAGATTCTTGGATGGCTCCCATGAGCGTTCACTAATATCATATCCGCGCCAATGAACAAGATATTCCAGCTTATTTTGGCACCGCCTTGAGTCTAATATCTCTTCCACCTCAAATTCTTCATTATTATCTACTTCTATAGGAGGCGGTGGCATTTGTCTTCTTCCTTGTATATCCACTGTCTTATATGGTTCAAGAAGAGACACGTGGAATACAGGATGGATCTTCATTGACTCCGGTAGATGTAACCGATATGCAACTGGGTTGATCTGTTCAGAAACAGAAAAGGGGCCAAGCCTACGATAGTCCAACTTGTCACAAGGTCGAGTAGTCTTGATATTGCGACGAAGTAGCCATACCTTATCACCCACATTGAGTTGTGGTTGCTCCTTACGATATAGATCTGCATTTATCTTTTGTCGTTCTTGAGCTTCCTTCAATTGCGTCTTCATTATTGCATGTAACTCTGACAACCGATTTGTCATATCTTCTGCTGCAGGATTATCAACTTTTGAAAAATCAAAAGTATCAAGTCGTGGATGATAGCCATAATTGGCAAAGAAAGGTGTTTGTTGCGTGGAAGAATGTACCGTATTATTATAAGCAAACTCTGCCAATGGCAGAAGGGTTGTCCAATCATCTTGTTGGTAGTTGATAGTACACCTTAAATATTGCTCCAAGACTTGGTTTATGCGCTCTGTTTGTCCATCAGTTTGAGGATGGAAAGCCGAAGATAGCTTTATGTCCACTTTTAAAATCTTGAAAAGGGTCCTCCAAAATCTTGACACAAATTGAGTTCCCCTATCCGATATGATATCTTTAGGTAATCCATAATAGCGATAGATATTATCAATGAAAAGCTTAGCTGTTTCTTCACCTGTGATAGATTTTGTACATGGCACAAAATGTGCCATCTTGGTGAAACGATCTACTATCACAAATATAGAATCATAAGATCTTGAGCTTGGAAGATCTGTGATGAAATCCATAGAAACAGAAGACCATGGTTGTTCTGGTATAGGTAATGGCTGAAGAAGTCCGTAAAGTCGATGACGAGGAATTTTTGATCTTGAACAAATATCACATGATTGTACAAAGTCTTTGACTGACTTCCACATTTGTGGCCACCAAAAATCTCTTGATATGAGTTCTAAAGTCTTATTATATCCAAAGTGCCGTGCTGTTGGAAAGTCATGACGTGCTTGAAGAACACGTAAACGTGCTTCTCCTTCTGGAACATATAGGCGTCTTTCAAAATATAATAGATTATTCTTGAACTCGAACTTAGAAGGATCATGAGACTTGGAAGAATTATTCTCGATATCATAAACAAGAGGGTCTGAGGATATACTGGATTGGATTTGCTTCAGAAAAGTTGAATCAACAGTCAATGTTGATTTCATTGTTCGGAGATGAAATTGCTCCGGTTTCAAGAGGACCGTTCTTTGTTGCTCAAAAGCTGCATCTCCTTCTTTTGGTGCAAAATAAGAACGTCTAGATAGGGCATCAGACAAACCTTATTGTTTTCCTGGCCGATAAGTGATAATGAACTGGAATCTTGACAAAGATATACTCCAACGAGCTTGATGACAATTCAACACGCGTGCTGACATGAAATACTCGAGGTTCTTGTGATCTGTATACACAGTGACTGGATTAGAAGGGCCTTCTAGATAATGATGCCATTCTTGAAAGGAATCCACGATCGCAAGAAGTTCTTTATCGTGGATCTCATAATTGATCTCGGCTGCTGAGAATTTTCTTGAATGAAAAGCTATCGGATGAAGTTTGTCATCTGTTCCCATTTGTGATAAAACTGCACCCAAGGCAAAATTTGATGCATCTGTTTCCATAAAAAATGCCTTAGAAAAGTCAACACGATGTAAGACTGGCACAGAGACAAACGATGTCTTCAAGGCTTCAAATGCTGCTTCCGCTTCTTGATTCCATTGGAATTTATCTTTACTAGTCAAGCATGTAAGTGGAGCTGCAACTCGTGAGAAATCTTTGATGAAGATCCGATAGTAATTGGCAAATCCCAAGAAACATTGGACATCTCTTACTGTCCTTGGAATCTTCCAATCCATGATTGTTTGGACTTTCTTAGAATCCACCATGAGACCATCATTTGAAATGATGTATCCTAAAAAGTCAACTTGAGTAGTGTGAAATACACACTTTTCCATCTTGGCGTACAATCCTGCATCTCTAAGTTTTTGTAATACTTGACGAACATGTATTTCATGCTCTTCGATGTTGTTAGAATAGATCAAGATATTGTCTAGGTAGCAGATGACAAAATTGTCTAAGAATTCACGAAATACATCATTCATGAGATGTTGAAAAGCAGCTGGTGCATTTGTGAGTCCAAAAGGCATGACATTATATTCAAAATGTCCGTACCTAGTTCGAAACGCAGTCTTCCATTCATCTCCTTCTTTGATCCGTACTAGATTATATGCTCTTCTTAGATCTATTTTTGTATAGATCTGAGCTTGATTCAACTGGTCAAGGAGTCCTGATATCAAAGGTAATGGATACCTGTTCTTGATTGTGATCTTGTTGAGTCCTCGATAATCAACACATATTCGTAAAGATCCATCTTTTTTCTTTACGAATAGAATTGGAGCTCCTGCTGGAGATTTTGAATGGCGTATGAAATTCTTCGCTAAATTCTCGTTAATATATGTCTTAAGTTCAGCCATCTCATCTTGCGATAAACTGTAAATTGGTCCAAATGGTGGCTGAGTTCCTTCCTTGAGGTCGATTGAACAATCATATGGGCGATGCTCAGGAAGAATATCTGCATTCTTTTTCTCAAAAACATCTTGATACTCCTGATACTGACTTGGAATGCCACTTGAAGTCTTTACGTTTTCAGAAATAGGTGCAGCATAAATAGCAAAAGTTGATCCTTCTTTTGCTGCATGTATAAATGCTTTTGCACCTATCAGTACGGATTTTACTATCCTAGACTTATAATTTTTTACTTGGTTGGTAGAGTTATTAATAACGCTTTGGAAAAAATCAAGTTTACGCAAATTCCAATCTATTCGAGGGTTATATTTTTCTAGCCAGGATAAACCTAAAATAACTGGATTGGACGGGGATTTAATTATGTTAAAAGCTATGTAGCTATCATGACCGTCTATTGTTACTTTTATAGGATGAGTTTCATGAGTGACATCTCCAGAAGACAAGGGACGACCATCTATGACTTCTACATGTACTGATTTAGATTTCTGTACAAAGGGTATTTTACGACTTTTAACAAATTGTTCATCTAAAAAACATGCTGAGGCTCCCGAATCTAATAAAGTAGAGGCTTTGTAATTCTTAGGTCCTAAATATAAGTCTATTATAAAACAAGGAGAGGGTTCTGAGGAGAAGATAGGACCTTCATTAGGAATTGTACAAGGTTCCAGCTGCACGGTCCCTATTGTAGCTGGACGAATCCGTTTTCCGACATATTGTCTTTTTTGACCGTCGTACCCCTCATTTTATAGTTGCGTCGTTTCTTTGGACAATGTTGAGCAGTGTGCTTAGGTTCTCCGCAATATAAACATAATCCTTCTTGACGACGACGAATCTTTTCTTGCTCAGTTAGGGGTTTAAAACGTACCGCGTCAATTTGCATGTCTTCTACTTCCGAATGTACGTTTGGCAAAGATGTTGATGTTGCCATTGAGTAATAACGTTGAAGTTCCCGTGAATGATTCTCAGATCAAAATTCGAAAAGTCGATTATCACATTTTACCGCAAAATCGATTGCTTGACTCAAAGTTTGAGGATCAGGTAAGTTGAGCATCAATTTCTTTACTTCGTATTGTAATCCATAAAAAAATTGACTGATGAGTGCAGCATCATCCCACTTGATGTCAATTGTAACTTGTCGAAATTATGAAGCATACACTGTTACTGAGCGATTTCTTTGTCACAGAATTCGGATCTTATTTGTTGCAACACGAGTTGCATCGTGTTCACCATACATAGATCGAAACTCCGCCAAAAAAGCTTCCAAATTGTCCAATATTGGATTTCGTTGTTCAAGAAAAGATGAAAACCACGATAATGCAGAACCAGAAAGTAGAGTGCCAATAAACCTGACTTATGATCCTAGAGTTGGATAGCTTTGCAGTTGAAGTTCAATTGCCAATTGTACTTAATTGATGAACCCTCGAAACTTAGATCTCGTACCATCAAATTTCTCAGGTAAGGCAATTCTTGGTTCTCTAGTGCTTATAGGGTGTTGTACAATTGGAGAAAGAACGTGATTTGTTGTAGATGTTGAAGCAGCTCCGATCATCTCTATATCCCCACTTTCTGCTATTCTTGTTCTTTCATGTGTTGGTGAATTGAGTTGATGCATCGCAAGCATTAACTCCCTCATTTGCTCTTGCATTTGTGCCATTGCACTCTTCATTTCAACAAGCTCTGCCATAATGACACTAAGAAGAAAAATTTTTTTGATACTGCTCAAGACAAAAGAAAAGAAAGACTTGATAACAAAGAAGATACTAAGAACAATATCAGTTTAGAAGTGGGTAATCTGCAAACTTCTAATATACTTATGCCTTATCAAGAGAAAGGGGTAATCCACTCTTACTCAAGAAAAACAAAGCTTTGATATTGTAAGTACACTCTTATGAATCTGTCAAGGACAAGAACTCGATGAAAAAACAGTTCAGACAAGTAAGCCTTCACTCAAAGAAAAGTAAAAAAATATGAATAATAAGTATGTATATTGAAAAGAGAAACTAGTATGACTATTGCCAAAAGACAAGAAAACTAGAGATCCTTGAAACTGGACTAGAAGCAAGAAAGGAGTTGACAAAAGTGAAGAAGCCTTCACTCTTGTCTCTATATATACTATCTAACTAGGGGCTACGTGGCGACGTTCTATAGGACCTTCAATATGTGTTGACTTTGTAGGACACATGCCTTGACTTACAAGGCAAGTTTTTCTACGTGTGGGCCACATAGTTAGCTTGATCTTCAAGTTAACAACATGTGTGGCACATGGCCAACTTGTTGACCATGTTTCTAATCCAAAAAGTCAATTAAAGACACCTATGAAGTCAAAGCAGCGTCTAGGAAATTTCTAGGAAGCTTTTATATTAAATATTATAGAATTAACTTACTTTTATCTACTTTTACTTACTTCTACCTATTTCTATATGTAATTATTAGCTTACATGATTATGGCCGTGACAATAAGAAGATCAAAGGACATACTTGAATGAATTTGTTTGAAAAAAGTCAAATCAATAGTCAATGTTGATTTCATTGCTCGAAGATGAAAATATTTTGGCTTTAAGAAGATTATTTTTTGTTGATCAAAAGATACATCTCCTTCTTTTGGTGCAAGATAAGAGCATTTAGAAAGAGCATTTAATAAACTTTATTGTTTTTCAAGTCGATATATGATCTTGAAATCAAACATGTTCCAATGGGCTTAGTGATGATTTAAAACATATGTCGATATGAAATACTTGAGGTTCTTATGATCTATATATATTGTGATTAAACTTGAAGCGCCTTTAAGATAATGACGCTATTCTTGAAATAAATCTATAATTACAAGAAGTTCTTTGTCATCAATCTCATAGTTAATTTTAGTTGTTAAAAATTTCTTCAAATAGAAAGCTATTCAATAAAGTTTATTATCTGTTTCCATTTATAATAATACTACATCTAACGCAAAGTCTCATATATTTGTTTCTATAAAGAATATTTTAAAAAAGTCAACGTGATACAAAGTTTGTCCAAAAATTAATCTCTTCTTTAAAGCAAAAAACATTGTTTTGCTTCTTTATTCTACTCAAATTTGTTTTTATAATGTAAACGTAAAAGTAGAGTTGCAACTTGAGAAAAATTCTTGATAAAGATTTGGTAATAATTGACAAAGTCTAAAAAGCATTGTACATCTCTTACTGCTCTTAAAATCTTCCAATCTATGATAGTTTGGACCTTCTTTGAATCCATTATAAGGCCTTCATTGGAAATAATGTACCATAAAAAATCAACTTGAATAGTGTAGAGTAGACACTTTTTTATCTTTATATATAATCTTGCATTTCCTAGTTTTTGTAACATACAATAAACATAAACTTCATATTCTTCTGTATTCTTAGAATAGATTAAAATATTTTCTAAATAACAGACAACAAAATCATCAAGAAACTCACAAAAGACATCATTCATTAGATATTAAAAAGGAGTTGATACATTTGTGAGTTCAAAAGGCATGACATTATATTTAAAATGTCCATACGTAGTTTGAAAAGCAGTCTTCCATTCATCTCTTTTTTTTATATAGACCAGATTATATGCTCTTCATAGATCTATTTTTGTATAGATCTTTGCTTGATTTAATTGATCAAGTAGTCCTAAAATCAAAGGTAGAGGATACCTATTTTTCATGGTGATCTTATTAAGTCCTCAATAATCTACATACATTTGTAAAGATTTGTCTTTTTTCTTCACAAATAAGATAGGAGCCTTTATTGGAAATTTAGAATGTCATATAAAGTTCTTAGTCAAGTTTTCATCAATGTATTCTTTGAGTGTAGCCAACTAATTTTGTGATAGCCTATACATTGGTCCAAATGGTGGTTGATTTCTTTCTTGAAGGTTGATGGTACAATCATAAGGATGATGCTCCAGAAAGATATTTACATTCTTTTTTTCAAAAAAACCTTGAAAATCTTAATTATGGCTATGAATATCACTTGATATCTTTTCACCATCAACATTGGACGTGGCATATATAACAAAAGATACTCCTTCATTTGTGGCATGCATGAAAGCTTTTACACCTATTAATAAGAATTTGGATATAGTAGACTTATGGATTTCTACTTGCCTAGTAAGAACTTGAGCTAAACTATAGAAGAAATCAAGATTGCGAGAAATCCAATATATATGAAAGTTATATCTTTTTAATCATGATAATGATAAAAGAATAAGTTTAGAAGGAGATTTAATGATATTAAATATTACTAAACTATTGTGACCACTAATTGCTACTTCAACACAAATAGTTTCATGTGTAACATCTCTAGAAGATAATGAACGTCCATCTATTACTTCTACATGTACAAGTTTGATTTTCTTAACTAATGATATATCTTATTTTTTGACAAAGTCTTCATCTATAAAATAAATTGAGGCTCTTGAATCCAACAAGGCTAAGACTTTGTGATTTTTTCGTCCTAAACATACTTCTATTATATAATATGATGAGATATCAAAGAAAAGAATAAGATCTTTATTAGATATTGTACTTAATTCAAGCCACAGTGTCCCTATTGTAGCTGAAGCAACTTGTTTTCAAATACATTGTCTTCTTTGGCAATCAAGATTCTCATTTTGTAATTGCTTCATTTTTTTGGATAATGTTGAGTAGTATGTTTAGCTTCTTTATAATATAAGTATAATCCCTCTTAATGTCGTCAACTCTTTTTTTGTTCTATAAAGAATTTAAAATGTATCATATCAATTTGTATTGATTCTGGCCTTAATGAATAAGTTTTTGAAAACTTAGGAGCTACCATCATTATTTGATTTATTCTTCTTTAGCCATATCAATGTTCTTGACATCTTTCAAATAATCAATTGTCACATGTAATAGCTTGAACCATAAATTGTTTCAAAGATTTTATCCTTCGTATTGTCAATAACAAGTCTTTGACATTATTCTTCAATCCATATCAAAATTAATTGATAAAGGCTTTGTCATTCCAATCCATGTTGCAAGTGAGATTTTGAAATTCAGTAACATATATGGTAGCTCATCGTGATCCTTGCTATATAGATAAGAGCTTGGTCTCTGTTACTCTTTTTTAATTATTTTTTCCAAATGTGGCTATAAATACTTTTTGGAATGAATTCAAATCATAAAAGAGTTGTAAATCTTTTTCTATTAAAAGTATAAACTAAAAAAGAGTACTTCCTAATAAAAGTACACCTATGAATCTCACTTAAGTAAATCCATTGGCATATTGGAAAAGATGCAACTTTAGGTAGAGCTTGACTTGTTGCAAAAATCCTCAAAATTTTGATCTTATTCCATCAAACTTCTCAAGCATATTAATCATTGTCCCCAACATACTTATAGAAGCAAAACTCTCTGTATTTGGTTATAAGGTCGATCTATTTGCTTCCTTCAAGTGTACAACTTCTTATCACAGACTCTCAACTTCTTCCATAGATGTAGGCATAGTACCTCCAAGATTCACGTTGGAAATACGTGAGATTTTGACTCTTAGAGTGATAACAAGTGCATGAAGATCTGCAATAGTTGAAAATCTATTCTTACTTTTGCTAAGAGTAGCATCAATAAACTTTTTTTCCATAAACAATTCAAAAAAAATTTAAAAATTAAATTAGAGGAGGATAATCCACAACCTCTAATAAAACTTTTTATAAAGAGAGATAATTTACTCTCTTTAAGGAAAAGATCACTATTAAAAAATAAGATTTTTAGTTTAAAGGTGCGTAGTTTGTAACCTTTAAAATGTAATAATAGAAGTGGGATAATCCACTCACTTCTAAAACAAAATAGAAATAATATGTGGGTAGTCTTGTCAAACTGTCAAGGACATGAATCTCGAAAAAAAAAAAAAAAAAAAAAAAAAATCTTCAATACACTCTTATGTCATTGAAGAGGACTAAAAATCACTCAAAAGGTGATATAATATTAAACTAGAATGGCTATTGCCAAAAACAAAAAGACTAGAAAGTCTTGAAACAGGACTAAAAACTACAAATGCATTGATAAGTGTGAAGAGGGCTTCATTCTTGCCTCCATATATATTCTCTAACTAGGAGCTACATGGCAATATTCTATAGAACCTCCAACATGTGTTGACTTTGCTAGCCACATGTCTTAACTTGCAAGGCAAGTTATCTATGTATGCGCCACATAGTTAGCTTATTTCATAAGCTATTATATAGAGTTAATTTGTTCCATAAGCTATCAACACGTGGTTAACTTGTTGGTCAAGTTTCTAACCTACAAACACATTTAAAGTCAAATAGCATCTATAAAGCTTTTAGGAAGACTTTATGAAGTTAATCTATATTTATCTATTTCTATTTAATCAAATAAGTAATTATTGGGATAAATATAAATGTTCGTGACTATGAGCTACAAAAATGTGTGTAGGAATCTAAAGGCTATAATTGCTCACATGTCCAATTATTTTCTGTTAATTATAATTCCACTTCTTATAAGTTACTTGAATTGTGGATAAACGTGGTAATATGAACCTCAAAGAAGATGGATTAATCTTTTTTTTATTATTATTATTAATATACTAAAATATTTTTTTAGTTAAATATTTTTATTATAATAAGAAATAATATAAATAATAATAATATATTTTTAAAGATATAAGTAAAAATTAAAATTTTAAATTTTAAAGCATCATAGTAATTAGATTATTATACTTTGATAGTTGAAGGAAAAAAATAAAATCTCGGTTTCATATATATATATATATATATATATATATATCAATTCAATAAAGATAATTATTTTGTACTTAGACTTTGTCATGGTAATTCAAACTTAATACAATCTATTAAATTTAAAAAATAATTTGCTAATTGTTGATTAGTATTAATGTAATATAATCAAATTTTTTCTTTCAATATTATTTTTTAAATAAAATAATGATGAATTTTAATGAACTTATTTTGAAAATGAAATATAAGATTTTATGTAAGTTTAATAGCTCATTTTTTGTCACAATATATTTCAATATTATTTATATTTGGATAATTTAGATCAAAGATGATCTTTCTATTATTACACCATTTTTTATCTTTATAAGTAAATAATATAGCCAAACCACTTCTTGTGCCTCATTGCTAAGTACTTAATATTCAAACTTAGTGGATGATTTGAATACCATGAAGTAGCATTTACTTTGTCATTTGATGAGACCACCTTCTATGGTGAATATATATGTATCAATTGACATTTGGATTTTTGTACAAGAGCTTCAATCTACATTTATAAATCTATAGTACAAGAAGCTTTTTTTTGATAATATATGTCTTAGTCCATTGTCTATTTGATATAATATAAAATATATTTTGCTACTTCAAAGAGTATTTTTTTTGGTTTGGACAGAAAGCTACTAACTTTATTAATTGCATAGACAATGTTTAATCTATTAATAATAAAAAAAATATAGGTTTTTAGATTGATTGATAAAATATTATTGCATCACTCAAGATTGAATTGATGTTTGCAAGTACTAACCCTTTTGGTAGTAGTTTATTTGCAAATTTATAATCCAATATTCTGAATTGCTTCAAAATATACTTTGCATATTTTTTTTGATGTATAAATATTTTTTTTGATATTTTTTCAAAATTCACTCCTAAGTATCTTTGAATAATGCCAAGGTCAATCATATCAAAAGTATTTCTAAGGTATTATTTTAACCAAATAATTGTGCCACTTTCAATAATAAATAAGTCATCAACATATAACATGAAAATAATAATATTACTGCCCTTGTCCATATAATGTAAGTTTGCATCAAAATTGCTTCTAATCATATTTATATCCTTTAGAACACAATTAATTCTCTTATACCAAGCTCTATTTCAACTTGTAGATAGATTTGTTGAATTTACATATTAGTCTTTTATTTCCAAGTAAAATAAATCCATCTAATTGATGCATATACACTTCTTCCTCGAGTATGCTATTAAAAAATATTATTTTCACATCCATATGATGTATACTCTAATTATTGGTAGTTACTAAAAATATAGTTGTTTGAATAGCTAACTATTTAATAACAGGAGCAAAGATTTTTGTAAAATCTATACTTCTTTTTGTATGGTTGGTTGTTGTTATTAAGTTTTAACTTAAAGATTTACTTTGATGATATGAGACATTTTTCTTTAAGTAATTCTTCTAGTGTCCAAATTACATTCTTAATAATAGAATCCATTCCTTCTCCCATTGCTCTTTTTCAATGTACATCATTATAGACTTGAGTAAAATCAATATATTTTTCTTGAATATTCAATTCTTTATTTTTTTAGAGTTTTAACTTTCTAAATTCATTTAGCACATATTGTAATCTTTTGTAGATACAAAAATATGATAATTATTTAATTTTATGTTCATTTTTTTAGTTCTTGTGGATTTACATACAAAAAGAGTTGTCTCATAAAAAAATCAAGATTGTATTCATCAACACAATCTAAATTTAATATTTCTTTTGATGGAATATTGGTCATTGATTCATTTTGTTGAACTTTTTCTACTGATTCAATAAGTGTCTATTTATCAAAAGATGAATTAATAATATTTTTTTATATTTTTTGTTCTAATTAATTAATGAGTTAATATTTCTTTTTGATATTGAAATTGTAGACATATAAATTTTTAGATTAATTTTTTTTTTAAAATAAATATTTCTAAAAATAATCACCTTGTATCTAAGAGGATCATAACATCAATATGCATCACTATTTTTTTCATATCCAATGAACAAGGTAGATAAAGCTTTTGAATTCAACTTATTTTTGTATAATAAAGAAATATAGCAATAGGCTACATATCCAAATACACATAAGTGTAAAAGATTTGGCTTATGTATAATAAAAGCTTCTTCTAATGTCACCCAATGTAAGACTTTTCTTGGATATTTGTTTTGAATATAATTCATAGTCTTAGTTGCTTCTTTCCATAAATATTTAGGTATTTTTATTCTACTAATGATATTTTTGATCTCCTCTATGATTGATCTATTTTTTTCTACTAAAATATTATGTTGGAAATAATAAATTGTCATGAATTCTCTTCTAATACTTTTTTGTCTGTAAAAACTTAAAATTTTATTTAGTAGATATTCTCCTCCATAACTTATTTTCAAGCATTCAATCTTTTTGTTTGGATTTTCTACAAATTTCTTAGAGTCTTAGAACTTGTCAATTGTCATGAATTCTCTTCAACTTTTTCTTATAAGAAGTATAACTAAGTCTTTTATGTGTAGTCATCAATAAAAGTCAAAATAAATTTGTTCTTCTTAATTGTCAAAATTGGTAATAAGTCATGTAAGTGAAAATGAATAATTTCCAATGGTTTAGTTGTAAATCAACTTTTCTTTTTAGAAACATGTTCTTTGTGTAATTTTCTATGAATGTAGTTTATACACATTTCTTTTTATAAAGGTATTTGTGGTAATCGACCAATTAATCCTTAATTTGACAAGTGATATAATAATTAGAAGTTGAGGTGAGCAATCATCTTATGCCATAGGCAAATTATATCTTTGGAAATTAGAGATTTTTTTAATATATTTACCTCATCTAATCTTTTGTTGATATTTGCAATGTTGTCTTTTGTCGGTAACAAAGTAGACAATACTAAATTACTATTCTTCTCTCTTATACAATAAAGTTTGTTTCTTACATAATTTTCTTATATATAAATACTTTTGGAGTTAACTTTGTTAAATATGTAACATAATATAGATTTGAATAATATTGCATATCTCAAATCATCAAATTTTTGACAAACAATAAATTTGTTTTCATACTAAAAACATAAAGAATATTTTTTATTTCCTTTGTTTTTTCAAAAAAAATCTCAATAGATAAACTTCTTTGTCTAAGTACATGGAGAGTCTACCTTCTATTAATTCTAATATTAGAAATTTTTGACTCTCTAATTTTTGTAAATAACTATTTGTTTTCAGTTACATGCAAGTTGGCTCTAGAATCCAAGAACCATGTGTTGTTAGAATCAAGTATATTAAAACATGCATTCATAGTAGCTTTGATTGGTAGGTCCATTGGATATTCTTCTTCATCATCTTCTATAGTATTGGTATAATTATTCTTCTTCAATTTAGATAGTTGTAATTGTAGTAGTTCTATCTAACTTTCCAATGTCTTCACATCACATTCTCAAACAAAATGACCAAGTTTGCCACATTTGTGGCAAGTGATGGTATATTTTGGTCCATGTTCAAACTTGCTTGTATTGTTATTTATTGCAAATGGATGAGGATTATATCCTCTTTATTCATTGAAGATGACATCCAAGAAAATGACCTAAAATTTTTTATTATAACTTTGTCTTTTGGATATAGTGTCAGGGAAATTCACTTTTGCATATAATACCTCTTCATCATTATCTCTGTTTTTTTTTCAAGTTGATGACAAACTTCTTTTTGTAAAAATAGTCTTTCTGATTTGAAAAAAGTAGGTAATGTAAGTTTTCGTTTCTGAATCTACTTAAAAGTCGACCAACTCTTTGGTAGCAACAATGTCTTTATCACAAACACGAATTCAGATGATGACAAGGAGCTCTGAGAATCGGCTTCCCAGCTTCCTTGCTCAGCCCTAAGTTATCGTAAGGAGATCAGTACAACTGCGATAAAATGGGGTAACAGTCGCAGAGCTTAGCAAAGTTGATCGAAACGACGTACAT
The DNA here is from genome assembly GCF_059467195.1 of Physcomitrium patens. Lineage (NCBI taxonomy): Eukaryota > Viridiplantae > Streptophyta > Bryopsida > Funariales > Funariaceae > Physcomitrium > Physcomitrium patens. The sequence continues at coordinate 2,621,308 of NC_143428.1, read as the reverse complement.
ACCTCGTGAGACCTGAAACAGGCGAGCGAGAATGATGTGATCCCTGCCTACGAGGTAGAATTCGACACGGAAGCCTGCCAAGCAAACGACGAGGGGCTTCTTGGAAGATACAGAACTGGCGATGCCCAACACGAATCTAGATGTCAGAAAGGGAGCGGGGCCACGACTGCCTTCGATCTGCTCAGCTTTCCGGCCGAGCTTGACCTGTCCTTGACATCGTTCCTCTGTCGCCGTAGAATAATGGCGTCGCCCCATCTGCTCCGCAGCTCACCTCACTCATTCACTCATCCATTCCTTCCTTGGTCTCGCATCCTCTGGTCCTGACCGAAACCGACACTTTGTATGCATCCTCCATCAGTTTGTATGTTCAATCAATATTTTACCGCTCATTCCTTCAGTGATATTCGCTCAGTGTGTGTCTGTCATCCGCTTACTGTTCCTTCATTCATGTGTTATTTTTCATGGATTAAGCATTTTATCATATTCATACCTTGAAATTGTCTTACACACATGTGAATGTTGCCCCCCCCCCCCTCCCTCACCTTGTAAAAAGTGGATGTAGCAGAACAGGTACTCAGCTTGTACCTGGTACTGAATAAACAGAAACACTAAATGGCTCCTTGTACCAGAAGACTTCAATAAACTCTGCACCTTTAAATCTTTCATATTGCTTAGAAATGGTTTGGTTTGTTTTTTTAGAAACCCTAAAACCTTTAACCTCTGCACCCATCCTACTAACACTTTAGGGATTTCCAACAATTGGTTGTTTGGTAGTAAGTTGCTCACATCTCATGTAGCTATCCAACATTTACTTGTGTGTAGAATCGCATGGATGACAAATGAATGAAATAAAAAAAAAAAAAGTAAGAATGCAAGATTTGTGCCTGTTTTGTGAAATGAATACAAAGCAACTTCATGTTCGTATATGTATATCTAAATATATATATATATATATATATATATGTGCATATTTGACACCATTCATCTCTTTGGAATAATTATTCCATGATTTTTATTTATAAATTAAAAAATTAATCTATTATTCAAATCTGGAGAAGCCATGTTGTGATCTAGAAAATAAAAACAATCTTTTCAGGAAATAAATTTACTTGACTTCACAACACTCAAATGTTTTAATCCCACTTGCATGTGTATATGCATATAATTTTATTTAATGAATGAAATTCCAAAAATATGCAATAAGACTTTTAAGCATAATCATGGAGTCATTTTTTTTAAATGCATTTTCAAAAAAAAAAAAGTAAAAAATGTTACTGTCAACATTAATAACAAATGTCAGCTTTGTAAAGATTAAGTAAACATCGTATCATGAGCATATTCATGAGATGCATTCATAAATTTAATGATATCAGATTCTAACCAATCCAGTTGAATTTTTTAGAATACAAAAAAGCATCACCATAATATGGGGTCCATATTTTATTCTCAATGTCCACCTCCAAAACACCATAGTTCTAATCTTCTGCAAACATTTTAATGCTCAACACAACATGTTTAATGTGAACTGGACAGTTTGTTTTTCAAAAGTAATATCTTCAATTAAATCAACGATCTGGCTTCACACACAAGGTTCCAAATAATTTAAAATTACACATATATTTAAAGAATAAATGTTACATCAAAGTTTTATGATACTATCTAGTTCAAGTTTTTGATCCTAGTAAGACTGTTCTTGTTAGTGGACTCAGTCCTTTTCCCTGTGAACAAGTTAAACATGGACCCATTGCCCCAAAATCATAGAAATAAGAAACAAGCATTCAACCATCACCCCCTTTTTTGTTCTTGTTTTTTTTTTTTTTTTTTTTTTTTTTCGTTTTTAGTCTCCATTTACCAAACAGTGGAAGCATGTGTTCCCATAAAAGCATCAATTCCTGTCTTCCAAAAGCATGTAAGCCCAACTCCCAACCTTGCCATGTGCTTCAAAGCCCAACATAATGTTTTCTACGTACCCATTTAAAAGGAGGTGGTCAAGCTTTGCTTTGCATTCTACATGTTGGTGGTAATGAAAAAGAGAGCTTAGTAAAATGAGGAATTGGGCATTTGAGTTTGGTGGTGTTTCATGAAGAACAAATAAACACCAACTGCATTGACCCCCATCCAATCTAATGGATTTGATTTGATGTGGGTCTTGTAATATGATAAGTCATGTTTGCCCGTACGTCCATTTTCACAACTATCTTTCTATTCCTATGCATTTTCATCCATTTTTTCCACGATAAGAAAATATCAATAAAAAGAATCTTAAAACATCAAGTGATTCTTGACTATATATATATATATATATATATGTGTGTGTGTGGGGGGGGGGGTGGGTGAGTGTATTGAATTGTTAGTGAAATATTACAATTCATCAGCATCCCATTTGAGCATCATACAATAATTTGGTCACACAATTAAAAACAAATATATAATAATAAAATGACAAAAATAAAAAATCTCTTATCCATAAATATTTGTGATTTTTTTATTAATATTATTTTTTCCATTTTACAATAAATGCATAAATTTAGTATTTATTATTAGCTCTGAAAGTTTTTCTTACATATAGCTCAAACCATATTTTAATTGCAGTTAGATGTACTTCCGTTTCATTTGGCATTAATTTAAATTAAAGTATTACAATATTGGATCTGCTATTGTAGTTATATGTATACATTTTTTTTAATAATATGTATTTGTTTGAATTATAAATCAGTATTTATAAGTTTAAATAGTTATATGATGTTTACTGCTTCATGAGTTGTGACTTTTGCACAAAAAAACTACTATCCATAAGTTTATTATGTCAAAAAAAATAAAAAATAAAAAATCTTAGTTTTGAGGTTTCGAGATTTTAAATAATTTGTTAATTGGAATATATGAATTATATATTTTTTGGACCTTTCACAAGTCAATAATCTAGATATATCTATACCGTTGGATGTGTTGCTCTTGAGCTTTTTATTTTGTAATATTTAAGATACTTTCTGTGTAATTTCCAAAATTCATACAGACATAGTGATTTTATTTAACACAACGTGTTGTAAAATGTTGATAACATATAAGAAATGACATAACATCTGAATCTTAACACATACAATGACTGAAAATTGTGCTTCTGCTGATATGTACACAAGTCACAAATTTGATACTGAATTTATAAATTTATTTATTCAAAGTTATACTTTAAATGGCTTTTGAAACAGATGATTGGTTGTGATACTCCATTTGAATCTGAATGGTCAGTTTTGACTTTAAGAGGGAACTTATTATTATTATTATTATTAAATACATATTTATGGAATTCAAATAATAATAAAATGATGATGATTGTATTAATGTCCCACAATGCTTTTGCAGAAGATTTTTATATTTACATTTATTTTTATATTATTTTTATATTTATATATATTTTAAATACTTTCTTCTATAATAAAATTTGTATAATAAAACAAGAAGATTTTTTTAAAATATATCACTTTATATATTATAATAATTATAAAACATCGTGTACATTTTTACACATTTACCTAATTTCTAAATGTATATTTTTAGAAATATAAAAAGCTACAAATTACTTACTATACATTTTTTATATACTGAATTTCTTATAAGTAAAAGTTCTTATTGCTATATGAAATGAAACCAAAATCATAATAAGAGAATAATATTAAGTTATTTTTATTTTATTTATTTTATTTTTTGAATAAAGAAATGCAGAAAGAGGTCATTCAACAAAATCACAAGCAAAGAACACTGAAGTGTCTTTTGAGGTTGGTGAGATTATTTTTGTTGATTTTTTAAAATATAAAAATAACGAACTACATTTTTTTAAAAAGATAAAAATGGTAGGCACAACAATGCAATCAATACTAGTGACACAATTGAAAAACACTATAAATGGTAAACAATTATAATCCTATCTCAATTCTAAAGAGTTTCAATAATATGATTATTAATTCACACTTGCAAAAGTTGGAAGAAGTTGTGTGTGCAATATTCTGGAAAGAATTGAATATACTTTAACATTTAATTTTATAATTATATATGTTGCTTTTCAACAAACTAAATCGAAACATATCATCACTTTATTTTCTACTAACCAATATATATATATATATATATATGTATATATAATAGCAGGTACACAAATGTTGTTTATCATCAAACATATGAATGCTAATTTTTATAATTATTCTTATTCTTGTATACATAAATATAGAAGAGGGGTAATGAAGAGACACAAATACAATTAATTTAAGACCCTAATTAGATATTGTTGTAAAGCAAGAATCCCTAAGACTACTTCAGTGACAAATCAATGATTTACTTACACATGTTACTCTTGGAACCAACCAAAACTCCTCCATGACAGAACCAATCCATCCATCCATCCACCATTCATCCATCCATTCATTCATCCACCCATCATCCTCAACGTTAAGCAAGTCATTTTCAACACATGGGCGGTGGCCCTATGCTCAGAAAACCATGGAAAAGCAAAAAAACAATATAAAGACAAACCATTTGTCATACACATTGCAACTAATGGTGGAGATGGTAATGGCTCCCTATTCGCTTATTTAAACCCACACCAAAAAGGCAATGCACATGCCACGAAGCCAAAAAATTAAAAATTAAATGATACCTATAAGGCCAGGGTGGAATAAATAAACCACCACGGAAATAGAAACTCCCGCGGTTAAAGGATGTGGACCGCCAAAACCCCGAGGGCGAAGAGTGCCAAGTGTGAAGACCATCGCAACGTGGGGCAGCAGGGGTGGCTTCCTCCCCAAGCCCCGCCTCGGAATATCCACCGTGGCTTGACCAGCAAGCAGCGTTCCCATGCTGAGCCGTGTTCCCGAAAGCTGTCTGCAAGCGTTACTTGGAAAGCGGGGGTGTTGTCGGCATTTGTGGCTGTCAGAGACTGGCTACGATGAGAAAACGTCGATCTCGTTTGGAGCGTCAGGGTTAGAAACAGGTGTTGAATTTGCCTCCCCGAGAACTCCGGTGGATGGAATTTCTGTAATAGAAACCCAAATTCTTCAAATATTCGTAGAATTCAGCTCCGAATCATCTGTTGTTTTTACTATTCAGACCTACAGCGTGAAGTGGAAGCTCACATCCACGATCGTGTGGCTAGTATTGACCTCGGGTTCTTTCCCCTTGGATTCGCGTGACCCTGCGTAGCACACCGCCACGGCAAGACGAATAAGAAGAATCAGATCGATTCGATCACGGTGAAGTGGAGCGTACTTTAACAATTCGTGTAACAATCCTGTCTAAATTGACTGTTTCTGGAGGACTCCATAGGCGATTTTGTGCCATCAGCCTCTGCAGCTCTACATCCCTAACCTGACAGCACTTAAAACTTGTACAACTTGTTGCTTTATGGTCTAGGTAGAAGCTTTCTTGTAGAATTGGGTTGTAGAATCGAGTTGTTCGTGTTTTGGAGGACCAAAATTGGCGACTTGTAGCAGAAACGCTGCTGAATCAGGATTTCCTCTCTCACTGTCTCTCTCGATCCAAATTGCATGATTGCCTTTTTTTCTGATTTGAGAGTCTCTGAAGCGCGGAGGTGCCTTCACACACATACTTTGCTATTCATTTCTTATCCTTGTGACCTGCCGATTAGTTGTTTAGTTAGCCCGCCCGCGTTAAAGCCATCGATTCTGAGCTGCTGAACGTGACCTTTGTAAGCTAGCCGATTTACGACGCCTTTCTCGCTATTCAGCCCATCGAGCATATCTGTGAGTGTCTACCTCTTAACCTTGTTAAAATTTGCCAACTGAATGACTGTTATGTCTAGGATTTCAGCACTAGGTGGCATGATCCTGCGTGACTATTTTCTTGCTGGAATTGGGTGAAGATTTGTTGTTCAGAGGAGGTCCGACATATTCAATTATGGCCACATGCATTTGGATTGCGGCTTTTAGCAGGATTCTTTCTGAAGCAGATGGTAGCCACGAATCACTGAAATTTTCGATTGTGGTGTGTTTTCAGGCCTGCTATTGTTGAGCAAAAAAGAAAACAGAGATGGATATGGCATACCTGATATCGCTGTTTGGGTTTATCACGATCGCTAAAAGCTTCCTCCCCCCGGAGTTGAACGACCTCCTAATGAAGTGGTGGGTGAAGCTCATTAGGCCCGTGAATCCATACTGTATTTTCCACATTCCGGAGGTGGGATCGAATAAGCAGAACGATCTCTATCGAGTTGTCCAACTTCACATGAGAGCCGCGAAGCTGAGCAAAGAGGCCGATGAGCTCGTGCTCTCCCGTGATGAGAATGACAAGGAAATCACATTTAGCTTAGCAGGTGAGGCACTGATGTCATCTTCTTTGTTCTACGATCTTCCTTCTAAATGCTCAGGAACAGCTTCGGATGCATGGAATTGGCTCGAAAGTTTTCGCTTGCATTTGAAAAATCGCATTGTGTCCTTCTTACTAAACATGTGAACTCCAATTTGTCCATGCAGCTGACGAGGTTGTGAAAGAAACGTACGAGGGTGTAACAGTGTGGTGGTCTCACCGCACCGAGAAAAGTGGCAAGGATTCCGACGAGTTTGAGAAAAGTTCGTTCGAGCTCAAGATGCGTAAGAAAGACAAGGAATTTGTAATGACGAGGTACCTCGATTTCGTTACTAAAAATGCAGCAGAGTTCAGGCGTCAGCTCCGAGAGCTCCACCTTTACAGCAACATGGACTGTTTCTGGGAACCCCACAACTTCAAGCATCCTTCTAACTTTGACACCCTTGCAATGGAACCTGAACTCAAAGCAAAAGTTAAGGCGGATTTAGATGCTTTTTTGAAGGGAGAGCAGTTCTTTCACAAAGTTGGCCGAGCATGGAAGCGTGGTTACTTGCTATATGGACCTCCAGGAACTGGAAAGAGCAGCATGATCGCCGCAATTGCGAACTACATGAAGTACAATGTCTATGATCTGGAGCTCACACAGGTTGGTCTCTTACATTGGTATCACAGGTTGAATTGTAATCGGCTTTTATTTTATTTCATTTTTATTTTTTTGAAGTACTTGAGATTCTCCAAGCTAATTTGCACCTGGAGACCACGTTTGAAGTTCTTTGTTGCACCCTTCTAGCTGGCTTAATGATTTCTTTCATACACTTATCTAGGTGGCATTGGTCTGGTTCAGGTGTACGATAACAACGCTCTCAAGCAGCTCTTGGTGAACACCACAAGCAAGTCGATCATTGTCATCGAAGACATTGACTGCTCTCTTGACCTTGCCGGACAACGCAAAACGGCCAAGGAACCCAAGGTTGATAGCAACGACGATTCTAAAAGCTCCGTGACCCTGTCTGGCCTCCTCAACTTCACAGACGGATTGTGGTCATGCTGCGGAGATGAACGTATCATCATCTTCACCACTAATCACGTTGAAAAGCTGGACGCAGCATTGCTGCGACCCGGCCGCATGGACATGCACATTAACATGAGCTACTGTCAATTCGAGACTTTCAAGGCCTTGGTGAAAAACTACTTAGGAATAGATTCCCATCCTTTGTTTGATACTGTGAAAGCCTTGCTGGAGAGCCGGAAGCTAATCACTCCTGCACAAGTAGCAGAGCACTTATTTGAGAACAGAGCCGATCCGGACGCCGCGATGAAAGTTCTCATTCAATGGCTTGAGGACTGGAAACCAGAGGAGCCAGTAGAAGAAACCAAGGCTCCCGTTGAGGAAACCACCACTCAGGAGCAAGAGAGTGACTCTGCCCCCGCAACATCCACCCCTGCTACAACAGAGAACGGCGTCACGGATAACGGGATAACGGAGAACGGGGTTGCAGAGAACGGTGTCACAGACAATGGCGACGCGAATGCCGCATTGTCCGACGATTTGCGGAAGACGGTGAGCATCTTGGAAGAAAGAGTGGGCTCGATCGAGAACACCCTGAAGCAACAGCTGGATTCCAAGACAACCGTCATGAAGCCGGACATCCTGTCGCACATAGAGAACGGCGACTCGCAAGTCGAGTCGGATAGCGATGTGTAGAGGCAAAAATACACACACAGTTCGAGTAGGTGAAGGTGATCACTGTAAAGCAATCTGCGGGCTCTTAAGAGCACGAGGGTTGTGCAAATTGGTTAGGATCGAGTGCGCGGATGTGCGGCTCGTGAGCATGTAGGCGGATTGCATTGGATCAATTCCGCCCGGCAAGTACGACGATGACGAGAATCAAGTAGGTCAGTGTTGGTATTGAACATGATGCAGTGTGCTCCCGGAATCCCAACAATAACACCGCAACTGGTGTTGGGCAGCTCATGGGTCTGAGCAGCAGATTGTATCGCCGCTTTACAATTTCTCATGTATAGATCGATCGATGCCTCCGAGTTGGCGTCGAGGATCGCGGTGAATCCCAAACGGTATCACGGCGTCGCACCGACGATGCCCATTCCTTAATATCATTCCCACCCCATTCCTCCGAAGGGAGCGGATGAACGATTAAGTTTTCACTGAATGAATTCGACGACGAAAAAGGAAAAGATTCGTTGGGCTGGTCCACTTGTTGGATTCTGGACATGCTTGGAAATTCGGATTTGCATGGCGCTGTTGAATCTTCCCCTCATTTTGCATATTTTTTTGGCCTTTTTTATTGATTGGGTGCTTGCTAAAGTGTTGCCTCAACTGTGGCATTGTGTGGTTGTGCGATGTTGTTGCTTTACGAGATTGTTGTGCGTGAAATTCTTGCAAAGAAACTCTTGGTTTGTTAGACATGAGGTTTTGCCTTAGATAGTGCATGAAACATGCTTGGGTTGAGAGAGAGAAAAGGAACACAAATCATTTGGTATGTTGTAATTTCTAATTATTTAATTCTTTTAACTATCCGTCTTTGGAGATATTGTAAAATTTCACACAATATGTTTCAATCAGTTTCCTGCTTTATTGGGAGTTTTGGAATTGAATGAAAATAAGAATATGTGATTTGTTCCATGACTTTAAAGATATTAACAGAAAAAAAGAAAAAAAATGATTGTGTAAGCATTTTGAATCCAAAATAATTCAACAGTTTGATAACTGTTTGGATTGCATTCTACTTATGCTTAAATATCCTGTTGAAACATGGAGCTCCTATAGAATATTACGATTGTAAGACACATTTGATCCAAAGTTTAAAATCTCAAATACATTATATTTAAAGACATAGCAATGTAATCACTTGACAGTCTTGACATATGTCATTTAGTTCTTATGGTAATTTTTTAAATGTAAATTGCAATATTTAATGTGGTTAAATAAATATTCATATAATGTAAAACTAAAAAGTGCTATTTTTCGAATAAATGAAAATTTTATTATAATTTTTAAAGAAAAAAAATTAAATTAATTATGTTTGCAACTGTATATTTTATATGAGACATCATTGATTTTTAATAATGATAGATTAATTTTATTAAATAAAATTATTTATCAGTTCTACATATCATCTTGAAGTCCATACATTATGTTGTTTAACAACTCTTTACATTTATTTTTAATTTTCATAATATTTTTAATATATTGATTATTTAAACTAAGTTTGTAAAATTTAATAAATTATTTTTATGATATATATATATATATATATATATATATATATATATAGCTAGAAAAAAAAGCTTATATATACAAATGCAATTGAACTTTAAGTGATTTTTCTTTTATATTTATCTTTTTAATGCAAATATCAAGTTCAAAACATACTAGTTTTAAAAATTGTTTTATTGATCAATAAAAAAAATTATGTCGTCAAATAATAAAACAATTAAAAATTAATATTATTTATTAATTTATTTTAAATATTTTATAAATACCTAAAATATTTATTATATATATTGTATTAATATTGTATGAATCTTAACAAAGAATCTTTATTAGAAAAAATGTTCAAAATATAGTTTTAAGTTATTTAGATAAAAAAAATATTAAGATTATAGAGTCTACTTTTTATTTAAGTATTTATTAAAATATAGAAGGATTTATAAGTTGCAAGAGTCTTATTAGAGAAAAAATTGTAAAAATAGGATCTTAGCAAGTCTTCAAAGCAATTATCTTAGCTAGTTCAATATTTTTTATGTATGAAAATAAGTGTTTAGTCGTTGAAACCAATTTCTACATTGACCTATCTACATGTATTACATATTTAAAAAAAAAACTATAAATATTAGTTAATAGGTAGAAAAACATGAGAAGGAATCTCCTATCTTTTTAATTATTTGTATAGAAAAAAAAAGTTTTTTAGTAGATTTTAACCAATTCTTTTATTATGTAAAAACCAAAAAAATAGAAAATAGTAGCCTTAGATTGATATTTGCATTATAAAAAGATGATAGAAGTTTTTAGAATATATTTAGAATTAAATTATAACTTTTTAGGAAATTTTAGAGTTATTTCTAAGACCTTGGTAAAAATGATTTTGATCACTTTGGAAGGCCATTACGAAGAATTGGAGCAAGATATGAAGGCCTTGCATAGTTTATAGGTTGAATGTATTTGAGCACTATGGTGAAATCAAAAATGCAAAAAAATAGTTTTATTAGTAAAAAATAGGAGAACTAATAGCTAGTAAAGTATTGGAAGAAACAGTGGTGCAGAAGTTCCATATAGATTGTAGCACCTTGGATGTAGGTAGTAAGATAAAACTAAGGTCTTTTGACATCTTTAGGACAATACATACAATACTTGCAAGCCTTAATATAATTCAAATCCTTGATTTCTTAAGCGAGTTTTTATTAAGGTAATTATATTTACTTAAATTTTCATTATTTACTTTCTATATTTAAAGTATTATAACATAATCATAGCAACTTTGATACTAATTTTTTTTTTTTACAATAGTGAAAAGATAAAAAAATTATTTGTTTGAATAGATACTTTATAATTTTATTTTTTATTGGATAGGAATCCATTGAACAAAATATAAATAGTTTTATAGTGAGATATTACTTGATTGTGATTCTTTCACTTGTTGTATATTCTTCTTCTTTATTTCTTGTTATTTGCTTCTTTGACTTCACTTTATTAATTACTAGCAACTATTAATTAAAACCATCTTATAATTTAGATTGAGGGATGAATTTTACTCTTACATATTATTACACATTTTGTGTAAAGATATTTATTTTAATAAAATTTTATATTAAATTTATGTATTTTAATATGTTTAATTAAAATATTTTTAAATATAAATATTATATTTTAAAATTAAATATAATAGATTTTTTTTATTATTATATATATATAGATAAATTTTAAATAATTATATTTAAAAATGGTACTTCATTTATTACTAATAACTTTCTTCTTTTAATTTCAAATATGATATAATATATTAATTACAAATTAATAGAAGTAAAAAATATTTTCAAAAATACTACTTAATTAGACATACTAATATGTATATAGAAAGTATTTTTTTATGTTCTAATAATTTTCGTTATAAATGTATTATAACAATATAGTGCTAAAATTTAATATAATATTAACAAAAATTACGTTGGCGTTAAATTTTAAAAGTTTATTCAGTTGTCTTATTCAACTAAATTGTATTTTGAAAACTGAATAAGAAATCATAAATTTTTTCCAAATCTAAATTAATAATTAAACCAAAAGATTAAAAATTGATAAAAAAATCATCAGATCTATTTTTTAAAAAAAACATTAAAGTAAAAAAATTTAGTATTTTGTATTATAAAATAGGTAGAGTACAATGATATATTTTATAATTATTTTATAATTTTATTTATTATTATAATATAAGGTTTTAAAAAATTAAATAATACTTAATCAGAAGGTTGTGTGATAGCATTTACCACTATTTTTCAAGGAATTGAATACTTTATATTAATTAGTATATTTTAGAATAAATCATTTTAAGTTTTTGTAGATGGTTTAGAAATTAAAATGTTTCTTTTTTCTTTTTTCTTGTATGAGATCCAAAAAGAAACACTATTAGCCAATTGTATAGAGATCTTTTTTCTTGACATATTTTTCAAAAAACTTCAATGCTTTAAAGCATAAAGTCTCAACTATTGTTTGTGTACTACAAATTTTCTAATATTTTACACCAAATTGTACATAGCAGCCACATAATCCATGCAAATAAACCACACAATAATAATAATAAATAATAAATTGCTAGTTCTTTTTTATACTACCATTGATCCTATTATAGTTTGTAAGCCAAAATTATTATTTGCAGCTACTATTGTACAATCCATATTCTAGCATAGGAAAATATTTGGTATAATCTACAACTGTTTTCTTAATACTATTAAATTCAGAATTAACATAGATTAGTTAAAACCGATTTATTTATTTTAAAATTTAAATTATTTTAATATATTAATCCAATAAAAATAATAAAAAATTATTTTAATAAATATTATGGCCAAAAATCCAAGAGATTAGATTTGATGGTGAATTATAATTCTTATTTTTACAAGATAATCTTTAGTTTGTATAAAGGATATTAATTTCAATCGGATTGTGATTTAATATTATTAAAATAATTGAGATATATTTTCTTAATATTAATTAGTTTATAAAAAATAAAAAAATAAAAAAGCCTAGCTTGGTGTCTAAAGTAGTTAATTTGGACAATTTGAATGAAACTTTTTCTTAATGCCAAAAAAATTTCTAACATGTTCAACAATAATTTGTCACAACATATTGGTAATATTCCTATTTTAAAATAATATTAATGAAAACACACACAATTCATCTTTTCTAAACAGTTTCTTATATATAAATTTAAATTTTTTATCTTGTAATCAAAGTCTCAGTTTTTTATATGTTTTAAAATTTTATTACAACAAAATGGTTTATATTTATTTACAATTTTACTAATTAATATCCAATTTTTTGATAAATTTATCTGTAATTTATACATCTTATTAAAAATATATTTTTTTTAAAAATATAGTAGTCTTTTTTAAAATTTGAATTGGCTAATATTAATTTCTACATTAAATCTAATTTAATATCACAATCTAGGATGATTAATAATATACTTCTAATATTTTGTATCTAAAAATAATATATTTGATTTTATTTTATATTAGTGGCCAATAAATTTTAATAATATATTTAAATAAACATTATATAAATATTTATTATTCATACAATTCTTTGAGATGATTGATTTAAAAAAAAAACAATAATAATTTTTTATTCTCTATTAATTAGATCTACATCACTTAAGAATTATTGTCTAAATTATCTACAACTTTATGTACATCTATAAGCTCATAAGTTTATAAACCTATAAACTTATAAATATTTTTAAGTTTATAAACCTTGTTAAACTTTGGTTTATAGTAAAATCATTTTGCCAATCCCAATTTGCACCACCTACATTATATTGCACAATATAGTGATTACTATATAATTAACTATAATATAAAGTAACAATGTTTTTGATCCAAAGAGGTCTAATATAATAAAGGTTGAATATATTTCTATTTAATACTATAATTTTATTCACTATTCTTCTATAAACGATTTTAAAAATTCATTATTCTTCATTTTTTTTTATAGATGGTTCTTATCTAGTCTTTTTTTCTCCCAATTTCGTTTAATTTAATTTGATATTATTCTTTCTTTATTTGTGCAAATTCTCTACGGTCAAGCATTTTTATTTTTACAATATTAATTTTTTTTTCTCATTTATCATTTCAATTAGTTATTAATAAATTTATAAAGTTAGAGACACTTTACACCTAGAAGCCTACTTTAAAAGACCATAGTTTAAAAGCCTTATTAAGGTCCCTTGCTTGGTGATGAAAAGCCATTGTTAAGAAGCCTTGTCCTTTGGATATAGTATAAAGTGAGATGAAGCCATGAAATTAATCAAATATATATTTTTTATTACAAGCTTAAATACAATAATTCACATCTTATTTCAAAAAATTATAATAACTATACAATAATTTATTTATTTTTATTTTTTTAATGGTTATATTAAATATTTTTTGATATAGCTTCTTGATTTTTTCTTAAAGTCATGTCTTTAAGATGCATCTAATTAAAATTCCAAGGAACAATGTTCTTCATGCCATGTAGAGAAAAATGCATTCTATCCATTTTTTTTTTTTTTTTTAGAGCCTTGGGTCTTATTTTTCTAAGTATGAAGCTAACTTGAAGAGGCTTTTTGATTTCAACCAATAAAAACGTTTTGAACTTGAGACCTCTCATCTTGTCTCTTAAATATAAAGTGTCCCTTACTAACTTTTATATCTAAAAAATTAACTTATACATGCACTAGTATAATTTAATTTATTTTTTATATAAGAATTATGAACAGCATAAGTAAATTACTATTTCGATAATAAAACATATTTAAAAATATTTAGGATTTTTTATTGCAATATTAAAAAATATCAACATTTATATCAATAAATTGAAAAATAAATAGATTTTAGAATGTAAAAAATAAAAGACATAATTGATTTGATAAAATAATCTTCCACATATTATTGCTATATATGTAAAAATATATAATAGAACTATAAACATTCACTTCAATGATTTTTTCAGTCCCACCTGTCCAAGTCCCAAGCATGAAATCCACTTTTTTTTTTCTTTAATATCAAAGAAAACTTCTTTTTGAAAAAGGCACAGCTATATCAAACTATGTATATAAGTATAAATCTTTACACATACATTCATACCTTCATTTTAAGTTTAATTATTTAAAAGTTGATTTGCATGCTCAATTTATTTTATTTTATTTCATTTTGTAATATAGCAATTTTATATAACCATGTACATATTTGTTTCAAGATACTAAGTTTATTCAATTAATAACACATATATGCATTATATAGTTTTTTTATACTGATAGTAAACCCTTTTTTTTGAATAAATCATGTATTATATTTTACATTGCACTTCTTTGTTTTCAAAAAAAATCACAAATGTTTAGCCACTAATTCAAAGCACTTGTGAGGATTAAAAATGGAGAATGAACTGGATCAAACAGAATGGAAGATATTTATGGTCAATCAAAGGCACATTTAACTTGATTTCCATGCCTGAAAGCACAGCTACCAGAACAAAAAATAAAATAAAATAAAAAAAGTCCTTCCCTTTTCCTCCTCCCTCAATATATAAATTATTCATTAAAAAGACAAAGATAAAAATATATATATAAAAAAAAAATGTTGCTGTTACAAAAACTTGAAAATATCTTGAGACATTATGAAACCACCTTTTGGGATCTGAAATATTTTCAACCTAGTATCTCTAGTATCTCACATGAGCCTAAAACTTTCTTTCAATCAAACTATATGCATAGGGCTAACTTTAGTACCATCAGTGGCAACATATTTTTCTCCCCCAAGCTGCCCAGCAGAGGTCTGCCCAGCAGCAAAAAAAAAAAAAAAGAAAGAAAAAGAAAAAAAGGCATTGGGAGGAGGCTGCAAAATGTGTGTGCCACTGCTTTGGGATTCATTGGAGGAATAATAAAGCAAAGATGTGGCTGCCTCATGGCAGGAAGCTCAGCCCACACATGGAAAAGATGTGCCCACTGCTCCTATTTCACACACAAGACTAAATTACCCCTCCTGTCATCACACAAAAGAACTAACCTTACAATACCCCAAAAATCAGTTCAAAATATGGGACTCATGCCTTGGTTGGGACACCCAGTGTTTGATCATTTTGAACATCACCTGCTGCTAGAAAAGGTGGTAGTTTGGGTGGTTTTTAGCATCAGGGGCATGCACTACAACATACCCACAAACAGAAAATAAAAAGGGGGGATTTTGGGTCCATTTGTAGTGTAAGTGTGGGGCACTGTGTAATGCAGTAAATTAATGGTACCTGGAGTGTGTTCCCGAGGGTAGTGTGAACAACCCAGTGGGAGTTAGCCACATTGCCTGAAGAAGGCAGCCAATGGGGAAGGGCAGCAGCTCCATTAGGACCAAAAGTGACCCACACGGGGTCCTGCAGAAAGTGTGTGAGTAGGGGACACGGTGGCTTATCCAGTTCGACCGGTTTGTCCGGTTACCCGGTCATTTTGGGGAAACAACACGGCCATCTGCCCCCCCCCCCCCGCAAGCACTACGTCTCACTTCGACGTCTCTCCCCTCGCCATTGCTTCTGATTCCTGATTCCCTCTCTCAATCTTCTACACTCCGCATCTGCGCTTCGCACTCACTTCCAAGGCCTCAGTGTTGATTTCTGCGCCGGGAGGCAATTTTGTACCACTTGGGTTTCTCATGGCACTGCTGTCATTGTTGCATTGAGAGCACTGATTGAATCCATCGCCAGGTTTGTTGTTGATGTGGGTTCTCCTTCATTCAAGGCCTTTGTGGTTGAGTGATGTGTGGGGCTTCTTCGGTGCTTGAGGGCTGGTTAGAGCTTGGAGATTGCTCTACCCTCGTTCAATTGTTTTTCTTACGGGAGTGAAACCTGGTTTGACCTAGCCTGTTCGAGGATTGGCGATCTGTGTTAGTTTGGTTTTTGTGTGCTGGATTGCACAGCTGAGGTTGGCGGAGGAATTTCTACCCTTTCCCGTATGTGTGTGTGTGTGTGTGTGTGTGTGTGGATTGTGAGCTCTTGTAATGGTGCATTTTTTTCTTCTTTTTCCTTTTACCATTTTGTTGTGGTTGTCAGCAGTCTGCAAGTTGGAAGATGTGCCCGCAGGTGAGCTGGTCGAGTCATTTTTAGAGAGCGGATTGTCAACAGGAATGGGAATCTGGGAAACGTAGTGTGGCCGCGTTTGGGGTTCACCATGTGTTTTGTGGCGGAGTGTAAGGGACTGTTTCGGAGCTTGTTTAGAATTTCGCTGCTGCTTTTTTTGGCTTCCTTCAATTGGCAGGTCGATGTTCTGAGAGGGATGGGATTAGGGTGAAGTGTCTCCGCAAGGGTGGTTGTATTCTTGGCTCAAGGCTTCGGTAGAGGCTGACTGGGAGGGATGCATGCAAGGGCAATGCCTCCTCTGAGGAATTACGAGAAAGTAGCGCTGACCTTGGGGGATTTTTCTATTCTTTGAATTTCTCTTTCCCTCTTCCCATGAGCGTAGTTTAGCAGTCATGCATACGTATTGTGTCATGTAGTGGAAGTATTGTCTTGGCCACTTCAGACACATGTGGTTGATTTGATCCTGATTTGTGGAGAAATTAGAGCAACATGGCAGTGCAAAGTAATCGTGGGTTTTTATAACTACAATCATTTGCAATTGGACTATACACCGTGCCGAATGTCTTGTTATACTCTTAATGAAATGAATTGGTGGATATCTCTTTCCACAAGACTGCAATCACTGCCACTGCTGTTATTTTCAGGGATTGTAAAACTTATTGTTCGTCATGTTCCCTGCCTCTACGACCGATTTTGAACGTGAGGTTCAGCTTAGTGCATTACTTTGAGCTCACAGTAGAAGCATATTTATTTATACCCCAGTTTCTCTTGTTGTATGCCAGGTACAAAATTGGCTACCTGTTCTTCTCCGATCTTTGTCCCGACACGTGAACGCACGATTCATGATCTGAGTGAATGGAAAAATAAATATGTAGACTCGGTATTTATATGCATCACCTGCTGTCCATGGGTGGGCTCGTCAAGCAAAAATTTCTATCCTAGACATCACATAAGTAAGACAGCGTTCTATGGACACGGCACCTCCTGGGCTGCTGTCATGGCAGCCCGGCACACTTAGTCCTCAATTAAATTGTCAGAAATTCCGCAAGTCCTCTTCAAGGAAACACCAGTGGGCAAGGCAATCGAAAGCAAACAACGTAGGAGTGACAGGTCGCAGGGCGCATCTTGCGAAGTGGTGTAGCCAGAGTGAAAGAAGTCTACGGGACAGAGTGAGCGTAGTACCGAAACGAGGGACCACTGATTCCTTGGCCTCGAATTCCTCACATTCGCTGAGTGGATGTAATGGGAGTGGATTGTCAGAAGTTGTGCGCAGGAAGGTGCATCCTTGCCGCCATGTGTGCAATGCAGCTGACAATGGCGCTCTCTACTCTTCTGCAGATCTGAGTGCTAATGGATCCTATGATTCCAAAGGTGTGTCATTGCTATATTTCAGGCGATATCAAATGGATTCACAAATATTGAGCGTGTCCAATACTGCCTGGTCGCTGATGCAATGCACTCTTCATTTCATATGCAGGCCACGAAGGGAATGGGTCCGTAGTGCATGCAGAGGAACAGAGTTTTCTATTGCGCTTGTCCTTGTTTTGGAAGGCGATCAGATCATTTTTTCCAAATGGAAGCTGGTGGAGGGTCATTGAGAGACAGCATCAGAGGGCACATAACATAACCTTCACGGGCGCCATGCAGCGGCTATGGGTTCTTATCTCTCCTGATAAGCTTATCATTGGTTTGGCCTTCGCTGCTCTTGTTATTGCAGCCGTAAGTTTCTCACTCCCTGTTGCGGAAAAAACGTTGGTATGGTGATCTTATGTTGACATACCTTTGTGATCGTTTCGACTGAGGACCAGATTGCACGTGTTGCGATTTAAAATCGAGGTTGTTAAATGAGAGCTCTAACGTTGCTCGCCCACTGTGTATCTGTCTAAACACAGTTATCTGAGATTACAATACCTCATTTCGTGGCAGCCATGATCTTCTCGGCACAAAAGGGAATGACAAGTGACTTTTATGGCAATGCAAAACTGCTGGTCTTAATGAGCTGTACATATGGTCTTTTCAGGTTGGTTTTTCCATAGATACTATATATATATTCATACATACATATTTGTGTGTGTGGGTGAGAGAGAGAGAGAAGGTCTGATTTGCTGTTTGGGAACAAGCTGAACTTCTCTATGTCAATGTCAGTCTGGAGCACTATTGCTCACTTTATGTTGTACTTTTGAGACATAGCAATCATTCTTTCGGGATTTTCCTTGAAGTGACTCCGTTTTAGTCGATCTGCTCTGAAGAGAACTTTTGAGTTTGAACTATTATTAATTGTGCTGTAATTGACTTTTTGGTGTGATGCAGTGGAATAAGAGGGGGCTGCTTTGGTATTGCGAATCAAATTTTGGTATAGAATTTTCTACTCTTTCGTGAAAGTCCTCATGTTCTTCCTTTACCTCATACCTTGTAGTCTTATATTGTCATATCGTGTTACTGGCTGACATGATTCATCTGATGGCAGGTTAAGCGGATGCGGGAATTGCTTTTTTCTACTCTTTTGTCTCAGGTCTTGATACTTTGCATCAACTTTTGTCTGAAATGTTGGTCGATGAGGAAGATGAGGCATTTCACAACAAGTTCTTGATCGTGATGAAGCCTATTTACGAATTTTTACTGAGATAGAACCAAGTTGAGAGCAGTAATACTGAGGACTGAAACTATTATATATTTGTATTTTTGAAAAAGTGCGCTAGATGTAATATTCAGGGCAAGATTAGACAAGTTACGTGGTTACCTCAAGCGTGCTTTTTATTTTATTTTATTTTATTTATTTTTATATTACAGGATATCGCTTTTTTTGACGCGGAGTCTGTTGGGGCACTTACCAGCCGATTAGGATCAGATTGTCAGCAAGTGTCACGGATTATTGGCAATGATTTGAATATCATGTTTCGTAACGGGCTTCAGGTGAGAACATATAAACCTTCTGTGCTTGTTCAATTCCCCCATTCACCATTTATTAAATACAGATTGAATCGGGATTTTTCCTCGAATTGTAGGCTAATCGATATTGATCAGAAGGCAGCGTTTCTTGTCAAAAATGTTGTTTCCTAGGATAATGTAACCTTAACCGGAATCACAAAATTCATTGCTGAAACTTTTGAGTTCTTCATTTGCAGGGTTTAGGGGCGTTCATGTATCTTGTAACTCTCTCATGGCAGCTTGCATTGACTACTCTTGGTGTTTGTAGCCTCATGTGGTTCTTAACCACAATTTATGGCCGGTCTGTGTCTTTGCTCTTGAAATCCTCATGTTTTGTTTATTGTGAATTTGTCTCTCATGTTTTAGCTTGTAGAACAGAACAGACTTCGCATTGATGTGAACTTCTTTTTGTCTCTCAAAAGATAATGGATCAAGATTTTTTATTCTTTATTTTTTTTGTTTGTTTGTTTTGTTTTGTTTTTGTTTTTGTTTTTCTTTCAGTAATAGAAGATATTACATGTTGAGTCTTCTCGACCATTCCCTTCAAACGGAACCTTAGATCATTTATATAAGCGTTAGCATTGAATGGAGAAGAGCGTAGTACTGTAGTTCATGAGAATTGCAGTGGTAGTGCTTCTTTCTCATGGTTGACTTTTGATCTGTGTACTAGGTATCAGAAACGAACTTCAAGGTTTGCTCAAGACTTAATTGCATCAGCCAATGAAGTGGCAGAAGAGGCATTTTCACTTTTAAGAGTGGTTCGCACTTTCGGTACTGAACAGCAAGAAGTTGGAAGGTCCACCTCCGTCTTTCCTAATCTCGCATATAATTGCGCTTTAGGATTTCTGTAGGATTCTGATGAACTGTGGAGCTAAACTTCGTGATGTGGTGTAGAGCAGGTACAGCAAGTGGTTACAGAAGCTCATGGAGATTAACCTTCGCCAGAACATTGCCTACGCGTTTAGCACTTTGAGCTCTTGCACACTTTACCATGGTACTCAGGTTGGCTCCATTTGCTGTCCGAGCAGAGTCAGCAATTTTCTATGTGTGAATTTCTTCATTGTTTATCCCCATGGGTGTAGATTTCATTGTGTTCAGTTCTGAGTTTTAGGTCTAACTTGAGACTTTTAATCGATATTCCTCTGATATTATTGAACGTGTTGGCTGTCAGTAACACTGCTTGAATTTTACTCAAACAAAATTATGCTTTCAACGGCTGATTTGTTTTGATGAGTGCATCAGTAGGGTTGACTTCTTGTGTTGCGGCCACAGATAGAAGTTGGTCAACGTAAATAACATGGTGATCTTGTAAACTTGTTCTTTTCTGTAACAGAGATAAGCGAGAGTGATTTTGGTACACTGTTACTCTTTTGTGTAGGTGGTTGCACTGATAATTGGAGGCGGCTTCGTGATGTCCGGTCAAATTAGTGCTGAGAAACTTACAAAATTTATTCTTTACTCTGAATGGGTTGTACACTCCACCTGGTGGGTGGGCGACCATTGGGCTTCTTTGATGCAAGCCATAGGTGCCAGTGAGAAGGTTTTCCAGCTCCTTGACCTTCCACCAAGCCTCCAGCTGACTGCTCCAGGTACTTTTAAAATGCTCGGTTACTAGTGGCTTATATCTTCACAGTCGAAGTGAGGAGTTTTTTCTTCATAGTGATCCGAGTGGGACGAACTGGAAATAAATCTGACAAGTCTGGTTTTTGTGCCTCAGGTATCACTCTTCCAAATGTTCAAGGATGCGTACAATTTGTCGACATCTCGTTCAGTTACCCTACTCGACCTAAGGTTCCCGTGCTTCAAAATGTGAACCTAACCATCAACAGTGGTGAACTTGTAGCTGTGGTGAGCATCAAATCGAGGGAACGTTACATTGTTAAACCTCTGCTTGAAAAGAGATGTAACGAGAATTTACGAATTATGAGTTCGTTTAAAGGTGTTCTTGGAAAGGATGGGTCCGTTGGTTCATCTTCAGTTGATAATTGAGAGACACTCTTTAAAAATGCTTCGTTTCGCATGTTACAGGTCGGCCTGAGTGGCAGTGGGAAAAGCACTCTTGTGAGTTTACTTCTACGTCTCTATGAACCTTCGAGTGGACAGGTAAACCTTCATTACTTCCAGCGTTTTGTGATGCGACTATTTTGTTTACATCAACTTGTAATGTAATGGATGCAGTGGCTTGTTTGTTAAGTACATTTGTAGGTGATTGTTCGAGTCTAAAACTAACAGGTCACTAGTGCGTTCAATGACAGTCAATCAAGGCACATACGCAAGAAGTCACAGCTTTCTATTTGGTGCATATATAAGTTGGCTATCGTGGGACTGTATTTTCTGGCATTATTTATGGTGACTGGTAAGAAAAATCATGTGCAGGTCGTGGTAGATGGGGTTCCCCTGCAAGACCTCGATATACGATGGTTCAGGAAGCAACTTGGGGTTGTGAGCCAGGTAATATCGTTATAGAACAATTCATGCATGTGAGTTTTGCTTTAATTTTGGAACTTATTGCTGCACATATTAGTCGCTATCAGTTCCAAATCATTTCTTTGTGCTCAATCAGCATGACCTATGAGGTTTATTGACTATTCTGATATTACATATTTCACATTTTCCAACAGGAGCCTCGACTGTTCAGCATGGATATAGCATCCAACATTGCATATGGCTGCGACGGCGATGTTGACCAGATGGAGATTGAGCGGGCTGCTAAGCTGGCAAATGCTCATGATTTCATCATCTCCCTTCCAGATGGGTACAAAACGATGGTTGATAACACTCGGTTGAGTGGGGGTCAGAAGCAACGAATTGCTATTGCCAGAGCCCTCCTAAGGGATCCTGCTATTTTGGTTCTTGATGAGGCGACAAGTGCTCTTGATGCCGAGAGTGAACATCTTGTGCAGGTTATTGACTTCCATACTTCCTCTCTCTGCTTTCATTTAATATAAATCTGGTTTCTTAGTTGTGCAAAGACACGGTTTTTGTGATTCATGTTTCTGATCCTAGAGAAATTCTAGACACATAAGTTCATAGCGTTATACGATTCTTTCCAAAATGTTTTACTCTGCCTCTCACATCTGCTCAAACTTGTTAATTCTCAATACCAAATGCAGAAAGCATTAGATCGCGCTATGCGAGGAGATGGAGGCAGAAATAAGCGCACTGTTTTAGTAATTGCTCACAGGTAAATTAATCTAAATGTCCCTAAACACCCTGCATCAATTCCAGGTGTTCTTCTGGGCCTTGGAAAACTTTAATACTACATCTAAAGGTTTTATTTTATTTTATTTTATATATATATATATATATATTTTTTTTTTGGGGGGGGGGGACACTGAACATTTGGTAATTAAATGGAAACGGTGGTCTGCTGTTTCGACAGGCTATCAACAATACGTGCTGCAGATCGCATCGTGGTTATGACAAATGGCCAGGTTTCTGAGGTATGTCCTATAGCAAGTGTAGAAGTGCATTTGTTTCTGGGCGTATCTCTGTTTATTTGCATGCTCCATTATGCTACACCTGCTGAGAAAGCTGAAGTAACGACGATATTGTGTCATTCTAAAAGTAATTTGCTTGTTGGATGTGATTTTCAGACGGGCAGTCACGAGGAGTTGCTTAAATTAGATGGCGATTACGCTCGGTTAACCAAACGACAACTTAGTACATTGTCTCAGTAGAGAAAGGCTTTGCTCTGACAAGTGTTGATTTCTTAAGCGGCACTTGTTCATAACTATTCATCTCTACAGCTGTTCTGAATCCATGTGAAAACGATAGGTGTGGACATGAAGGCGTCCATGCACTTGTGGAGTTTTCCAAAAGATGAAAATACAAATAAATAAATAAATAAATAAATAAATAAAAGTAAAACAGTTACCTGATGTAAAGCATAATGTTTGCCAATTGTCTTCACATGGAACTTCGCATTGAATCAAACTGTTTTTACTAGAAATATTTTAAGATTCCTTGAAATGTGTAACGCCACACAAGGTCGTCTCGCTTTACGAAGATGCCCACGGGATTCATGGAGGAGTGCTCTTAGGCGTAGTTTGGTGCCTACGATGCAGGTTTGAATGATACAATGCGTGATCAGGTGTATAACTAGGGGGTGTAGAATCTCCGCCACCCTTTTCTCTGCTTGGGGGTCCTGCATCAATTACACGGCGTACGATTGAGCTTGTCCAGGTGTAGCTGGTGTTACCATTTCAGTTCTCTGCTAGAATGGTTGAGGAAGTGCAACGTTAAATATTTCGGATTTGATAGGACCTTGTAGATCACAACAATGTTGAGGAAGTTCTTTTGCCACTTTCCTAGAAAAATAATAAACTTCACGGACAACTTAGATTCGACAAATCACATGGGTCACATAAGTTAGTTGTCTTGCGGTCTTTGGCTTTTCAAGCAATGGGAGTGGTGATGGCACGGCGATAGCCGTAGACCTGGCAGTTCTATGGTCTGTGCAGCAGAAGCAGCAACATTGCCCATGTTTCGCCATGCATTTTATGCTAGATCTAGAATGCATCTAGAATCTGTGCAGTTATGGAAAATATGTAAAAATTTAGTTAATTTTGTTCAAGGAACTATTCCTGAAGTTTAATCACAAGAAAGTAAAAATTGTGCTAAGTCATTCACTCATGTGTTTTATATAAAGGTGGTTGTTGATCAGAAATCAATGCTTACTTGAAAATCAACAAAGTGCAAGTCACAAAGTCACTAAGAGCTCAAATTTCAAATACAAGTACGATTGGAGTCATTGCAAGGGAGACACCATAATTAGTAAACACCAAGAAAGATAGTGAGAAATAGCCTTATCATTACATACTTTACTAAAGGACCTCCCTCCAACATCAACTATTTCAATGCATTGTGCATATGACTTACCTATGAAGGATTATTAGGACAGCCAATCAAAAGGCTAATTTCTTATCATGTTGATTTATACCCCTTGTTGTGTTTTTATAAAATAGATGGAGCTTACTCTTGGGCAATTTTTAAATTTTGAATATTTTAGTATGTTTTGTGGTTTTTTGTAACTTTTAAAGATACGATAGAGTGAGATAAAGGGAAGGAGCCTTGATCCTAATTACCTTCAATTGATTTAAATATTTATTTAACTAAAACTAAACCAAATGTTAAGAAGACAAGAATAAGGAAAAAAAAGAAAAAAGAAAAAACTTAAAAAACTAAAAAAGTACAAAATTTTCCTAGAAGTCAATAAAAGAGACAAAGTTTATAATTCATAGAGGGCATTTTTTATCCCTTAACTAAGTGCAGACGAGCTCTAGCAATGTGCTGTATGATTTGCATATTAGCTTTTGGCAATGAAGATGACCACTTCAATAAGCATGATAGCAATTCTTGTTTTTTATGCATACATTGTGATATTAAATATCTAATGTTCTACTAAAACTTTTTTTTTTTTTTTTTTTTTTTTTTTGCAATCAATCAAAGTATATTTGTCGTAAACAAGAAAACAAAAATTCTAAATGAGAGCAAAGAAGAAGAAATAAACTTGTCTATTTATTATTTTTTTATCATTTGTCACTCATTTTTAATTGACCAATGTAGTAAATTTTAATTATGAAAGATGATTTCAAAGTAAGAGAATATTGATTGAAAATAGAAAAAAATGTTTCTTTAAGATAAAAAGAAATAAAGAAAAATATATTTACCAGTAATTGCTTTAAAAAAAATCAGAACAAAAAATAGTTAAAGTTCATGAGAATTATAAACATGTTTTAAGAAAAAAATTCTAAGTATTATAATTCACAATAATTAATATAGAACTTATATAAAGTTCTTTGTTGATTGTTTGAATTAACCAACTTTATATTAATTAAAAAAAATTACAAGTTTATTTGTTTTGATTTGTATTGTTTTGTATTTTATATTATATTATATTATTTTCTTATTATTGTTACACACAAAAATATACATATATATTAAATTGCATTTTTTATTTCCTTAAATCTAAAAATAACTGCAGAGTTAGCCATTTTTTAGGTACTTAAAAAAAATATTTTTATAAAATTAAAAAAGAACATTAGTGTTTTTTAAGAGGTTTTTGTAGAATATAATTGAAGTCTAAAACAATCCAATCAATTATAAAAGATTCATAATAAAAAAATAAAAAAACTAAGCTTGTTTGTCTGTTCTTCTTACAGTTCATCATATACATATATAAGCGAAAAATTACCTCTAATTTTTAGAAATTAAACTATAAAAATAGAATAAGGAAAATAATCAATATACTTAAAATTGCAGGTTTTTTTTTCAAAAGTCTGTAATATTTGAATCTTAAATAACATAATGAATAATAAAAACTTAAATCTTTGTAAGTTTTAGACATGTATTATTTTAATACTTATATGTAATTATTAAATGTTTATTTTTATTTTTTTAGTTCCTATGAATTTAATTTGAACATTTAATTAATTTTTTCTTGTATGCAATCTATTATTTTTTTGTAGTTAATTTTTATTTATTAATAACCATGTAATGACAATCAATCTTTTTTAGCCATAATATTGAAATGTTCATTGTAAAATCTTTATCATTGAAATATACATATATATATATATATATATATATATATATATTCACAAATAAATACAGTGGCTTTGAAATTCTATATATCAAAATACTTTGAAATTGTAAAGAACAATACATTCCAATTAAATTTTCCAATTGATATGATTTGAACGTCCATGGTCTTATATTATAACACATACATCTCAACACTCTTATTTATTTATTGATAAATATAAATAAAATACAATTTCATTTCTGTTAAAAATGACATTCAACATTAACCACCTCCAATAAATGCGACGTTCCAACTTCGCAGTATCATGCCCCAATCAAACACAATCTCTACACAGACACCCATTAAAGTGGATCAAGACAAAAGAGAGGAGAGACTAATTCTGCCACCTGGACTTCCAGCTCAGCACAGCCATGATGACGTGTCGTATCAAGTCTAAGCCGTCTTTACAAAATATACCAAAATCGGGGGGTCAGGCTGCGGGGGCGACCTGGTAGTTCACCGGGCCGGGGGACCGCGGGCACCCATGACCGTGGGACCATGGAGAGTGTTGTTTTTTTTGTGTGTGTTTGGCGTTGGGTATACTCCACCATCGCCATCGCCATCGCCCTCCTCGCAACCTCCAGTTTCTGGTGCCTCCCCCCGACTCTCCTCCGTCTTCGCACGAGCCTCCTCGTTTCGCTCACAGCTCATCGTCCCGTGAATTTTGTTTTCTGGGTCTCGATTCGTTTCGACGCGTGGTTCAAGTAGTTGCGCAAACATCCCGTTTTTTCTCTTTCGTTCGGGGAGGGGGGGCTTGTTTTGTTTCCTCGGAGGATCGTCCGGGTAGCGAGGTGAGCATGCTTCTGCGACGCTTTTTGAGTTTGTAACGAGTTCATCGGGCTCATAGCTATCAGCGATTTCGTGTGTTTGGGTGATCGCGCATGCTGACTCGTTGGGGAGTGCTTTCGGGACCTTTTTTCGGGACCTTGAGAACTGTTGTACTGAAGGTTTCGGGGTTTCGAGCTTTCCTGAGAGGTCTTACGATATGGAAGTGGGTGTGATGACTTGGAGATTTCTCCGGTTGAGGGTATTTTAGGTTTTTTTTGGTGGACTTGTTTCTGTCGTGGAATTTTGCTCGGAGAGCTGGTGGAGTGCTCCTGTCGTCGGCAGTTTCGATGCTTTACAGAGGTTTAGACAGATACGTCGGAGTACAGTTGCAGTGGTTTTCACACTAGTTTCTTGTATTTATCCAACTTCTCTTTGTCGATTTCTGAGTTGATATTTTCCATGAAATATTTTATTTATTTATTTATTTATACTCCCGCTGCCGAACTCTCTTTCCTGTCTGAGGGCGAAATTTTCTTGTTTGTAGCTGGTTTTTCTGATGGCGACGACGCATCTCGTGAACTGGAATGTCCGAACGGTTTCCTCGCATTCTTCTCTGAAGCTTACGCCAGAACTTTTTGCTCCTTTGAGTAGAATTGGGGTGTCATGCCCAATGCGAGAAGGCAGTAAACACGAATTTGTTGTGAAGGCACAGGGGCGAAAGAAAGGAGGAAATTCGGGAGACAAGTCCCCGAGGTGCACTTAACCTATCTCAAGTAATTCATTTGTCTCTTCAACCACCTTGTGTTATGAAGTAAGATGGGTCAAAATCTAATTTCACTTTGACCCTCGATCCCCTCCTTGTGTGTTGCAGATATGATCCCATGTTTGCAAGGGATGGGAATACAATAGAGTGCCCGGTTCCATGGGAGCAGCAACCCGTGAATGAGTACCAAATGCTGAATGAGACAGGGTTGTTTGCATGGGCAACCGACGATCTCCTGTCCTTTGGGATCAGAATGACAGCCGTTACAGTCGGTATCTCTGCTTTTGTTGGCTACCCAATCGCTGCCCTGAGCATTGACGCGAAGCAAGAATTCTTGAAGTGTTGTATGGGAGCTTCTTGTGGCGGAATGCTGGCCGCCACAGTTGTGACGCTCCGCCTTTACCTGGGTTGGGCCTACATTGGCAACCGACTATTCAGCGCAACAGTAGAATGTGATATCTCTCTCCTTCGTTCCATGCTTTCCTCTCACAAATTTCATTTTATTGATTTGATGTGTCAATTTCATTTCACTGCTGTGGGATTTTGGATCGAATTTATTCTGATTTTCTCGTCTTTTAATGAGTCATTTTGAAATTCATCAAACAAATTGAACTCATGAATAGGTGATGGACTGGTCTAATATGTTGTTGTTGCCTGTGTCCTGCAGATGAGGAGACTGGATGGTATGATGGTCAGGTTAGTACTTACGTATATTTTGAAGTCCGTAGATTCTTCTCGAGTTCTCTGACGTTTCTATGGATGCAGCAGGTTTGCGTGAAGAAGATACGTTAGGTTCGGTGCTGATGTTTCTGTTGCCACTTATTTGCATGTAGGTATGGGTGAAACCCCCAGAAGTGTTGGCTCGGGATCGCTTACTGGGCTCTTTTAAGGTTGGTACTGATCAGGATGAATCACCAATCCCAACATGTTTTTATCCATAAAATGTGTTCCTGCTTCCACTATAGCAGTCACAAACTGAAACTTTGCTTTGGGACGAAGGGTCAGAGATCACTGTACATGGATCATGCCTGAATCACACTGCATTACCAGTTGTTTTGTTTTTTGCTTCGTTTTCAAGGTTCATGGGAAATTGTTGCAGATGTTTGGACTGGTAAACTAGAGAATCCGTGATGCATGTTAACCATAGATGTGCACTTTTATGCAGGTCAAGCCTGCCTTACGTCGAATGAAAGTCACCTTGGTGGGACTTGCCATCTCCTTGGTCACTATTGTTGGTGCCATGTACATGCTTCATGGGCCTCCGCCACCCATTGACCTTGCAGAAGATACCGCCGAGACCTTTGGTGGAACCTCCAGACTGTCTTATAGCGATGCAGCAGCCCGTCGTTATGAACCCGAAGCATTTGCTAGAGACGACCACCTTTCTCACGCCAGTGCCGCTGCTCCCACACCCGCTTTGTTTGACTACTGTCGCTGAAGCTGGTATTCCACTTTTCCTATTCGACGAAAATTCGGCTGATCTCGTTCCTCTTCCGAGGAGGTGGATCATGGATCAATTCTCCACGTCTTTGACAGACTTCACCCATTATTGGAAACTATGATTGATGGCCGGTCAATGATTTTTGATGGGCCACAAATATTGCTGTCTTAAAGCTTCTTCGTGCTAGTTAGCTTTTGGTGGTTCATTTTTCTTTCCTCCGCAAGTTTCACTTCGATCATTTGTTCAAGTGATTCAAATGTAAAGTAGCTAAAGATGCAATAGGACTTGTAGAATCGTGTTTAATATATGATTAACGTGTTGTATATATATATATATATATATATATCTATATTTGTAGATGACCACATGTATATTTATCATTACTTTGTAAAGCTGAAAGTAAAAGCTTAATTTGAGAGCTTTATCTGTGTTGTTGTTAGGTATTGATTACTCTCATGTTCCTACTGGTTCGACTGTGTTTTTAGTGAACTAGCTAGAAAATCAAAATTAGGGAATCAGTGGGTATCAGGTTGTACCGTTGTATGTATGGCGGAACATGCATCAACTTGTTTTTATTTTGGGACTACTGACCTTGTGATTACATTTGAGGAGTTGTTTTTGCAGTCTATTATCATGGAAATTAGATAAGGGAGGAACGAGGTTGGCAGTCGAGGTTGCCATGAGGAATTGTGAATTTTTGTGTGGATGAGCCTGAGCTCCGCTTCATGCGAACATATTTCACTCTGGGGTCTGGCTCCTCATGCTACCATGTACCCCCGATGACAAGCACATTGCCGTGAATGTCAGTACCCCAGCGTATCTGTCACGAGTAACAAATCAAGTAGAACCACATGTCAACCCTCGTTCATTCATCTAACAAGCAATCCAGCAAAGATCATATCAAAAGTGTAAAGAATGCGTAGTCAAACGAACCAACGGAGCGACTGTTGCATGGAATAGCCAGTAGAGAACCG
Source organism: Physcomitrium patens (assembly GCF_059467195.1). Classification (NCBI taxonomy): domain Eukaryota; kingdom Viridiplantae; phylum Streptophyta; class Bryopsida; order Funariales; family Funariaceae; genus Physcomitrium; species Physcomitrium patens. The sequence goes on along the minus strand of NC_143428.1, from coordinate 2,591,200 downwards.
AGGATGTAGACAGAAATGTGCAGTACCATAACATCTGCAGGCTTCAGACCTGGCATATCAGCTACAAATACATGAGGGTCTGGAAGTTCCTCTACTTACACAGCAGTGCCCCCCCACAGACGTAGTGTCCCGCACATACTTCTGCTATTGCGGATTCAGGGACTTCTCAAGCTCGTCAGGGAAATCCATCGCCACTTGATTTGTGTTTTACTAGCTTCAAACGGGTCTCACTGAACTCTGATTAGTCTTGAACATCACTAGAGATTGAGACAAGTTAGGGGACGACGAGTAATGGATCGAAATAAAACTTAGAGATATCAGGAGACGGTGGTCGAATCGGGGAATTTTAAATCAGGAACATGGTTGCATTTAAATCTCCGCAGAGAAATCCAGTCATTTCTCGATCACTTCATTCTTTAGTTCCCATGGCGAGGAATAGTTAAAAATAGTTGGTAGCTCTGAGAGAATGTATCTAGAATGTAGTTATACATATGCTTTCTTTTGTTATTCCTTACGGCTTTACACTTGTGAGCTGGTGTGTCAATTGGAGCTTGCCTACGAATGACATTTGTAAATGAAGACATTTTTTCAATTCTTACAATTTATTTTCGAATGGAAAGATGGTAAAAATGAACCCACATGTGAAGACAGTAGTGTGATTTATTATTCAAGTCCCTCAAATAGTTTCGTGAAAATATGACGAAATGAGATTGATATGGGTTGCTAACACAAAAAACGTATCGATTTTGTGATGTTCAAGACTTTAGTGATGAAACAAAATACAAGTACCATCAAAAACACCCCATGTTGAAATAAACTGCTTCTGATCAAATCAAAGCAACACAAAATAAGAATCTCTGTACGAATCTTTCATGCCCAGTCCTGCTTACAGAATTTTATTTACTTATTATTTATTGTTAAATATGGAATACAGAAACCTTAATATTATGACAGATTATACAGTTGAGAAACATGAAACTTCATCTATATATATACACACATGTGGGTGTGTGTAAATGTGTAAGAAATGTTTCAGTTCGCTTTTTTAAAAACACAAATAAACAATAGTAATCAAGAAACAAACTTTGATCTCAATAGCTTTGTAAAAATGCACATATCTAATTCCATATTGAATTTATATGTCTAATATCTAACCTGACAATCGAAAATCAAGGATAAAAGACTAAGATTGTTTTCATTAAAAAAAAAATCAATTAATTTAAAATATATAATATATATTTTTGGTATCTTATATGATTTTTTCTATAGATTACAATCATACTATACTTAAATGCAATATATGATTGTATATTCATACAAAATTGCATATACCCATGATCTGTACATACATATAGAGATTCACAAAGATAAAAATTAATAAAATCAAGTTATAGGTCATGTTTTAATAATTCCAAATAAAAGACATAAGATACCTCACAATTTTTTTTTTAATATAATACTAATACATAATTAATGTTTTATAAGCTCCAAGTAATATTTTTAAAAAATAATTTCTAGAAAATAAAAATAACATGAAAATAGAAAAATTGATTTGATATATATATGTTTACGATTTTTTTCTAATTTAATAAAATTAAATAATTTAAAAAAATCATGTTATAATTCTTTAAAAATTATATGATTTATGTATTTTAATAATATACTTGAAACCATATATTTAGAAAAACGACTATAATATAGACTTGAGACTTAAAATACAAAAATAAGATATTTCCATTAGCATGTTTTTATTATAGTTTATTTACTTATTTTTTAAATAAAAAATATTATTTTTATATTAAGAATATATATTAAGATTTATAATAATATATATATATACACATACATACATACATACATATTTTGAATATATTAATATATTCAAAATATATTTTATCTTAAAAAATAATATTATACATCTTTCAAAAGATATAATTTAGTCTGAGAAGAAGTGGATTTTTTTCTTCATAAGAAAGAATATTATATATATATATATATATATATATATATATATATATATATGAATAGATAAAAAATAATTCATATTATTTTTAAATACATTAATTTTTTTTAAAAGTAGATCATATCTATATATATATATATTAATATTTTTGATAAATAATTTAATTTTTAAATTTAAAAAAAAACTAATTATATTATTGTGGCTCTATAAAACTTGTATACACAAATGAAAAAATTACACAATATTAATTTTTTTATTTATTAACTACAAAGTTTTTAGCAAGTTTTGAATAAATTAAAAATGATGATAGAATTATAATTAATGAAAAAAAAATAAACATTAGACATTGTCAGCACCTTAAATGACATCAACAATCTTCAACAAAAGTTACAATAGGTAAGGATGATGATATAAGAAGAAGATAGGATAAAATTGCAATTAATTGTAGTACCATTGTGAATTTAGAATAGAAGTGGTGATTAGAAAATGTTTTAGGTATTAAAAAATTAATGTAGGAACATATGTCTCTTTCTCTTTTTTAAAAAAAAAATTAGAAGTTCAATATTAAATAAACATAGTAAGTTTTTTTGTCACATATTTTGAAGTATTCTAGTTGAGTAAAACAATATAAAATTTTGTAATCAAATAAATTAAATAAATAAAAACATTAGCTTATTGTCTAAGAGGTACTCATAAACTTAGTTGTGTTGCAAAGAAATATCATACCAAAGGAAGAGTTTACATCTTGGATGTGTTGAGATATTGTATTTATTATTCTATAATGTGCCATTGACAAGTAAAACCTCAAGTTAATATTTTGGTGACCATCTTAGAGATGGTCATTTAATTTAAGAGAATAAATATAATAAATGATGGATATAGCTATTTGTTTGGAAGTATGACTCAACAAACCACCAATACTAGAGAATATAATTCTAAGAAAAGACATATGTATTAGAAAAGAGAGTAAAGACAAATTATCTCTTGACCATGAAGAAACATTAGAAAAAAACTTGGAAGAAGAAGAGGACTCTATGAAGGATCTCTTGAAATGGATAAAATACCAAGTTTTAGCTATAAATGCCAAAAATATAGAAATGGATGTGAGGATCTAAGAGCTTGTAATAAGATTACAAACACAAAATATTGTTGTGTTACAAGAAACTTCTTCATTCACTATACCATCATTTTTGGCAAAACTAACTACGACACAAACTTAAGTGGCTAAAATTATACTAATTATTATACTACTTGTGGTAGAAATAGTAGTGTTGTTTAATGAGGTACAATGTGCAATTCTAGATCTAGTATTTTAAACAAGTTAAAATCCAAATCAGCACCTTTTACTTTTCAAAAATATCACTAGGATCAATCAAATTGATGATCCAATAGACTTTAAAAAAAAAAATTGTTACAACTTAAGAAAGAATGGGAGTTGATTGGACCTATGACTTCAAAAAACACCTTGTTGTGTCTTGGGAAGAAATGGCAAATTTTTTTTTAAAGAAATTTAGGACTTTTAAAAGTAATAAGAAAGTATAATGAATATTAATAATAATTAGACAACATCCAAACAAACCAATGTCTTTTATAATTGATTCAAGAAAATATTAGATAAACTATAAACACTAATTGATGACTTTGTATAATGTAATTGGTTCCAAGAAGGTTTACACATTTCACTTTAACAAAGATTAATTTATATATAAGTTACTTTATTATACAAAATATCAGATGCAGCTATACAAATTTCCAAAGGACCAAGTGATATCGTTAGTTATAACATATTGCTACAAAGGTTGGTACAACATGTGCTCATGTATAATATTTGTAATTATTGGCATCTACTATCTTGCAAATGAGATCATCAAAATCCAAACAACTATCTTGCAAAATGACTACAAAACAAAATAAATACATTACATCTAAATAAAGCCCATTAATATGCATTTCAATTAAATCAATAGTTACATATAAAAAATAATTTTTAGAATTTTAGATCTACTTAACATAATTTTTAAAATTATCCAACGTATAAATTATGATGGCTACTATCTTAAGCAAAGAATTAAGATTATAGAGGCAGTATGACTATTTTTAAGTTGAAGGATGTAAGTACAAGTGTTTCAATTATTTTTTCCACAATAACTTGATTGCAAAAAGACCAAGTTTTGAGAACAATGGAATATTAAGTAGAATTCTAAAAACCATTTTGTCTATAATATTAGAATAGAGTATTCAACCTCAAAACAACAATATAAGAAGAATTTAAAATAACACAATTGAGTATTCTAACTTGAGACAAAATCTTGAATACTACAAAAGTTACAATTACATTGAAAAAAATATTGGAACTCAACTCAAATCTCCAAATGTATTCACAATGATTACGCAAACTAATTACTATAATTCTAAAAGTTATTAATATTAATGCCTCAATAATGGATCTAGATGCTTCAATAATCCATATATTATGAAGACAACATGAATTAACCAATGTCTTAGTTAATAGGGGCTTCAAGATAAAAGTTAAGATAATGATAATTTCTAGTATTTTTAGCTTCAAAAACCAAAAAATTGCATTGTTTATACTTTTCATGACAAATGATGTCTCAATAACTCTATCAAAATTTTTCACAAATGTACCAATTTCTACACATGATATCCTTACATGAGCTACTTTTTTGATCATTGAAATGCCATACAATAGTCATTTTTCTATTATATTAAGAAGATCTTGATTACAAGATATGGATGCTATACATGATTGAAATAAGAATAGCCTAACCTTAATTAAGGGACATAGATGCATAATAATTCCAATAGATAATTGTGTTACTTGCAAAAAAAATAAAAGAATAAAAAAAAAATATATATATATATATATATATATATATATCTGATTTGAGGACAATGGAATCAAAGATTAATAATAAAATATGAAGTATTCCTATTACATATTGACAAAAATTTAGTCTGATTAGAAAAAATCCATTTAATAATATTATTGATCTTAGTTAAAGAATATCTAAATATTTTGCCATATTTCACAAAGAAAATTTCAAGTACCACATTACTAAATGAGATTCTAACATGCCTATTGTTATAGGATATATTGATTTTGAGGTAGTCATAAGACATCACTAAATGTGACCAACTAGTCAATTTAAAAATTATAAAAGAATAAAAAAATATCAAAATCAATGTAGATGCACTTGACAAATTAAAAACAATAGCAATCATTTTATTCAATGAATTTAAAGATATCCTTGCATAGTTGAATTACGTTCTTAAAAGCATACTTATAATTTTTTTCAAATACACTATTAACCTATTACCAAATAAGATTCCAATTCAATAATGACATTATTATATGAATCTTAATTGCATTGTTGTAGTAGACAAAAAAATAGATAAATTATTAAAAGCTAAATTTATAATACTTATGAATTTGGTGCCATGGCTATTATCAATGGTAATTATTCCTGAGAAAAGTAATAAATCATAAATTTATATTGACTTTAAAAATTCAAAGCTACAATATAGAAAGGCCATTATTTACTTTTCTATTGCAACATTATTTATATAGAAGAAATAATTGACAAGGTCACGAAACATGAAATATATTTTTTTTCTAGATTTTGTGTTTAAGATATTATCAAATAGTAATAGTATAAGCTTATAAATAAATAAATAAATAAATATATATATATATATATATATATATATATATATATATATAGAATAGAAACCATTTTAGTTCAAAAAAATACCATAAGAGCTAAAAATGCACCAATAATCTTTCAATAAGTAATGGAATTGATATTTTGTCCATTCTTGAAGAAATTTTATTAGATCTTTCTTGATGATGGAATAATATATAGAAGTATTTCCAATCACATCTACCACTTATAAAATATTTTTTAAAGATATTTTTGTATAAATAAAGTTTATTATATACAACACATTGAGTGCCACCAATCAATCATAAAGTATGTCATATTAAAATAAAATACAAATACACATCTAACACACTCTCAAAGAAAGATTAGAAATCTATACCAAATTAAGTCAAGCTATCTTTTATACTACAAAAGAGGAATCTAAAAGTGTAAGTATAAAATAAGAGAAATCCTAAAGCTTTACTAAATAGCTAAAATACCATATCTAAGTAGACCCTTATAACAAGTTTTCTTACTCGCAAAATTGCTCACAAGACTTAACCTAATAAGAATGTCAAGTTAAGGATTTTTCTCAACTTAAGTATTCAAACCCTAATTAAAATAAATAAGTCAACTAACAGAAAACTAATAATGAATGAAAAACCACTAATTGAACTAAATTACATACATTCGATAGGATTTGGCACCTAATGTCATATCATGTCATAGCTATTGTGTAAGCAAAGATCATTACATATAATATATTGAATGCCACCAACTAATCAAAAAATATGTAATTCAAAATAAAATACAAATGCACATCCAAAACACTCTAAAGTGCTTGTCATGAACATATACATTTATACCAATAGTTACTTATATGATTATATAAAAGTAGGTAAATATAGATTAATTTCATAAAGTCTTCTTGAAAAGCTTCCTAGAAGCTTTATAGACACACTTTTGACTTTAGATGTATTTGTAGGTTATAAACTTGGCCAACAAGTTAACCACATATTGATAACTTGTGGAAGAAGTTAACTCTATGTAGTAGCTTGTAGAACAAGGTAACTATTTGGTGCATACATAAATAACTTACCTTACAAGTTAAGACATGTGGTTAGCAAAGTCAATACATGTTAGAGGTTCTATAGAATATTACTACATAGCTCTTAGTTAGAGAGTATGTATATAGGCAAGAGTGAAGCCTTCTTTACTCTTGTCAATGCCTTTCTAGTCTTTAGTCTTATTTCAAGACTTTCTAATTTTTTTTTTTTTTTGGCAATAGTCATTCTAATTTAATATTATATTATCTTTGAGTACCTTTCTAGTTCGTTTTAGTCATACAAGAGTATATTGAAGATTTTCTTTCTTCAAGATTCATGTCCTTGATAGTTTGATAAGAGTGCTAACATACTATTTCTATCTTATTTTAAAATTGAATAGATTATTTTACTTCTATTATTATATTTTGAGGGTTTCAGACTATTTAATTTTAAACAAAAAATCTTATTTTCTAACACTAATCTTTTCCTTAAAGACAAGAGATTATTTTTTTTTGTGGAATTTTTTTATTAAAGGATGTGGATTATCCTCCTCTAATTTAACTTTTTGAATTTGTTTGAATTATCTATGGAAGGAAAAATTATGGATGCTACTCTCAAAAAAAGTGAGAATAGATTTATAACTATTCTAGATCTTTATGAGCTTATTAACACCCTAACAATTGAAATTTCATGTATTTTAAATGTGAATCATGGAAGTACTATATCTATGCATATTTAAGAAGTTCAAAGTTTGCGACAAGACATTGTGCAGTTGAAAGAAGCAAGTAGATCAACCTCAAAAATAAATCTAAGGAATTTTGCTTCTACAAGAATGATGGGAATAAGGATTAGTATGCTTGAGAAGTTTGATGGAACAAAATCAAAATTTTGATGATTTTTGTAATAAGTTATGTTCTATCTAAGGTTGCATCTTTTCCAATATTCCAATGGATTTACTCAAATCAAATTCACAAATGTACTTCAATCAAGAAGTACTTTTTCTTATTTGTACTTTTAATAGAAAAAGAATTGTAACTCTATTATAATTTGAATTTATTCTTAGAAGTATTTACAGCCATATTTGGAGAAAGTAATCAAGAAAGAGTAGCAAAGACCAAACTCTTATCTTTACGGTGTCATAGCAAGAGTCCACTTTGGATAGACATAAGGTCCTTCTTTGCATTCAAATTAGGTCCAATATGCACAAAACCTTCTTACATTCTCTTTTGAGTATTTACAAAACTATATTTGTAATAAACCAACAAACTTGAAGCTTCAAAATTCATAACCCAAGATCTAGCTATTCAAATAAGCTTAAAATTCAAGAGTACAAAATTTAAATTTTTGATCATTGTTACATATATTCTTAGTGGAAAATTTGTTATCAATCGTCTAATATCACTAACTCTTTAGAAGGTACTTTTAAAAGTCAAAACCAAATTGGAAATTTGAAAATTCATATTCCAAGATTTAGGTGTTCAAATAAGCTCAAAATTTAGGAATACAAATCTTACACCTTTAATCGTCACTATACAAATTTTTAGCTACAAATTTATTATTGATCGTCTGATATCACCAAAATCCTAGCATGTACCTTTAAAAGTCAAAACCAAACTAGAAACTTGATAATTCATACTTTAAGATCTACCCGTTCAAATAAGCTCAAAATTTGGAAATACAAAACTTACACCTTTGATCATCATTGCACAAATTTTTAACTACAAATTTGTTACCAATTTTTTGATATCACCAAAACCATAGCAAATACCTTTGAAAGTCAAAATATTAGATACTTGAGAACAAATTTCACCATTTCTCTCATGTCAAAGTCTTAATTGACATGAAATTTTAGACATAGGCTCTTTATAGCATAAGTGACATGTACACAAAAAATGAGCTTCAAATTTGTTTTGAAGCTTAAATTCTAGCTTAAAACCAAAACCCTCTATTTCTCTAATTTCTTCAAAATCCTAATTTCAATTTGCTAGTTTTAACTATGCATATTTCACTCATTCTAGATTCAATTCTATCTATCCTTGGACATGAAATGTTCAACTTAAAGTCTAATTTTTAATCCAATTCTCCAATTTCTTTCTAGTATCTTAAATTTCCTAATATGCATAGAAAAGTGATAGTAGATATGAAATTAGTAGCCTAAGTTTAAAGAAGCATAACTCTCTCATCCAAGCATCAATTCATGCATTTTTTCTATCTAAACTCATGTCAAGAAGCTCTCTTTTCTGAATACTTCTTTCTTGTTTATAAAAAAAGAGCTTCTCTTTACTTACGAATTCACCAAAGAAGTCACAGCCAACATCTTTAAAATCCAAGTCAAAAAATAATAGTTTAAAGTTAAAGAAATACCAAATCTAATCTTTCAAGTTGGTACTATTAATGGCAGCCAACTAATGCAATCCAAACTTCTATTTATCTTTAATAAAAAACTAAATACAACCTCAAAGTCAAAGTTCTTCTTACATCTTTAAATTTAACTCTGAATCTACTAAAATCAAAGATTAGAAAGAAAATAAAAGGAATAAAAGAAGTTTTTAAGGCTAAACCAAAGATAAAATTAAGGTTAAAGATAAAATAAAATTTAGCCAGAATTTTAGAAAAGAAAAAAGAAGAAAGTAGTAAAATTTCTCCCTAACTTTAAAAAATTAGATTGATAAGAAGAAAAAAGAAATTAATAAAAGTTCAAAGAAAAGTAAGCCAAGCAAGGTTTCTATACATGAATGTATTTATATCACAACATCTACTCCAAACCTGTACATCCTTTGGCATGTGCCACCATTCATCCTTCATCTTGTTCGTCTTCTTCTTCAATTTCTTTATTTTTTTGGCTCTATTGTTTGTCAGACAAGTATGTTTCAAAATTTTTAGGTAGGCAACTTGTATTTCTTCTTTGGAATGATTTTATCCATTTTTTTGTTATTGAAATTCGATTAGATGTCTCATCTAATTTTCAAAGTGAATAAGTTCCATTGTTATATACAATTATAAGATTATACAGTCTAAACCATCTCCGAATAAACTTTCTTTGCATGTTATGTTGGTGGTTTAAAGTATTGTTATAAACTACTATCCAATTACCCTCTAAGATTGGCTTCAATTGCAATCAATGAATTCAATCAAATCTTTTTTTGTTTTCCAACCTTGCTACTTTCAACCTCTTAAGTGCCAACCGGTGGTCTTTTGATAGTCTCTCAATTTGTTGGATCCATAGTCCTAGAAGTCTTTCACGAGATATGCCATCTTTCCAAGATAGAAATAATCATGTAGGCATGGATTTTTTTATTGGCATAATAGGCTTTTGACCTAACATTAGTTCAACTAGCATGTGCCCTGTTACTATACTATGGGAGGTTCTATCAGCCCATAAAGAAAACGGCAATAGCCTTGGTTATTTTCTTGAATTATCTTTACAAGCTTTAATTAATGTATGTATGATTGGTGGGTGGCCTCTTTCATTCTTCCCATTTGTTTCTGAATTATATGTAATGATTAATTTTAACTTTACTCCATATCTTTCAAAAAAGCTTTTAGCTTTAGCTAAAGCTAATTCTAATTCTTCTCTCTTAGCCTTCATTCTTCTAATACATCCATAGTAACTAAAAATATTTTGAAGGAATAATTGACATATTCTAATTATTTATTTGGTTCTTAAAGCTTTGCCTTCAATATAATTTGATAGCTCCTTCCTTGCAAGAACTAGGTATTTCATATTCCATAATCTAATTGGCATACCTACCAAATCGATTATCGATTAGAAGTGAATGGAAAGAAAGTAGGTTTGATGAAGTTCGTCATGATATCTGATTTTGGATTAGACTTGGCATTCAAGACACGATTCCACAAAATTCTCTAAATCTTTATAAAGATCCTTCTACCAATATCACTCCTTGATCTTCTTGTATGTAGCCCAAACTCCTTGGTACCCAGTCTAATGTGAATCATGGAATTCCTTCAAAACTTGAGCTTTGGTATAAGCATCTCCAACTACCTACAACGATATTATATATATATATATATATTTTTTTGGTTTTTTTCAAAAAAACCCATCTTGTAGAAAATATCCATATGAATGTTGCCTGATTTCTTTAAAAACCTTATTTGACTAATCCTAAAATTTTCTAAGCGTGCTCAAATAGAGGCAAATGTCTTTTAATTTTTCCTCATATAATTCAGCCTCAAAAGATAGAACTTCTTCAATGCTCTCACTACTTGATGAAAATATGTAATTCAAATCTTTAATGCAGCTATCTTTATTGTCTTTTTGAGCTATCATTTCTTCTCTATCCATATACTTAGCTCTTGACAGCATATCCACTGCTGCATTTTTTTTACTCTTGATGCGAATCAAAACTGGATTTAGAGATTTAATGTAGGCTATTCATTTTAGCATAGGAATATCAAGAGTTGAGCAGTTAGTTATCATATTGAGCAAAGGTAAATAATCAGTCTCTAATAGTACATTTCCTCAAATAATTTCTTCTTACTTTCAAGTTGTGACTATATCCCACAATTTCTTTTTTACTTGTGGATATACTCTTTGGCACTCTATTAAGATTCTTGTCTTAAATCTAATAGCAAATTGATTTCTACTAACATCATCTTGTCTAACAATCCAATCTATGGTAATAGGACTAATATCCACTATTACTATCATTGGTCTATCACTCTCATAATTTACTTGTTTTAGAGTTGGTAGAATTCTTAAAATTTCTTCTAAATCATCTATAGCCTTATTTTTTTCCATGCTCTATATAAATTTATTCTCTTTTCTTAAAAATTTATATAAAGACTTTGCTATATGAGCAAAATGGAGTATCCAAATTTGATAATAAAAACATACTCCAAGAAATCTTCTCACCTCAATGATATTGTTGCAGGATTTTATTTGTAAAATGACATCTATCTTATTTGGATTTGGCTTTTTTCCATAGCTTCTACATAAATGGCCTACTACTATAATTTTTTTAACTCCAAATTTGGATTTATTAATGAATAGAGTTAAATTTACCTCCTCTAGTCTCTTCAAAATCCTCTCTACATCCTTGATATATTGTTTTATAAATATTCTATACCCATCTGCTTCTATAATCACATCCTTTGTTTCTTCTCTGTAACCTTTGATTAGAATATCGTCCACAAATGGTATAGTCTTTTTTGGTATAAAATCTTTTAGGATTTGATTCATTGCATTCTACATATGTGCCATTGACTTGGTGGCACCTTGAAGTAATGTATATATTTGAACCAAATCTAAAGGAATCTTCATGGTAGTTAAATCCCTTGTCTCTGTTGCCAATTGAAATTGATCATAGCCTAAGTACAAATCTCCAATTGAATAAATGGCATGGCCTCCAAAAGCCTCATCTATTTCATCTATAATAGGACTTAAATCTTTATTTTTAATAATAACTCTTTTAACGGGTTGTATATCTTGAAAAAACCTTAATGCCTCTATTTTCTTTGACACCATGAATCAAAAATTGGAATATGGCCTCATAGAAGATTCAAAGATTTTTCATTTCCATTTTTTCCTTAAGCAGCTCAATTAATTTTAAGAGCTTAGCTCTCAGAATCGGAATGGATTTTAATTCCCATGGTATATGTACAACTGTAAAAATCACCATTGGTGATACTATGTTTGGATGGACATATCTTATTTTATTAGATTTTTATGCAAAAGCCTTCCTATATTTAAAAATATATTAAAAAAAAAATCTCTTTCAAGTTCACTCAAGAAATCACCCTCTTCAATCTTCAACTTCTTGAGTGTTTCTTCTATAAATCAATGTTCGATCCCTTCTAAATTCCTTAGCCTTGGTTCCATTTCAGCTTGCTTTACATGATCTTTGGAATCTTTAGGTAATTGTGTTGCCACAAGTTTAATTTTCTTTGCCACTAATTTATACTTTGTATTCATCCATGCTTCAATTCCAAATACATAGCTATTAATTTCTTTAGCATTATTTCCCACAAATTATTATATTTCCTCATAAAGAGCTCGATCATGAATTCCACTACAACGTCATTGCTATCTCTTCTATCCATCCTTCATTTAAATCCTTCAATTATTACAAAACATCTTCTACAAATCCAATTTCTATCACCATTCTTAAAATAGCTTCATCTTTCAAAAGCATTTTTTTCATCTTTAAAGTTTTTTGAATTTTTCTTAATTTGGTTTTATATCTAGAGTCTAATATACTGATAACTTGAAATACTATACTTGGTCAAACTCAAAATTCTATAGTACATTGAAAAATATAGTAGTAAGTAAGATACCTACACTTGTAAATCTCTATGCTCCACACATGCCTCTTAGAAAACTTGGAAGATCTCTTCAGTGTTTAGAGGTATTTCTCATAGTTGATCTCAATATCTTTTGTGCTTTGGCCTTATTGTGAGAAATTGCACTAAATTTCTTTTATTTCAAGTCTAGATTCTAGCATAATGTAATCCATCATCTAATACCTTAGTTTCCATTCTTGAAGCTATAATATATGGTTGCTGAAGTATAATTGGATACATACTTTAGACTTGCATAAGAAAATTTTGATCCACCTCCATATTCTCAATTTTTGTTTTAACTACTGGGCATGCACCATAAAGGCCTTCTCTTTTGTTGTTTGCTGCTCTCAATATCCATTTGTGGTTGGTATCTATAGGCCATTTTTCTTTTTTATAAACAACCTTTGATATTATATTGATTTTAGATCCATGATCTATATTTCCAAGCTTAACTTGGATTTTTGTTGTAGTCCTTACCTAGTATGGATGAATATACCTTGTTCTTTTTTACTTGTACTCCCCTCATCCACAGCCGATAAATATGTGAGTACTCTTGTTTCATCTTTCTCTCTTACTTTATTTTCTTCTGTTGGAAGATTAATTTGTTCTTCAATCTTACAGTCATCTTTAACTCTTGATTTCTTAATCCTTTCATTTTTAATAGTAGTTTTTTTTAATAATATTTGAAGTTTAGGAGAAAATATGCTTAGTACTTCCATTTCCAAATCTTCATTCAAATCTTCATCTAGGCTTTGCTCTTGGATATCATGAGTATCATTTGTATCTTCTTCATTGCAGTCTACTTTAGATTCAAAATCACATATTATGAAGAACACTTGAGCAATCTCATCACCTTCTTCTTCAGTTATGTAAGTATCAATCGCACTATCCATGATTGTTTTAGTTGTCATTTGAATTTTGTTTTCATTATGTCAATTATAAATTCATTGAAATCTTTTTTTGTTATCCTTAGGGCTTCTTTCAATGTGAATTTGATCTTAGCATCAAGAATCCTCTCTTTCAAAATTCCTTTCATATCTATTGATGTTTCTATATTAGAACAAAACTTATAAGTAAGGCCTTTGACCTTACCTTGTCCTTTTTTTTTTTTTTTTTTTTTCTTTTGCTTATTTTTATTCTCTCTTCTCATTTCTCTTTAGATAGTGGTATGCCTTTTAGGTTCAAAGTTGAGGGTGTAGATCTAGATGGACGGTTGGTTGCTTGGATAGGATCCTCTTTCTTCTTTTCACCTTCATCGTCTTTGCGAGTTTGCCTTTTGTTGGTAGGTTCTCCATCTTTTTCTTCTTTTGTATTTCTTCCCTTCTTCACTTCCATCCAAACATCATAGTCACCATTCTTCTCTTTGTTTTTATCCAAAAAGGCTTTGATGCTTGTAGCATCAATATGATCATCCTACCCAGTTCTCTGTCTAATAGCTTAGATCTCTTGTATCATAGCCTCACACGTTGCATGAAATAAAATTTCAACATTATTTTGCCATGCAATAATTTGATAAGAATCCATATTATTTGAATCTTGAGACTTAGCTCTTTTTGTCCAATCCTCCATCAACTTCTTCATTCTACTTTTACCAAAATTAATATTCAATAAAAAATCTATAATTATATTCTTGATTCATCTTTCTTTAAAGATGATTTGTCCATCCTTTAAAGCTCCAACTTACTCCATACAATTATTGCGGCTATGATTAGTGTCATCACACCAAATACATCCCATTATATAATTTTTTTGTCCTTTTGTTGGCCATGAAGAACCACTTTTTTGATCCTTCTTTAATTCACTTATTTCCACCCTTAATTTCTTTATATCTTTGATTAATCCCTTAAGAGTATCATCATCCATTGTTTTGCCATTTTCAATAATTATAGATGGAATAGATTGGACTGGTGGTGTATTTAAAATTGAAGAAATGATTGGCTCTTTTAAGATGTTTATTGGAATGGCTTCTGCATAAGTTTCTATTCCTATAGATCTCATCTTTTATTGTTTGGCTAGTAAGGTGATAGATTCCTCCACTCTTCTCTAATCTAAGGCAAAACCACCTTTTGTATCCCTCTCTCCCAAAAGCATAAGCAACCTATCTTCTAAAGCTTCATCAACTGCTTGTAAAAATAGCTCAACCTTTTGACCATCCAAGAACCTCCGATGTGATACAGAAAGTTGGCCGTACTTCTTTTCAAATGCTCTAAGTAACTCATTTGGTCCCATTATCCTTCCTAGATGTTGTTCCATCCAATCTTAAAAAAATCTCGTAATTATCCTGTTAGTGTCTTTGTCAAAAAATTCATCTTTCATCCGTTCTTTAAACCTCACTCATATAATTGCAACAGTAGTTATTCTTATATATCGCACTTGATGTTGAATCTTTGGTACCATAGCTAAATCAAAAGTCTCCAACATTTTAGCTTGTAAAACTTGATGGATCTTTATTTTATAAATATAGGCTTTAAGAAATTTGGTGACATTTCTACCATCCAACCAGCTAACCTTGTCAATGACTCCTCAAAGTACCTTTGTAGCTCCATGTCTATCCAAATTAGTTCGTTGTTGTTCCACCAATATGGTAACTGCCCTCAAAAGATCCATGGCTCCAATTATTTTTAGTCCTTCCTTTGAATTTTTCCTTGAATTTGTATCCTTTATAATTTCTAATCTAACTTACTACTCCCAAAGCAACTCTCAAAGGAAGCATCAATATGTCGTAGCAAGAGTTCACTTCGGGTAGATGTAGGGTCCTTCTTTGTATTCAAGTTGGATCCAATATGTACAAAACCTTCTTAAATTTTCCTTTGAGTATTTACAAAACTATGTTTGTAATAAATCAACAAACTTGGAGCTTAAAAATTCATAATCTAAGATCTAATTGTTGTCATATTATGACACAATTATATGATGAAAATATGACTAAAATTGATTTTTTAATTAATATTATATTATATTAGATTAATAAGAATTTAATATATTTTAATAAGGCTTTTATGGAAGCCTCTTAGCCTATTTCTTATCTTAATAGCAAATAGATAAAAGTTAATTAGTATTTTTATCTTTTAGGATATAGAAACTCTTTTATGATCTTAAAAAGACCATAAATTGATAAAATCAGATTAAAAGAGATAAATAATTAATATAGTTGATACTAGGATTAAGTTGAGGATATGATTGGACTAAAAAAATCCTTAGGATAGATTAAATAGATACCCGGGGGTCGACCATTTATGAATCAGAGTCAAAATTAGACCTTTGGTGACTAAAACGACCGCCTAGGATAAAATAAGGGCATTTGAACATTAGATGCTAGTATGGGCAATTTTAGATTTTTTATTAGGATTTTGGTGAAAATTTTGAGTCATTTGGAGTTTTTTTTGAAGGAAATATAGGTGCTCAAAGTGGAGGTATTGACTTGGTACCTGCTGTCACTCTTTTGGAAATAACACACGCACAAAGAAAGCAACAGAGGATCGGCATTTGGGATTGAAGAGAACACTTTTTTGGCTATACTTTACATATATTTCTTGATGAATTCTAAGTCAGGGCAAAGGAGATATTGAAAGTTGAAGTCAGTGCTTGGAATCTAAGGAGTAGTAAGTGATTCAAATTGCTAGTAGTTGTATTTTGAGCTATATCTTGTGTAATTTGATAAGATTTTGGCTAAAAATTTTCAAGAATGTATATCTTCATGTTGCTAAACTTTATATATAAGATTTGTAGTATTTGAATTTTGAGTTAGTGAGATATAATGAAATCAATATACAAATGTATGTGAAGGTGATATGTACCAAACCTGCTACTGAACACACAATATTTGGAGTTTGGTAATGAATTTATAATTGATATTTTTTTATGTAGTAGAAGTTAAGAATATTATCTTGCTTCTCAAAATTTTTTAACTCAATTCAATACTTGGATTAGAAAAAACTGAGTACTAAATTTTTGTAATTTTGAAGAAGATATTATTATTGGTTATTGATTGCTGTTACTACTATTGGTTATTGTTACTGGTTATTGATTATTGTTACTACTATTGGTTATTGTTACTAGTTATTGATAATTATTACTACTATTGGTTACTATTACTACTATTGATTATTGTTATCAAAGCCAATTAACATTATTGGTTATTGGTTACTATCACTACTATTGGTTATTGCTACCAGTTATTGTTGCCACAACCAATTACTTTTATTGGTTATTGATTATTGTTACTGTTGTTGATTATTGTAACTACTGCAATTATTATATTTATGGATTTTTGATAAATTTTGATTGCTGTAGATAAATTGGTTACTAAGTAAGAAGCTATTAAACTAAAAATAAGCTCTACACAATCAGATATCCAATGTATTCCTAGATAGAAAAACATATACTATAACATCGTTCAAATAAGCTTAAAATCTAGGAGTATGGAATTTACACTTTTTTACATTATGACACATATTTTGAGCTACAAATTTATTATTGTTTATTTGATATCACCAAAATCCTAACATGTACCTTTAAAAGTCAAAACCAAACTAGAAACTTGAAAATTCATACTCTAAGATCAAAATAAGGTCAAAATTTGGAAATACAAAACTTACACCTTTGATCATCATTGCACAAATTTTTAGCTACAAATTTGTTACCAATTGTTTGATATCACCAAAACCATAGCAAATACCTTTGAAAGTCAAAATATTAGATACTTGAGAACAAATTTCACCATTTCTCTCATGTCAAAGTCTTAATTGACATGAAATTTTAGACATAGGCTCTTTATAGCATAAGTGACATGTACACAAAAAATGAGCTTCAAATTTGTTTTGAAGCTTAAATTCTAGCTTAAAACCAAAACCCTCTATTTCTCTAATTTCTTCAAAATCCTAATTTCAATTTGCTAGTTTTAACTATGCATATTTCACTCATTCTAGATTCAATTCTATCTATCCTTGGACATGAAATGTTCAACTTAAAGTCTAATTTTTAATCCAATTCTCCAATTTCTTTCTAGTATCTTAAATTTCCTAATATGCATAGAAAAGTGATAGTAGATATGAAATTAGTAGCCTAAGTTTAAAGAAGCATAACTCTCTCATCCAAGCTTCAATTCATGCATTTTTTCTATCTAAACTCATGTCAAGAAGCTCTCTTTTCTGAATACTTCTTTCTTGTTTATAAAAAAAGAGCTTCTCTTTACTTACGAATTCACCAAAGAAGTCACAGCCAACATCTTTAAAATCCAAGTCAAAAAATAATAGTTTAAAGTTAAAGAAATACCAAATCTAATCTTTTAAGTTGGTACTATTAATGGCAGCCAACTAATGCAATCCAAACTTCTATTTATCTTTAATAAAAAACTAAATACAACCTCAAAGTCAAAGTTCTTCTTACATCTTTAAATATAACTCTGAATCTACTAAAATCAAAGATTAGAAGGAAAATAAAAGGAATAAAAGAAGTTTTTAAGGCTAAACCAAAGATAAAATTAAGGTTAAAGATAAAATAAAATTTAGCCAGAATTTTAGAAAAGAAAAAAGAAGAAAGTAGTAAAATTTCTCCCTAACTTTAAAAAATTAGATTGGTAAGAAGAAAAAAGAAATTAATAAAAGTTCAAAAAAAAGTAAGTCAAGTAAGGTTTCTATACATGAATGTATTTACATCACAATGACGACAAGGATCACAATGTCGTAATATGTGAAGTCTTGCTTGAGAATGCTCTGAGTACGTAGCTATGGAAGGTAGAATGAAAATTGTAACAACAAAATCCTAATTCTAATAGAACACTAACAATGATAAACAAGCTTTGATCAAATCCAGAGAAACCTCTTAAGAATTCCAAAGAAAAAATAAGAAATCTTAAAGAAATATTAGAATAATTACAAACATATCTCAAATATATCTCAATTCAATCTTAATTTAATCTTAGTTAAAATTCTATTGGACTTCATTCAAACTTTAGGCCAAAAATTAACTAAATCTTAAATTCTAAACAAACTCAAATAAAATCCTAAATCCTAAATCAAATCCTAATCAAACCCTGATCAAACCTCAAATTTTAAACAAAATTCTAAACCCTAAACTAAATCCTAATCCTAAATCTAATCCTAACCAAATCCTAAATCCTAAACCAAATCCTAATCCTAAATCAAATCCTAACCAAATCCTAATCGTAAATCAAATCCTAAGTAAACTTTAATCCTAAATCAAATCCTAACCATATTCTAACCCTAAATCAAATCCTAACCAAATCCTTATCCTAAATCAAATCCTAACTGAATCCTAAACCCTAAATCAAATCTTAATCAAATTTTAAACTCTAAACCAAATCCTAACCAAATCCTAGTAATTTCTACAATAAATTTAAATATCAATAACTAATAAATGAACCATTGATCTTAACATAAATTTTTTATACTTCTTAAAAACTAAGTTAAAATTAAGCACAAAATATTTTAAAAGGATCGAAATCATCAAATAGACGATAACTTTAAAAACGTGCTCAGGTATTGGCCGGCCTCCTTCTCCAACCTTGATGCCAATCTTCCAGAGCTAATATCTTTCTTTTTCACAATTCGATTGATCTCAAAATTCTCATACATATAGAAAAACAAGTCTAATATCCTCTCGCATAAATTTTATTCCAATTCAACTAGTAGATTGTAAGAAATCTTAAAAATCCTAATTGAATCTAAAATTCTATTATCTGAGATCTTAACCCATTTAAACCTCAACAACCTTCAATTCAATTATTAGATCAAGTTAAGATTCATAGCACAAATTAAGCACAACTATGACCATTAATTCAAAAAAATTTATCCATAGATCTATTACAAAACTCTTGAAATCACTAGAAACATCAACTCTATTTTATTTCACAAAACCCAAGTCATCCAAAAACAATCTTGACTTTGTAAAGCTCTTACAAAGTCATAACAATTCCAAATCATCCAAAACTAATGCTCATAGAAACCTTATCCAATTTTCTATCAAATTCTACTCTTCGATCTGCAAAAGAATCCCAAAGTCGTCATCGAGACTCGGTTTTGTGCCTCAAGATCTGATTTCGACCGTGATTCATAAGTGGCCCTCTCTGGATATCAATATCTAGTTTTTCTAAGTAAATTTTATAAGAATTTATTTTTAACTTTCTTTTAAAGATATTTATATTATTTTTTTTCCAATATACTTTGTTTTGCCTTATTTATGGTCCTATTAAGTAAGTAGAAGTCACATTTCTAAAAGGCACTATTGGTATCTTTTAGTTTTACTATCCTTTTCACTATTAACTATATTTTTAAGATAATTTGCTCTTATAATTTGAAGTAAGATATCCTACATTATAATAATTTCTACACTCTTTCATCTATTAGTTATGTTACATCATGACAATGGTGAGCTACCATATATGCTGTTGAATTCGAAAACCTTGTTTGTGACATGGACTGGAATGACAAAGCTGATATCAATCAATTTTGATATGGATTAAAGATTAATGTCAAAAACTTGTTATTGACAATGCCAAAGATAAAATCTTTGAAATAATTTATTATTCAAGCTATTGCATGTGACAATTGATTATTTGAAAGACATCAAGAATAGAGATATGGCTTGAGAAGAATAAATCAAATAATAATGGTAGCTTCTAAGCTTTCAAAAACTAATTTTCAAGGCTAGAATCAATGCAAATTTATATGGTATGTCTTAAATTCCTTATAAAGAAGAAAAAGAGTCGACAATATCAAGAAGGCTTATACTTATATTGTGGAGAAACTAAACATATTATTCAACATTTTCCAAAGAAACAATACAATTACAAAATGAGAAGCACGATTGCTAAAGAAGACAATGTATTGAAAAATAAGTTGCTCTAGCTATAATAGAGACCATGCAGTTGGAATCATATACAACATCTAATAAAGGTCCTATTCTCTCCTTTGATCTATCACCTTGTTTTACAATTGAAGTCTATTTATGACTGAAAAATCACAAAGTCTTAGCCTTATTGGATTCAAGAACCTTAGTTTGTTTTATAGATGAAGACTTTGTCAAAAAAAAAAAGAGATATCATTAATTAAGAAAATCAAACACGTGCATGTAGAAGTAATAGATGGGCATTTATTGTCTTTTGGGGGTGTTATACATAAAATTCTTCTTGTAGAAGTAGTAACTAGTAGTCACAATAGTTTACTGATATTTAATATAATTAAATTGTATTCTAATTCAATTTTTTAGTATTATTGCAATTAAAAAGATATAATCCTCAGATAAACTAGATTTTTCACAATCTTGATTTTTTCATAGTTTAGCCCAAGGTCCAGCTAAGCAAGTAGAAATCCATAAGTTTAGTACATCTTAATCCTTATTAGTAGGTGGGAGAGCTTTCATGCATGCCAAAAATAAAAGGCCATCTTTTGATATATATGCCATGTCTATTGCTGATGGTGAAAAGATATCAATTGGTATTCCTAGTCAGTATCAAGATTTCTAGGACGTTTTTTAAAAAAAGAATGTAGATATTCTTCAAGAGCATTGTCCTTATGATTGTTCCATTGATCTTTAAGAAGAAATTTATCTACTATTTGAACCAATCTATAGTCTATCACAAAATAAATTAGTTACACTCAAAGAATACATTGATGAGAACTTAGCTAAGAACTTTATATGCCATTTTAAATCTTCACCTAGCTCTCTTGTCTTTTTTGTGAAAAAGAAATATTGATCTTTGTAGATGTGTGTAGATTATTGAAGACTTAACAAGATCACTATTAAGAATAAGTATCCTCTATCTTTGATTTAATGACTTTTTGATCAATTAAATTAAGTAAAGATCTATACAAAAATAGAT
This sequence comes from Physcomitrium patens, assembly GCF_059467195.1. Lineage (NCBI taxonomy): Eukaryota > Viridiplantae > Streptophyta > Bryopsida > Funariales > Funariaceae > Physcomitrium > Physcomitrium patens. The sequence goes on along the minus strand of NC_143428.1, from coordinate 2,569,387 downwards.
CTATGAGGAGTATATAACTTGGTCGACATTAAAGAAGGGGATGAATAGAAGATTATTTTTTGAACTAGGTATGGACATTTTGAATATAATGTCATATTTTTTGGACTCACGAATGTACCAACTACTTTTCAAAATCTAACAAATGATGTCTTTTGTGAATTTCTTCATGATTTTGTTGTTTATTATTTGGATGACATTTTAATCTATTCTATGAACAGAGAAGAGTATGAAGTTCATGTTCTTTATGGTCTACCATCACCAACACATATTTAGCTCTATATGAAGTAACAATAAGTGATCCAATAAAGTCCAAAGATCAGCACTAATCTAAATCCATAATAAGTAAGAGCTTCAAGTAAGGTGATAAAGTATTAAAGCTTGATCTAACTTGATTACACATTTCACACCGAGAAAAATATGCGGCCACTTATTGATACTTACCACTCCACCAATATTGATTATGCAACATAAAATATGTTCTATGCACCTCAAAATATCTAAGTTTTTTATATACTTAGGATATTAATGAGGCTCTTTGATCTGGCCTTAAAATTATGCATTTAATTCTATCAAATCATAAACAAAATAATTAATTATTCTTCCAACAAAATTTTGTTATTCGATGGCTAATCCTATTTCTTTCTATATTAGAGATAGGTGAAAGAAATGTTCCTTATTGAAGCTTATACAAGACTGTAAGATCTTTGTACACATTACTAATTACTCAATTCCTATCCAATTCTTCATCTAGATTGTAGTTAAGAACCATGGTTGTAGAACCTAATATTAAAGTCAAATATAAAGCTGCATGCCATCTAAGAATTGTTTGTTGATTACAATTTCTATGCCATTGAATTCTAGTTAAGTCTTCTTTTGAAAGACATGGATTACAAGAAAGTCCATCAACATCCAAATTTATAATTTGTACTTCATATTCAATCTTAAAGTTATATTTTTGAAGCAACAAAGTCCATCTTGCAAGCTTATCAGTAAGCTTATGTGACTCCATAAGCCACTTCAAAAGTTGATGATTAATTACCAATATGAAATACTGACTATATAAGTAAGGACAAAAGTAAGCAATGGTCCAAATTGCTATTAAAGCTTCTTCTTCATAAGATGAATAATTTGACTCTACGTTGCTATTACTTCTAGAAGCAAATGCAATAATATATTTCCATCGTACATTATGATTGTTGTTTTACTTATTCTAATTAATCTAATCAGAGTAAACCTGTATAGGGAAATTCAAACACAGGGAAAGAATATCGCTTGAGCTTACACATTAAGGTCACACAATTAACTGTATTCCGCACTACTAAAAACACCCAGAAAATACTACAATGCTTTCTACTTCTTAATAATACTCCACCATCACTGATAACAATAACGTGTAATCCCGCACTATCCTAAATGACAGGACATAATCATACTATAATCCAAACTCTGGAGTTCTTCACCATCAACTGCCTTCACATTACAGTGTTTCACACAAACATAGACTCATTCTCTCTGCTGAACTACAATCAGATTTCAGCATTCAATCTTTCTTCTTTCCATTTAATAACAATCATACTTCCATTCCATAATTCACTTTCACAATATTCAAAAATTTTTAATCTTCTTATTCAAAGAAAATAACAAACAAAAGAAAAGAGGTAGCACCAAGCTTACCCCGGCTCACACTATCACAGTGTCGCCCTTACTTCCTCTCTCCCATCTTCTTTATGCTACCACAAGATACCAACTGCTACATCTCTAATGAAAACTGCTTTTTCTAACTATTCATCTATTTTACCTACTGAACTATCTTTTCAACAGTCATCTATTCTTATTTACACTATAAACTAAGTATCTACAATTCAACAAATAACTACTTATTCTACATAGCCCTACTCCCATCTGTGCAGTGTCCCCGCAAACATAGAATCGATACATAACTAAAAAAAACTTCTCTAAAATTTCTATTTATCTGATACACCCAATTGATCAATTACTACATTATCCATTATTGGTTCCACTGATTCTGGCTCTAGTGATATGTCTTCATCCTCTTCCAATATTTCAAGCGACTCCTTTCTCAACTGGGTTGAAAGATCTTCATTGTATTCTCTCAATTCACGGATCTGAGCTTCCAGTTTCAGGATCTGGGCATCGCAAAGTTCCAACTGATGTTGCTGCGGACTCACCCCTTCTGGGACATCTTCAATCGATACTTGAGATTGGCTCCTCACAGTTAACTCTTCCGTCAGTTTTGATACCTCATTTTATAAAACTTCAATTTCAGACCTCATTTTTCCCATTTCACATCTCAATTGGTCACACAATAACGCTTTCTCTGTCGCCAATAATTCTGTCTTGTCCACTTCCGCTTGCAACTGGCATTTGAACTTCTCCCGTTCCAAATCCCATGACTTCCTATTCTGAATCAATTCGTTCCATTGTCCTCCCACAATCCTTGAAATCTGTTTTTTTTCCTTTGTCCAAGCTTCATATTGGAGAACCAATTTCCGCTCCAGGACCAACTTGGCTTCTTCAATTTCTTGAATCCTCATTTCTTGCTTCCTAATTTTTCGATTTTGATCCGATATCCTTTTTTTACTATCCTCCCAATCCTGTTTACTTCTGTCTTCTACATCCAATACTCGTACTATATAATATATTTGCGAAATGTGCTTCAATATGGCATTTTTAAGAGATACTCCTTCAGATAATCGACCTTCTAGAAACGCCAACTGGTTGATATCTATCAATAATGGAACTTGATTCTCCTCTTCCACCGCAACACCACTTGGAACCCATCTCGCTTCGATAACTGGAGCTACCCCTTAAACCACTATATGACTTGATTCTCCAATTTCGTGTATTACATCCACTGCATTGTGATTCTGTGCCAACAAATTTCGTTCTCTCTGCAAAGGTGCTGACACTGGTATAGGATTTTCTTCTTCTGATGGTGGTTGACGCAATGTGTGCGCGATGACAGCATACACATAATTTGAACAAAGCAAGGATGTGAACTTCTTCAATTTGAACTTGGCTCCTATCTCCACATGAATACGAGTAGCTACGTAAGCCACCCAGTTGAACACCATTCCTTCAAACGTCCCTACTGCTGCATACAATAATCGTTTTGACACATATATGGGGTATCGATACAATCCTAACCGCCTCAGCACGAACCGCAACCATTCCACATATTCTGGTGTAATCGCCTCCTGAGTCCGCCATCCTTGGCTCCTTTCAAAGGATGATATTCCTCCCTTGAAATATCTACCTGGGCTGAAATCGCTTGACTCATTAGTCCCTACTGCCATCTCTCCAATGGGAAGAATCAATACCTTTTCCAGGATTATTTCATCAATCCCAATAATTCGCCCTTGAACAACACTCGATCCATCCTCGGGGTCGTAATTCTCAATGTATTCTTCCACTAATGACACATTGATTGATGGTAAACGCTCTGAATGGTGTAAAAACTGGAACAGCTTCGCAGTCCAAAAATCCCTTATTTTTCTCTGCGTCCAACAGATTTCTAACTTCATCGACTCCATATTGGTAACGATTATCATAGCCGGTGGTTTTGCTGTGCGTTTAGCTCTCACATTTTGGCCACTTTCATCTCTGTCTACAGCTCTCTTGATACTTTCAATCGCCATGACTCAAACGCTTATAGGTCCTAACCGTCAATGCGACTCTCCAGTATGCCCGAAACACTAAAATGAAATACAAACAAGCAACAACAGAATATAACACCACAGAATAATCCTTAATAGGAGCCCCACTCCTATTCTATTACCTAGTGATGAGAACGATAATATGGTACCTATACTGTCCATTTCGCACTTCCTTCGCATCTGACATAATAGTAATAACTAAATATCCTTGCAGCCGTCTCTATGCCTTATACCATAATTAGGTCCCTCCTGAGTCCATTCAAAGTCCCCTCCCCTCAAATGAAATAAAATCCATTCCGGGTTTTAGTTATTATATAACCGTAAACGATTCCCATTAATGCGGATATTGAAACGATGGCCCGTGAAATCCTCCAATTGAACAGACCCATTGGAAAATCCTTCAATTACGCGATATGGCCCATGCCAGCAAACTTGAAATTTTCTTGAAAAATGATTGAATCGGCTGTCATACAGCAATACCAAATCATTGGGCATAAAACACTTCGGTCGCAGTTTACTATCATAGTAACTCTTCCTCCATTTTTGAGTGGCTTCCATGTGGAATAGAGCGACAGCCTGTATTTCATCCAATTCTTCCAATTTCATCAACCGAGAGTGTAATGACTCGGTGTCATTGAGGCGTTCGTCTAACGCAATACGTAAACTGGGAACCTCCAATTCGATAGGTAAAATTACCTCTTGACCGTAAACTAATTGGAACAGAGTAGAGTAGGTAGTTACTTTATAGACAATACGATAAGCCCACAAAGCTGCAAAGAGTTTGGTCTCCTAATGAGTACCGGCCCCTAAAATTGTCTTACTCAAGACTTTGCACAAAATACCGTTGGTCTTTTCCGTTTGCCCATTGGCACGAGGATGATAGGGAGTGGCCTTACGATGCTTGATCTCATATGTGGTCGTCAAGGCGACGATGGTAGCATTGATGAAATGAGTGCCTCGATCGCTGACCAATTCCTTAGGACACCCAAAGCGAGTGATAATATTTTCATACAAAAAAGTTTCCACCGTACTGGCATTATCGGTGCGGGTAGCAATCGCCTCTACCCATTTGGTGACATAATCTGTGGCGACTAAGATATACCGCTTTTGACCAGGTTTTGACGCAGGTGCAATGGGACCAACAAAATCAATACCCCATTTTTCAAATGGGACCTGGGCCAAGATTGGTACTAACGGCATGGCGGAAATACCCATAGGTCGACCAATTTGTTGACAAGGATCACAATGGCGAACAAACTGGTGGGCATCAGAAAACATTGTGGGCCACCAATATCCGACCATTAAAGCCTTGCGAGCAGTGTTATCTCCCGCAAAATGACCACCACAACTATCCAAATGACAATCGGTAAATATCGACTGTACTTCACTGGGAAAGATACAGCACCGTAAAAGACCATCTCGGCCTTGTTTATACAAAGCATTACGAATCATCGTGTATGGGGCACTCTTCAGAATAAGGCGCTTCTTAAGCTTGTCCGTGAAAGTCGACGAAAAAGTATGGAAGGTGAAAAACTGAATAATTTTGCTATACTCAGGGGATATCACATCCACCACAAATAATGTGGCGTTGGGAAGATCATCGAGAACAGGCTCGTTGCCGAGAATATTAGACAACCGGAATAAATGATCCGCGTTCGCATGTTGCTTCCCAGGTCTGACAACCATCGTAAAATTGAACTCATAGAGGACTAAGACCCAGCGAGCAATGCGCCCACTCAATTGAGGCTTATTAATCAGATATTTGAGAGCATGATGATCGACATAAAATACAAACGAATACCCAAGCAAATAGTGCCAAAATTTTTGAACCGAGTATATCATACCCAACGCCTTTCGTTCAGTAGTAGTATAGTTGCATTTGGCAGCCACCAATTGTTGACTGGCATAATATATGGGATGATCTAATCCCTTATCATCCTTCTGGCTTAACATCGAGCCAATAGCAACATTGGATGCATCAACATACACATGAAATGGCTTTGTCCAACAAGGAGCCACCAATATTGGTGCAGAGACCAATTTTGACTTTAAGACCTCGAAGGCTATGGTACACTCCTTGGTCCAGAGGGGACTAGTACCATCGGACGGAGGTTTCTTCAGTAAGTTCGTTAAAGGTTGACAAATAACCGCAAACAAACTTATAAATCGTCGATAATAACTGACATGACCAACAAACCCTCGAACACCGGAGACTGTCTCCGGTCTGGGCAAATTCATGATATGCTGCACTTTGTCAAAATCCGTAGCAATACCACCACTGGAAACAATATGGCCCAGTAATTTTCTGGACGAAACACCAAATTGGCACTTCTCCGAATTCAACGATATCCCAAATTTGGCATACTGAGCCAAATATTTGCCTAAACAATGAAGATGATCTTGTTTGGTACTGAATGTACAAAAGTCATCAAAAAAGATCTCCATAAACATCCGGAGATAGTCTTGAAAAGCCTGAGTCATCACGCGCTGGAACGTGGCTGGGGCGTTACATAACCCAAAAGGCATCATGTGATAAGCAAATGTGCCCCAATCTGTAGTAAAGGTTGTCTTGAGCTGGTCTTCTTTTGTAATTTAAACTTGATTATACCCGGAGAAACCATCGAGAAACAAATAGCATTCGTGATTGGCGACGGCGTCCAATATACTATCCGTGAATGGTAACGGAAAATAATCTTTCTTGGTGGCTGCATTAAGTTTCCGGAAATCTTGACAAATTCAGATTTTTCCGTTCTTTTTCGACACCATTACAATTGGAAAAACCCACTCACTATTCGGTACCGGGTAAATGAAATCCACCCCAAGAAGCTTGTCTAATTCTTCCTTCACCATAAGGAAATATTTAGGATTAAGGCGATGTTGTCTCTAGCGTATCGGTTTAGCGTTTTCTTCCAATATGATACGATGTTCACAGACATTAGTGGGAATACCTTGTAGATCATCATAAGTCTAAGCAAAAGCGGATTTATGATGTAAGAAAAATTTTGTCCAACAGGTCAAGTCTTGTTCCTTAATACCTTCGTAGACCTTAATAGCCGAGGTTCGACTGTGGTCGTTAAGTTAATAGTTTGACATACAGGTTCAGCAACAATACTCTGTTTCAATTCTCGCAGTGATTTAAAGTTACTCGATATGTCCGACATATGCGAAGTAATGAATCCCGTCTCGAGGGCACTAATATGGTGTACATCGTACTGAGGTTTCCAGTCAATACTAACATAAGCAGAGTTTTCCGAATCCTTCGGGTATATCAAGTACTCCCCCGGACCTCCACATTGGTACACCACCTCAGGATACTGTGTTGCCTCCACATTAGCCTCCGTACTCGGTACTTCTGTATCATCCTCAGAGCTAAGCTCTACGTCCGACGTCAATTCAGATATTGACAACTGAGACTCCCCGTGATAGCGTATTGGGTACATTTGTAACACCATTTTATCTACACCCTTATCAATTGTCAAAGTATCCCTACCCCAATCGTTCTTGGCCTTTGCTTGATACAGCCAAGGTTGTTCCAATAAAATAGGGTAAGATAAAATCAAACGTTGTAAGCGAAATACAATGTAGTCAATTTCATATGCAATACCTGCAATTATAGTTTGAACACTTCGTAAAATACCCATTGGCTTAACTCGGCTATGATTTGCCATCCGTAATACCAATATCGTGGGGACTAATTGTTCCAGATCTAAAGCATCCATTGTATCAGCGTTCATTAAATTGACACTGGAACCTCCATCTACCTGGACGCCAGAGATCAGAACACCATCAATTGAAACATCAATGGTTGGTGCACCTGGATCAGGGTTCAAACTAACTTCACAAACTTCTATATTATGATGCCGATGTCTTGTTAGGGATGAATTCAAGGTAGAACGATACTCTGGTGCGACTGCTAGAAGTTGCTTCATAGAAATTGAAGGCCGAATAATATCCAAATCCTTTAAAATATTGTAGGGTTCCATATTTAGGATAATTCTTAATATAGTAGGTTCTGGCTGTTGCCTACAAGATGTTGTAGTTGGTGGAGGTCTAGTCTCTTGCCTTACTACCACCTTACCCCTCCGATACTCTCTTTTAGCAAGTATGCCCACAGCTTCAGAGACTTTTTTCTAATCAATACTAAGTCCATTGTCCTCTGTATTATCCTCCAATAATAATTCCAACTCTCTTTGTAAATCATTGTCAGCTGATTGAAGAAATAACTCCACCTTATCATTTTCAAGTGTAAGCTTTTCCACTCGAGACAATTGAAGAAACTGTCTTTCAAACTATCAAAATAACTTTGTTGCAACCAATTCCTTGTTAGATTTATTGACCCATTCCATAAACGATTTTCTTGTCACCCTTTCTGCATCTTCCAAAGAATACTCTTCTTTTAGCTGAAGGGTAAAATCCTCCCATTTCTCTCCATGAGTTTTAATAATCCCCTTTATATGCTCACGAAGCTTTGGTACAATTGCAAGCTCAAATATTAGGATCATATCTTTCTCCGACACTTTATTGAGCTCCATCTGTCGAGAATAATACTTAAGATACTTGAAAATATTTCTTCTATCAAATTGATCCAAGAAACCAACAACAGATTGTAAGGCTTTAGTAGCCATTGTCTCCTTGCGTTCCACAACTTGCTGTTGTTGCATAAAAAGTATAAATGCTTGAAACATTTGAGTTGTAGCAGGATCAAGTTGCAATGGAGATTCTCCAATGCAATTCCTACTACCACTTCCTTGCCCCCCTTCCATAATAAAAGCCAAAATATTTCTTCAAAACTCTCTACTCCATAAATTTTCACGTCGGGTTCACCAGGTCTGTCGTATGGTGTGATTTGCTATCTGGGAATACATTGGGTATCTAGCTGTAGAGAGTGTACCTTAAACCATTATATGATTCTTTTCTTAGCTTCCAAAAAACTCCTTTATTTTTGTATAAAACTCCAAATATAACAAAATCCCTTCAAAACATATTTTTTCCGCGAAGGGTTTTCTCGCCTGGAACTTTAAAAAATCGTAACTATTGATCTAACTGTTCAGTTTGTTTCAAATTTACAAGATAGGTAGAATTTACTCTTGAATTGTACCACAAAAAAAACCAACTACAAATTCACTCCCGATCTTCTGGCATCTAAGAAACCCTAGCAGACACTCCAAATCCTAATTTACAAGCACCCAAAAACTATTTTCCTTATATCTCAAAAATCCAAACTCCAAATGTCATAAAACTTATGCACAAAGTTTAGTAACATGAAATTACACATTCCTTGAAATTTTGAGCCAAAACCTCATAAAATTGCTTAAGTTATAGCTCAAGAGACAAACACTAGTAAATCGGTTTACTTACTACCCTTAGATTGCATGTGCTGACTTCAAAATCCAATAACTCCTTCATCCCAACTTGGAATCCAGTAAGCAATATGTAAAAAGTAAAAGTGCTCTTTCCAGTCGCAGTCGCCGATCCTCAATTGCCGTCCGTACGGGTGCATTATGCCCAAAAGAGTGACAGTAGGTCCAAAACTAACACCTTAACTTTGAGCGCCTATAACTTCTTCATAAAAACCCCAAATGACACAAAAATTGTACCAAAATCTTAACCAAAAACCTAAACCTTCTGACCCTAGCCTTCAAAGTTCGAATGGCCTCGAGAAACTAACCCTAATCCCTAATATGGCCTCGGGCAGCCTCCTCAAAGCCCATTGGTCATGATTTTTGACCAATAGGAATAGAGATTTTTATTTTTCATCTCCATTCATCTATATTGGTGCCCTAATTCCTCCCTTTGCTACCAAAATCCTTCTTCAATCCTTTTTCTTATAAGATTTACATAATTTATGCTCTAAACACCAAATAAAAGAACCAAAAATAAATTTTCAAATATCACCAATGTCCAATAAAGGTGACTCTAAATATTTAGAAGTTACTATCAACCAAAACCAATCTTAAAAGCCACTATCAAAAAGAAATTAAAGTTATACAAATTCTATAGTAATCTTTTTAAACAACCTCTTCTCAAAGTAATAATCAAATTATATCCTACAACCAACTAAAATCTACTAACATGGCTCTTACCATGTTACTTAATAAATTATATATTAAGTACATAATTACATTATTTTTATATAGTAGCCGAACCACAACACGACAACGCAATGGCTTTTTTGCACCCCCATGAGGCATATTGGGTGTCTCCACCGGTATATACCTATTAGGTTTGTTCCATGTAAGTTGAGAAAACGATTCTGGTTATCCCGGTTGTACTTAGTTCAATGGCATCGATGGAGCATATGGTTGATACCCATGCTGCTCCTTACCATAGTTCTGAGGATTTGATACAAACCCCTGATTATAAGTAGAATTCTGAAAATGATTGACTGCTCGATTTTGTCGGTTAGATCGATTTTCATGCCATCCAAACGTATTTCCTGTTTGAACTTGATTGATATCCCATGGATTTGGTGGAATCATGGTCGGATTACTGAATTCTTATTGTCTTTGCAAATTCCAACAATTAGCGGTTAAGTGCTTGCCTCCACAAAATGTACATTTATTCAACACTTGTGAAGGTGTCGGGCATTCCGTTACCAAATGACCGTGGCCCTGACAATTACTGCACCATACATTGGTCCTAGTATTGGTTGGCTTTTGCCTCTTCTCCTTATCTTTGGCCATATTAACGGCCATTTCCTCCATTTTCTTTGTCAAGTTCAATAACAAGACTTCATTAGAATCTTTTGAAGCTGATATAATTTGTTTTTCTGCCAAAGTTGACTCTTGTATTTGATATGGAAAATATGGAGCATACGCCGTTGTGACTTGCAGTGGTAAAACTTGCAATGGCGTAACATTAACTGGCCCCTGAGTATTGGCACTTGAATGGGCCACTGTTTTGATCATCTATGGATAACTACCCAATGATCCGTTCAAAGCCGGATATTGATAATTGCTTTGAATTGGTATCATCATAGCACTCGCAGTTAAAAACTGATCATAATGGCATTCCTCCCAAATCTTGGCTCTATCAAGGGATGCAGATACCGTAACTAGTTGAGCTTCTTTTACAAACATTTTTAGCTCTGGTGGGTGCAAACCATTTATTAATATAGATAATATAAATACCTTCGGCATTTGGTGGTTCGGCCACTTACTAAGTATATCAGCCACTCGGCCATAGTACGATTCCATCGCCTCTCCTAAGATCATTTTGCTATTCATTAATCTTCCTCGAAGACGGTCTTCAAAACCAATTGGTTAAAAATGGGTCAAAAATGCATTCTTCAATGCTTCCCAGTTTGAAAATTGACCAATTGGTTAACGGTTATACCATTCAAACGTCGTATCCTTTAAGGTTGCTGGCAACCATCGTAACCAAATATCCTCGATTCTCCCATTATTAGCGACACATGCTGTCAAAAATTGTGACAAATGTTGATCTAGATCCGCACCCAGAAAGCCCCTAAAGGTAGATAATGGAGCCACGCTAGTTGTGCGATCACTCACAGTACCTATTTGTACTGCTATGGGAACCGTTGGACCTTCCGTCGTCATTGAATTTGATAATGTGACACTTAATCGTTTATTAATATAGTCTGCATCTCTGTCAAATATATTTTCCGAACTTTCCACCCTGCTCAATTTGCTATTATTATCCTTGAAAAAGTTTATTGGTTGAATAGGAGGTAAGAATGACGGATTTTGAAACACACTGAATTGGCCCTTATTGACCAATAATTTATGCCACTCTATAGAACCAGTTTTGACGGAATCGGCAGTTTCCGCTATTGAAAACATACCCAATGGAGTACCCAATTCTTCTGTGATTCCCCCACTCTCAGTTAATGGTCTCAGAAGAAATCCTAGCCTATTGACCAAATTTTTCGCAAGTGCTCTTAACAATTTCTCTAATGGTATATACTTCTGAAATATTAGATGTCGATTAGTTTCTGGGTATGCTCGAATATGACGACAGGTATGCAACCATGGCTTAATCCAGCTTTGTCTATGATTCCTTTTTAACTTTCTTTGTTGCTCGTTTTGTAACAAATTTCTTGCTTACGATCTCTCTATTCTTTTTCTTAATTGCCATATTTTCTTTATTGTTAAGTTCTCATTCTTAATAACCATGCTCTTTCATTATATTCTTCTGCGACTGCTACCTATTTTCTATCTACTTCAACCAGCAGTTAATACCTAACACTCGATGCTATTATCAATTTCTCTGGCAGCGGCGCCAAAATGTGATTGTCGTTTTACTTACTCTAATTAATCTAATCAGAGTAAACCTGTATAAGGGAATTTGAACACAGGGAAAGAATACCACATGAGCTTACACGTTAGGGTCACACAATTAACTGTATTCCACACTACTTAAAACACCCAGGAAACACTACAATGCTTTCCACTTCGTAATAATACTCCACCATCACTGATAACAACAACGTGTAATCCCGCACTATCCTAAATGACAGGACATAATCATACTATAATCCAAACTCTGGAGTTCTTCACCATTAACTGCCTTCACATTATAGTGTTTCACACAAATACAGACTCATTCTCTCTGCTAAACTGTAATCAGAATTCAGCATTCAATCTTTCTTCTTTCCATTTAATAACAATCATACTTCCATTCCATAATTCACTTTCACAATATTCAGAAATTCTTAATCTTCTTATTCAAAGAAAATAACAAACAAAAGAAAAGAGGTAGCACCAAGCTTACCCCGGCTCACACTATCACAGTCTGGCCTTTACTTCCTCTCTCCCATCCTCTTTATGCTACTATGAGATACCAACTGCTACATCTCTAATGAAAACTGCTTTTCCTAACTATTCATCCATTTAATCTACTGAATTACCTTTTCAATAGTCATCTATCCTTGTTTACACTATAAACTAAGTATCTACAATTCAACAAATAACTACTTATTCTACATACATCATCTTTTTGTATCAAGACTGCTCCCAATCCTACTGCATTCTAATTTATTTATAGTTAAAAAAGTCTATTAGCATCTGGACATGGAAGTACTAAAGTTGAATCCAACTTTTGCTTCAATATGTTGAATGCATGTTGTTGCTTCTAACTCCAAGTCTATAATCGATCTTTATTCATGAAAATAATTAAAGGCTTCGCAATGATGCTAAAGTTTTTAACAAATCTTTGGTAGTAATTTGCCAATCCTAAGAAAGCCCAAAGTCATGAAATATTCTTTAATGTCACGATTTTTTGCAAGGCATCTATCTTTACTTGTTGTGCGCCAAGAGCTCCTAAGATAATCATATGTTCTAAGGATAGTAATCATTGATGGAAGAATTTACACTTTTCATGATGCAAGTATAATGTCCATTGCCATAATCATTCAAAAACTACTTATAAATGCTTCACATGATCTTGTGGGATGCTACTAAAATTAATAACATCATCAATGTAGTATCTAAAAAATAACAAGCTAAATAAAACTTGATCCATCATCCATTGAAACTCAACTTGTGCATTCTTAAGACCAAATGGAAAAAATTTCTAATAATAGATTTAATCTTTGTCATCTTGATCAACTCTCCAAAATGTTGTCTTTATTTGATCTTCAACAAAAAATGGTGATTGATGAAAACCAGATCTTAAATTTGAAGTGTTAAATATATGAAAAAAATTTATTCAATCAAATAATTCTTTTAGCATTGGATATTGATCAAACTTAATCTTATAATTAATTAGATGGTAGTTTCCACACATCTATCTCTCTATCCAATTACTAAAAATATCTTTCTTCAAAGAGATAACTATAGCACAAGTATATTCACTATTAGAAAGCTCAATCAATCCTATAGCCAATAACTCTTGGCAACAGACTTGGATACTAGCTTTTTTGGAGGCATTAAGCTTGGAAGGTTGTCAAAAGATTGGGTGATCATCTTCTAATTGAATGTGAATAGGTTTGCTTTTATAGCCTTTAAGATCTTCAAGAATAAAGGCAAAACAATTGCGATATAAGCAGATAAAAGCTTGTATCTTTTGTGCTTTGGCATGAGTAAGATATTGCCCTAATTCTAATAGCCAGTCATCAAATTTTGTGGTCTCTTTTTTCACCAAAGGAGCCCCATTATATGCCAATATGGCCTTTAATTACTAATCTATTGAAGAAACAACTCTTATGCCTCCAACATCTTCACTTTTAACTAATTAAGAAATTTCATCACTACAATATTTGTATGAATTAGAAATGTTGGTAGAATATAGAGTATCTTTTAAAAAAAATCCATGAAAGAGTTTCTTGAGCATTTTTTTTCACTAAGTCTTTAGCTAAAATTGCAAAGACACTTTGAGCTTGTAGCTCATCTATTGCATGCCTTTGTAAGCAAATAAATAACTTAGATTCTTCAACCTTCATAAGTTCAAGATCTACTATCCTATCACCATTGTTTTTTAATGTCAAAGTACTAATGTGGTTTTAAAAATGCTTTTTAATAGTAAAGCATATGCTAAAAATCCATATCAAACTGTTGAAGTCTATAGCTTAGCCTAGGAAAAAATGATGTTGTCCTTCAGTAAGATCATAAGTAATTGTAGTGTCAGTTAAAAAGTCCATAGTATATTTTTTTTTATTAGTATTAGGTTTTTTAGAGGTTTATGAATTAACATTCTAAATTATATCAAGTTCACGTGCTCAAAATGCAAAGGATACTAGACATATTCCAAATGTAGGAAATGTGCCATGAAGTGCTTCTATCTTATTAATCAAGGTAGGAAGAGGCTCATTAGCCTTAGTAACAACCAAAAAAATTTGATTATTATATAAGATATCATCTATATGATGTCTAAGAGTTCATTTAATTCTAAAAAGTATTTTTGTAAAGACGTGAGATAATATTAGGTTGATCCAAATCATACGAGGTCAATGGGCATAGGAGTGTAAAGCCACATCATCCATAAAAGGTTAAAGAACTAAAAAATTAATTAATATGTTGATAACTCTTCAATACTTGTCTTTGAATGTCACCTAATAGTAGTAAATTTTTAAAAATATATCCAAGTAGTATAGTTTCATGTGTAAACCACCACTATATAAGCTGCATCAAATTTGTAAATAAATTGAATTGAGGATCATCTAACCTATGACTTGTTCTAGCATATGAATGACCTTGACATGGCTATGTAGCAATCAATAAGTCTATGTGGCTTAATCTCTTCAAATTTTCATTATTAATAAAGATGACATCACAAGGGAGTTGACTAAAACAACAAAGAATGGTAAGATGTAGTTTTTGGGATATATAACTAATAACCTTTAGAAATGATGTGAGGCTACTTGATTAGGTGCAATAGAAGCACCAATATGTCGGGATAGAGAGAATTTGCCTCAAGAAAGCATTGGACTCTTGACTATCACTAATTACTCAATCAAATATTGAGATAAGAAAGACCAAGTTTATATAGAAAATTTCTCTTTTTGAGTAATTATACCAAATACATAAGCCTCAAGTAACCAAAAATACATAAAATATGATAAAATCCTCTAAAACCTTGTATATCCTTATTTGGAAATTTTTCCAAACTTCAAGACCTCATATCTCATAATCCGACCGTCCAAACAAATTCAAATTTTACATGAGGTACTGATGTATTCTTATTAACTTTTATAATTAATTTCAATTGCAAATTCATTGCGGATCTTGAGATATCTTGAAAATCCTAATAATCGCTTTAAACCCTTGACTTTATACACCTACATGCAATTTTCTTCATATCTCACAAAATATAAGGTCAAATGCCACGAAATTTGTATGTATAGCTTTTTAACACAAAATATTACATTCTTAAAAAAGTTCGAGCCAAAAATTTGTCCAAAAACTTAAGTTATGGCTCCAACCATTACTATAAATGAAACCATTCACTTACTGCCTTTGATTTGGAAGCACCGCTTTTAACTCTCTATAACTCCTCCACATAAACTCCAAAAGTAATAATTCTTTTATGAAAGATGTAAGCCTTGAAATTGCCGTTTTAATTGCACCTTTCGATCTTCAAAAGCTATTGTACAACTCATCATATCCTCAAAAGAGTAATAAAATATCTTAAATTAATACCTTAACTTCAAATGGCTATATCTTCTTCATCCTAACTCCAAATCCTCTAATTTTTGTATATAAATTATAATCCAAAGTCTAAATTTTATAAACTTGGCTTCTAATTTCCAAATGATCTCTTTGAAGTCACCAAAATCCTTATTACAATTACGAGCAGCCTCCTCAAAGTCCATTGAGCATGGTATTCGACCAATGGGAATGAAGTTCTCCATTCCTTGCCTTCATTTGACCATGCCTTGCTTTCATCCCTTCCAATTAGCCTCCTACTAGTTTAGATTTTCATCTTTAGGCTCTAATCTCCTCTCAAGGCTTCATATTGAATATTCAGGTCTTATAATTTTTTTAAATACTATAATAAAAAAAGTTAAAATTCAAAATAAAGTTTCTTAAATTCACTCTCTTTAAATTAATCTATTCACCATTCTAAAATACACCAAGAATTATGAACATATTATATGTTCTAACTAATTTTTACATATTATAAGCAATTACAGTAAGACAACATAGATGTACCATTAAACAATAAGTCCAATCTCTAATATTGTTGCCAAAGCTATAACAATGCCTACAAAGAACTCTACAAGGATAATATTGTTATTTGGTGGATGCCAATGAATAGGTTAAATAAAAGTAGATAGAAAAGATGATTTTGATATCTTCAATACATCCAATGAAGATACAATCTCTTCACATTCGCAAAAACATTCTATACATATTTTTAAAAGAAGAGATGGATCCTTCTTATATTTTGCATAAACTTCTAAAGATAGTGGATTAGTTCGTGCTATAGAATGGATAATACTAAGATTTCTTCTAATAGAACCACTCTACAAGGAAAATTAGATGTCAATGCATTACAACCAAATAAGATTTTTACTGATATAATCATAGCAATGGCTGTAAATGTGACTGAAATGAATTCTTTTCTTCCATCATTAGTTGACTATTCTAATTAAATCCATGCTTCTTCAATCCAATTATCTATGCCAAAATTAAGTGAATAAAGGGCTTATTGACCTACTAAAATATCATAGTTGGTGGAACTAATTATTACGTACTTTAGCAATAAGTGTGAATAAAGTGAACTAGATCTAATATAAAATATTAATTACCAAGGTTGCTTGGTGTAGCTAATAGCTTGTATCATTCCTTCTACTAAAATAATAATGGTAAAAAAATAAGTTTCTAGGTTTATAAGAGTGAGATCGATCTCTTGTACAAGTTGCTTACCAATCATAATTGACTAAGTCTCAAAATCTGGCTTAACGTGCAAAGATATAATATGAGTAGTACTGCCACTAATACGCCAAATAATTAATGTATTGTTGTTATTAATTAATTATACAACTCTTGGGTGTAAATATTGACATTCTCAAGTAGGTCTAGCTACAACATTAGATAGAAATGCTACTTCTATAGCCAATGGCACCTTACTTAAAGGATTTATATTTATGGCTTTCAAGTGACGTTCATCAAATATTGCAATAGCTTCAGTTGTAACTTTTGCTTATATCTTAGTTAAATCCTCTTGTATTACAGGCTTTGTTACTCTTTAATTTCTTTCTAATAATGGCATAGGTACTTTATTTTCTATCATTTTATTAGCCAATTGAAAGATCCCTGTTGGTTTAAATACTAAAATCAAGAAGTTAACATTACAAAATATAGGCATATTCAATACTTTATAAGCCAAAGTATGTATTATATTTTCAACACTATTATCTTCATCTTGTATTGAAGTTGAAATAGAAGGCTTTGCTACAAAATTAATATTATAAGGCCAAATGATAAAGACAATTGTACATGAGTATTAAGATCTGTACGATTGCTTAAGCAGCTAGACAAAGATTTTAGTATCTTTTTTGTTGTAGGTGTCATATTTCTAGCTGGTGTTTGGACATATGTGGCTTCTACAACCACCATTTGTATCAATGCACTGAATATAAAATTTTCCAAAGAAGAACTTTTTCCATTTCTAGAAGCTACATAAATCTAGTGACTTGGCCTAATGAAGCCACATTATTGAATCTTTTCTCTAATTTAGAAATTTTAGCTTCTAAAGTCTTTTTTTTATTTGAAATAGGTTATTTGTGTGGATATAATATGTAACAATTATCTTCATTATGTTTAAACTTACCACAATGAAAATATTTTAATTGCTTATTTTTAGATTTAACTTGAACTTTAGCCATCTTAACTTTTGGCTTAGACCTTTTCATATGTAAGGTTTTTTTTTTTTTTTTTTTTTTTTTCTTGCAATAGTTGGGATCATTCTTAGTGTGACCCGATCTACCACACCTCCAACAATGCATAGTCTTTTCACATTGAATTTATGCTAAGTTACTTGTAGTAGTTGCCAACTTCTTGGGCTTAAACACATTTTTCATCTAAGCTATTAAGTCAATAGCATCATATTAACAAAGTGCCTTATTGTATTTTTCAACTTCAGCAAATGCTTGTGCCAATAAGGCCTTGCCATCATAGTTGAAAATCTTGTAATGAATCATAATTCTTAGTGTGGTTAAATTCAAGAGTTTCTTATCAATAATAGCCAAAAAAATATTAATAAGTTGACTTTCAACAAACATACCTCTTGATTCTACTAAAAATTGAGCCAAAAAAGTATACTTAATATGTAAAGTATCTTCTTTTTTATAATGGAAGTCTTAAATGTGTCATATTTGATCATGCCCAAAACCTCTATACTTGAGCTCCAAGTGCTTAATAAAAATTTGGAGAGATTTAAATGATGGTGGCTTTGCCATTGCTAATCAAGTTATTTTCATTACTGGAGTCATACAAGATGAAGTACTTGGAGTATTGATTAAAGAAGTAACTACTCATTTTCCTTTGGTATCTTTTAAAGATGTATCAATTTCTTCTTGGATTAAATCTTCCTCCTTCATCATAGGCATAAAGCTTGAAATAATACCTTCCTTAAGAGCTAAAATAAGCTCTATGCCTTGTCATATTACGAGAAGTCTTACTCAAGAATGCATCGGGCACTTGCCTATAGAAAGTACAATAGAAATTATTACAATAAAATCCTAATTCTAATATGATACTAAATAAACTCTAATTAAATCTTAAAAATGCTAAAAAATCTTTAATCAAATTCAAAAAAAACCTTACAGAAATTACAAAAGAAAAAATAAAAAATCTTTAAAAAATTCAAAGAAAATCTACAATAAACCTTAAAAGAATCTTTATGAAACCTTAAAAAATATTAAAATAATCACAAGGATATCTTAAATAAATCTCAACCAAGTTTTAATTTAATCTTAGTTGAAATCCTAATGGATTTTAATCAAATCCTAGACAAATCCTAAATCTTAGATCAAATCTTAGAAAAATCTTAAATCCTAAACCAAACCTTAGACAAATCCTAAATCCTAAATCAAATCCTAAATAAATCCTAAATCCTAAATCAAATTCTAGAAAAATCCTAAATCCTAAATCAAACCCTTGATAAATCCTAAACCATAAATCAAACCTTAGACAAAATCCTAGATCCTAAATCAAATCCTAAACCAAACCTTAATCCTAAACCAAATCTTAATCAAATCGTAACCAAATCAATCTCATCATAGCACTTATTAGAACCTCAAGATCTATCAATTGAACCATTGATCTCGCTAAAAAATATACACATTTTTTAACAACTAAGTTAGCAACAAGTACACAAAATTTGAAGATAATTATACATATCAAATGGAAGAAAAATTCTAAAATCCGCTCAAGTGTTGGCTAGCCTCCTACTCCAATCTGAATGTTGAACTTCCAATGCTAATATCTCCTTTTCAAACCATTAAATTGTTTTCAAATTTCACATATGTATAGCAAATCAAGACTATTATCCTTACACAAAAATTTTATTTCAATCCAACTAGTAGATTTTTGAAGATCTTAGAAATTCTAATTGCCTCTCAAAGTCCAATTTTTGAGACCTCAATCTACTTGAAATTCAATAACATTCAATTTAACTGTTCGATCAAGCTCAAACTTATATTATACACTTCAAAAAACTATTTTCATAAGTCAATAAAATTTGAACCATAGATCTACTACCAAACTTATGAAATTTTTCAAAATATAATATAATTTTTATTTCATAAATTTCAAAGTCATCCAAAACAATTGTGACTTCCCTAAGCACTTGTAAAGTCATTATACACTTAAATCACACAAAATCAATGCCCAAAGAAACCGTATTAAGTTTTCTCTCAAATATCTTTTTTCAATCTGCAAAAAAAGACTATATTTGTCATAGGTGCCTGATTTTGTGCCTCAGGGTCTAATTTTGACCGAGGTAGATAATTGGCCCTCTCTAAGTATCAAATTTTTCCCTTTTGAGTTAATTTTTACTAAAATCAACTTCCAACTTCCTTTTACATATGCTCATATCTTTTATTTTTCTAATATACTTTGTTTTGCCTTATTTATGGCCTCATAAAGTAAGTAGAAGTATACTTTGTAAAAAGGTAGCATTTGCATCTTTAATTTTATTTTCTTTTAGAATATTATCTATTTTCTAAGATAATTTGCTTCAATATTTGAAGTAAGATCTTCTATAGTATAATAATTTCTCTACCCTTTTCACCTATTAGTCATATTACATCATGATAGCATGCCTCTCAATAACGTTTCACTTCATTTAATTCAAGTGAGTGTTCCTCATTCCATTTTCCATAGGTTTGGAGTACCTTGTATTCTAAGTGTTGTGGTAAGAGCTCAAAGGCATACCATTCATTGAAAGTAGGAGACCTTTGATGCTTCTCCTTCATCCATATTTGAAACATAAGTTCCCAATCTAGCAAAGAAATACCTCTAATTCTTTCTAAGAATCTATCCCTCACCATGTTGTGAAGATTGTCTTCCATCTCATAAAATATCTCCATCTTCAAGACCCAAAGTATTTAAGTAGTATCCAACATTGAAACAAGTTGAAAAGCCTTGTTAATATTCACTCTTAATTTGAAGTCCTCGATGTAGTCACTATATAAGTAGTCTGGTAAAGAAGATCAATAATATCGACTCTTAATATGCACCATAAAATAACTACTTGGATACCTACAACCATCTAAAGAATAAAGGAGCAACTTGTACTTACAAAACCACCAAGCTTTGCAATTCTCTAATAATCACCTCTGAATTACTACAGGTTCAACATATCTACAAACTAAAGAATTTCACCAACCATCAACTTGACCTCATCTCTACAATTTGCCTATCAATACAAACTAGTACAAATACAAAATGAGATAACCACGGAAAACCTTTGGAAATAATATCCACAACTAGGATAGGTACCAAAAACAAAATCTAGAAATCTACACTGGATCTTCATTCCCAACAACACATAAGTAAAAATCAAAAGTAAATCAAAGCAACGAACACCCACCTACAGTTGATGGTCACAAATTACAAAATCTATGATAGTAAAAGACAATTGTAATAAAATGAAATGTGGGGAAGTGAAAGAAAATCAAAAATTCACTTAGAAAGCAATTAGCATTTAGTAATGCCACTTCAATGTTCCAAATGACCTCCACTCCAAAAATTGAGCATGCTAATGAATTCCTTGGGCCTCTTCCACATACAATTGACAAAAAAATAATCAAATTTGGACTCCATATGCACTTGGAGGGTGCCTCCAAACTTGACACTTGAAATTTCTGGACAATGTGGTTATTATTTTTAACCATATAATAGATCCTATGACCACTGGTCTGTCACCGTGCACCCATGACCGCAAAGGGTCTTGTTACCGTACTTACCTAAGGCCGTAGCTTGACGCCTTTAGCCGCAGGAGCACGCCGTGAGTCATTGTTGGCCGCCGCTAGCCGCCGACTCGCCCTTGTTATTTTTTATTTTTTATTATTTTGTTGCAGTTTGTACCAAATCACTGCGCCGCACCGCAAATGCTTCGTATCAAATACCTCCGCCGTAAAATCCTCACGCATGGCAAGCTCCGCCTTGTCGCGTAGTACTAGTGCCGCCTCCAGCTCGTCGTGCGATTCCAGTACCGCCTCGCCTCGTGAATTTATACTCTCAGACCGCGACTTGTGATCACCCAGCGCCACGACCCGAGCTCCTCTCTTGCGACCTCGCCTCGATATACTCCGTCTGGTGACTTCAGCTCTGTCGCAACACCCTAGTATCCCGCTCCTGTATTGCGTCATATCCCTTTGCAGTACAGTATCCGACGCCCAGCGCCATTCTACCCCGCTCTTGTACCGCGATAGTAACCAAGCAACTCCAGGACCCTGACTGTACCCCCGACTGGGTTCCAGCGAGCAGCAAAACAGCGCCAAGAACCCAACAGCAAACCACAAACAGGATTTTATTTTTATTTTTTTAATCTGCTTCATTCTAACTTGCTATACTACAAATTGAAGAGAAGGAGAGATTCTTGTCAAGTGAAAGATTAGAAATCTACACCAAACTAAGTCAAGCTATCTCTCACACTACAAAGAGGGAATCTAAGAGTATAAGTGTAAAAATAAGAAAAACCCTAAAGCTTTACTAAATGGCTAAAATACCATATCCAAGCAAACCCTTATAACAAGTTTTCTCACTCTCAAAATTACTCACAAGACTTAACTTGACAAGAATGTCAAGTCAAGGGTTTTTCTCTACTTAAGTACTCAAACCCTAATTGACATGAATAAATCAACTAACAGAAAAACTACCTATGGATCAAAAACCACTAACTAAACTAAACTACATACATTTGACAAGATTTGGCACCCGATGTCATATCACATAAGAATGTTGTACCAATGGTGTCAACGTCAATACAAATAAATGTATGTTTTTATTCTTTGCAAGAATAATATTGGGTTATATTATATGTAAATAAAATAAATTGCCAATCTTCTCAAAATTCATGGCATCCTCAATATGCAGCAATCCAAAGATCAAAAGAAGATACAACGACTTTTTAGCATAGATTAATTTAATTATATCTACATCAAACATTTTATACATATCTTTGCACCTATTAGTGCTCTTAATTGTACCAATTATTAATATTCAACTCATTGGACCATAAAAGCTTTTAAAGCCATAAAAATGGCATATATCAATGTTCACTACATTCTTTTTTGCTGCTTGGACCATTTATGCATTAGGGCTTGGATTTCATTGGTCCTATCAAACCAACAACTCAATAGGAATAGAAGTATATTTTAATAGCCACAAATTATATGACCAAATAGATAGGGTTTAAGGCTTTAAGGACCAATTCAACTATTATCATTATAACCTTTTTTTACATACAACTTATCACATATTTTGGGTACTTTCTAGAAATTGTATTTGATCAAGGCACATACTTTGTTAATCAAATTATTGACAACTTTATATAAGAACATATTATCAAACATCATACTTCTATAGTATATTATCTACAAAGTATTGAATTAGCAAAATCCAAAAATAAGACATTACTAACCATGTTGAAAAAATTCATCACTATAAATCATGTTGATTAAGTTGTATGTTTACCAATAATTCTATAGATCTATTGAGTTACTGTCAAGGACGTGAATCTCGAAGAAAGAAAAACTTCAACACATTCTTGTATCGCTGAAAGGAACTAGAAAGTCACTCAAAGCTGATATAATATTGAAGTAGAATGGCCATTGCTAAAAACAAGAAGACTAGAAAAACTTAAAAAAAGACTAAAGACTAAAAAAGCGTTAACAAGAGTGAAGAAGGCTTCACTCTTGCCTCTACATATACTCTCTAATTAAGAACTATAAGGCAATACTCTATAGGACCTCCAACATGTATTAACTTTACTAGTCACATGTTTTAACTTGCAAGGTAAGTTATCTATGTATATACCACGTAGTTAGTTTTTTCTACAAGCTAGTACACAAAATTAACTTGTTCTGCAAGCTATCAACATGTGCTTTACTTGTTGGCCAAGTTTCTAAGCTACAAACACATCTAAAGTCAAGACTGTATCTATGAAGCATCTAGAAAGCTTCTCTAGAAGACTTTATGAAATTAATCTATATTTATCTACTTCTACTTAATCATATAAGTAACTATTGGAATAAATATATTTGTCCATGACATTACCTCTTCTTCTAGGGATGAGTTTCATGAAAAGCGATCATCATTTGTTATAGATCTTTATAATTCTTTATCTTAATTTTGATGGATATCATCGATAAAAGGCTTCAACTTTCTTTGTTATATTTGCAAGATTCTTTGATGGCTCCTATGTGTGTTCACTAATATCATATCCGCACCAATGAACAAAATATTCCAACCTATTTTGGCACAGTCTTAAGTTTAAGATTTCTTCCACCTCAAACTTTTGATTATTATCCACTTCTATAAGAGGAGGTGGCATTTGTCTTCTTTCTAAGATATTCACTATCTTATACTATTCAAAAAATGACACATAAAATACAAGGTGGATCTTCATAGACTCCGCTAGATGTAATTGATAAGCAATAAGATTGATTTATTCACAAATAAGAAAAGGTGCTAATCTACAATAGTTCTACTTTTTACAAAAAAGAGTAGTCAGGATATTGCAACAAAGTAACCATACCTTGTCACCTATGTTAAATTGTAGTTACTCCTTACGATAGGCATTTGTATTGATTTTTTGTTGTTTTTAGGCTTCTTTTAATTGTATCTTCATTATTGCATGTAGCTTTAACAAATGATTTGCCAAATCTTTTATTGCAAGATTATCAAGTTTTGAAAAATCAAAAGTATCAAGACATGGATGATAGCTATAATTCACAAAAAAAGATTTTTTTTGAGTAGATGAATATACCAAATTATTATATGCATACTGTGCTAATGGCAAAAGAATTATTCAATCATCTTGATGGCAGTTGATAGTACACCTCAAATACTGCTCCAAAATTTAATTCACTCAATTTGTTTGGCCATCAATTTGAGAATAAAAGGTTAAAGAAAGCTTTATATCTATCTTTAGAATCTTAAAAAGGATTCTCTAAAATCTTAATACAAATTGAATCCTCCTATTCAATATAATATCCTTTGGCAATCCATGATAGTGATAGATATTGTCAATGAAAAGCTTAGCTATTTTTTCACTTAAAATAGATTTTATACATAACATAAAATATATCATTTTAATGAAGAAATATATAATTACAAATATAGAATCATATAAACTTAAACTTAAAAGATTTGTAATAAAATCCATAGAAATAGAAGACCATAGTTATTTAGGTACAAGAAATGGTTGAAGAAGTCCATAAGATCAATGATGAGGAGTTTTTTTTATCTTGAACAAATATTACATGACTGAACAAAGTCTTTTACTACCTTTCACATTTATAACCACTAAAAATCCTTGGATATAAGCTCTAAAGTCTTGTTGTATCCAAAATATCATGATGCTAGAAAGTTGTGACGTTGTCATGATGTAAAACGACTATATAGTGAAATTATAATCAAAATTAAATTTCTAATTAATATCTAATTATCTTGATTTAATAATAATTCAAGATATCTAAATATAGCTTTTATAAAGCTTCTTAGGTTATTTTCTTATTTTAATAGTTAGTAGGTTGAAGATTAATTAATAATTTTACCTTCTAGTTGTATAGACTCTTTTACTACCTTAGAAAGACCATTAATTGATAAAATTAGATTAAAAGAGATAAATAATTAATATAGTTGATACTAAGATTAAACTGGAGATAAGATTGGACTAAAAAATCCTTAAAATAGATTAAATTGATACCTAGAGAACGACCGTTTGAAAGATAGGATCCAAATCAGACCTTTAGCCACTAAAATGATTGCCTAGGGTGAAATAGAGATTCATTTGAAGATCAAAGATTAAGAATTGAGAGCTAGGTTAGAGCTTCTTTCAAAGATATAAGGTTGGTTTTGGTAGGATTTGGAGAGAGTTAGAAATTGTTATTGGAAGTCAAGGTTTGTATTAGCAACTTGAGATTTATGCAATGAAATTAGGGCTAGCATTCTCAGCTAGTTCATAAAATTGATGTTGCGTCTATAGTTCAAATTTTGAAAATTCTTGGATAATTAGGTGTTTTAAGAATATGTGAAATTTTGTAGTAATCTAATAAAGCAATTGAAAGATATCTAGATTTTAGTATAAGAACATATCAAAAGTTGGCAGTTTGGAGTTGAGTAGGGTTTCTGTAATATTTGGAGCTCTACTACTTAGATCAACATGAAATTTGGCATGGTATTGAAGGACTTGAAGATCAAACTGCATACCAATTTTGACTTGAAGTTAATGGTTGAAGAAAGAAAAATCATTGTTGAAATTTTTGCTTCACCTTTCAAGTTTCGAGCCAAGTGATATCAATGTAATTTTTGGAAGTTTTCTCATAATTTATAAGTTGAATTGGACTGAAAATTCTTAAACATATAGAAGACTTATATTAACAATTGCATGCAAATTTTTTTATTAAGTTGATGGTCAGATTAGAAGTTAAAGCTTATCAAAGCTCACTGATTAGGCTTGGGACTTAGAAGAAAAAATCTAAATTGCTTAAATATAAAAGTAACAAAGTAATTGAAGTTTATATGGGATTGAAGCTACTAAGAATATTTTTAATATTTTTGAATTAGAATTTGGATTATATTCTTTTCATATGAATAAAACCTATTAGGATTTTTTGGATGTTTGTAAAACACAACCTCACCTTCTATAGTTAGGTACCTAGTTCATTCCCAAGCAAGACAACATGTAATATGACAACGTGCTTTAAAAACACATAAATGTGCTTCTCTTTTTGGAACATGTAGGCATCTTTTGAAATAGAGTAGGTTGTTCTTGAACTTGAACTTTGAAATATCATGAGATTTAGAAGAACTATTCTTAATATTATGAACAAGAAGACCAAAGGAAATATCTCATTGAATTTATTTGACAAAGGTCGAATCAATAGGTAATTCTAATTTCATTTCTCAAAGATGAAAATGCTCTGGCTTCAAGGAGATTATCCTTTGTTGATCAAAAGATACATTTCCTTCTTTTAATGCAAGATAAGAGTGTCTAGAAGGAGCATCTGATAAACCTTGTTTTTTTCTAGGTCAATATGTGATCTTGAAATAAAATCTTGATAGTGACATGCTTCAATGAATTTGGCAACAATTCAAAATACGTGTGGACATGAAATACTTGAGATTCTTGTGATTTGTATATATTGATACTGGACTTGAAGAACCTTCTAGATAATGATGCCATTCTTGAAATAAATCCACAATTACAAGAAGTTCTTTCTTGTGGATTTTATAATTAATCTTGGTTGCTAAATATTTTCTGAAATGGAAAGCTATTAGATGAATTTTGTCATTTGTTCCTATTTGTGACAATGTTGCACATATGGCAAAGTCTAATATATTTTTTTCCATAAAGAATCCCTTAAAAAAATCAATGCAATACAAGATTGGTGTAAAAATAAATTCTTTTTTTAAAGCAAAAATATTTTCACTTTTTTATTTCATTCAAGTTTATCTTTACAAGTCAAATGTGTAAGTAGAGCTAAAACTTGAAAAAAGTTCTTGATAAAGATTTGATAATAATCGGCAAAGCTCAAAAAGTATTGTACATCTCTTATTATTTTTAGAATCTTTTAATCTATGATAGTTTGGACCTTCTTTGGATCCATCATAAGGCCTTCATTGAAAATGATGTATCCTAAAAAGTCAACTTGAGTAGTGTAGAATATACACTTTTTCATCTTTATATATAATCTTGCAATCTCTTAGTTTTTGTAACACACAACAAACATGAACTTCATACTCTTTTTTGTTCTTAGAATAGATTAAAATGTCATACAAATAATAAACAACAAAATCATTAAGAAATTCACAAAAAAAATCATTTATTAGATATTGAAAAGTAGCTGATACATTCATGAGTCCAGAAAGCATCACATTATATTCAAAATGTCCATACCTAGTTCAAAAGCATTCTTCTATTCATCTCCTTTGATATGGATCAGGTTATATATTCCTCATAGATCTATTTTTGTATAGATCTTTTTTTGATTTATTTGATCAAGAAGTCCTAAAATCAAAGGTATAGGATACCTATTCTTAATGGTGATCTTGTTAAGTCCTTGATAATTTTTATATATCTGCAAAGATTTGTCTTTTTTCTTAATAAATAAGATAGAAGCATCTACTGAAGATTTAAAATATCATTTAAAGTTCTTAGCTAAGTTTTCATCAATGTATTTTTTGAGAGCAGCCAACTCATTTTGTAATAGACTATAGATTAGTCCAAATGGTGGTTGAGTTCTATATTGAAGATCACTAGTACAATCATAAGGACGATGCTCCAAAAAGATATTTGCATTCTTCTTTTAAAAAACATCCTAGAAATCTTGATACTAGCTAAGAATACCACTTGATATCTTTTCACTATTAAGAATGGATGTAGCATATATAGCAAAAGATGCCCCTTTATTTGCGGCATGCATGAAAGCTTTTGTATCTATCAATAAGAGTTTGGATATACTAGATTTATGGATTTTTACTTGCCTAATAAGATCTTGGGCTAAACTATGGAAAAAATTGAGATTGCAAGAAATCCAATCTTTTTAAGAATTATATCTTTTTAATTGTGATAATCCTAAAATAATTGAATTAGAATGAAATTTAATCACATTAAATATTACTAAACTATTGTGATCGCTAATTGCTACTTCTACAGGAATAGTTTTATGTATAACATCTCTAGAAGATAATGAATGCTCATCTATTACTTCTACATGCATAGATTTGGTTTTTTAATTAAGAATATATCTTGCTTTATGACAAAGTCTTCATCTATAAAATAAGTTGACATTCTTGAATCCAACAAGGCTAAGACTTTGTGATTTTCTAGTCCTAAAAAGATTCTATTATAAAATAAGGTGAAGGATCAAAAGAGTGAATAAAACCGTTGTTAGATGTTTCACATGATTTTAGCCACATAATTCCTATTGTAATTGGAATAATTCATTTTTTGACACATTGTCTTCTTTGGTAATTGTACTTTTTATTTTGTAATTGTATTATTTCTTTGATCAATGTTGAGCAGTATGCTTAGCTTCTATACAATATAAGCATAAGTCCTTTTGATATCGTTGACTCTTATTCTGCTTTATAACAAATTTAAAAAGTACCACATCAATTTGCATTGGTTCTTACTTTGATAAATAATTTTCTAAAAACTTAGGAACTGCCATCATTATTTGATTTATTCTTCTCTAACCATATTTTTATTCTTCATGTCTTTTAGATAATTAATTGTCACATGTAATGGCTTGAGCAATAAATTATTCCAAAGATTCTATCTTGACATTGTCAATAATAAGTCTTTGACATTATCTTTCAACTCATATTAGAATTGATTGATAAGGACTTTGTCATTCCAATCTACATCACAAACAAGGTTTTGGAATTGAACAGCATATATGGTAGCTAACCATGATCTTTGCCATAAAGATAAGAGCTTAGTCTTTACTACTCATTTTTTATCACTTTTTCCAAATGTGGCTGTAAATATTTCTAGGAATGAATTCAAATCATAAAGGAGTCACAAATCTTTTTCTATTAAAGATACAAATCAACAGAGAGGACTTCTTGATAGAAGTGTGCCTATGAATTCTACTTGAATAAATCCATCGGGATATTGGAAACGGTGCAATCTTAGGTAGAACTTGACTTGTTGCAAAAATCTTTAAAATTTTGATCTTGTTCCATCAAACTTCTCAAGCATACTAATCCTTATTTCTATCATACTTGTAGAAGCAAAACTCTGTGGATTTAGTTGTGAGGTTGATCTACTTGCTTCGTTTAACTGAAAAACTTCTTGTTGTGTCCTTTAAATTTCTTTCAAAAGCATAGGCATAGATTATCCATGATTCATATTAGAAATACGTGAGATTTTTACTTTTAGAGTATTGATAAGCTCATGAAGATATGCAATAGTTGTAAATCTATTCTCACTTCTACTAAAAGTAGCATCCATAATCTTTCCTTCCATAAATAATTCAAACAAATTCAAAAAGTTAAATTAGAGGAGGATAATCCGTAACTTCAAATAAAAATTTCCATAAAGAGAGATAATCTATTTTTTTTAATAAAAAGATCAGTATTAAAAATAATATTTTTTTATTTAAAGGTAAGTAGACCGTAACCTTCAAAATATAATAATAGAAGTGAGATAATCTACTTACTTCTAAAATAAGATAAAAATAGTATATTAGCACTCTTGTCAAACTGTCAAGGATATGAATCTCAAAGAAAGAAAATCCTCAATATACTCTTGTATCATTGAAAAGAACTAGAAAGTTACTTTAAGATGATATAATATTGAACTAGAATGGCTATTGCTAAAAACAAAAAGACTAAAAAGTCTTGAAACAAGACTAAGGACTAAAAAAATATTGATAAGAGTGAAAAAGGCTTCACTCTTACTTCCATATATACTCTCTAACTAGGAGCTACAAGGCAATACTCTATAAGACCTCCAACATGTGTTAACTTTGTTAGCCACATGTCTTAATTTGTAAGGCAAGTTATCTATGTATGTGCCATGTAGTTAGCTTGTTCCACAAGATAATAAATGGAGTTAACTTGTTTTATAAGCTACCAATACGTGGTTAACTTGTTGGTCAAGTTTCTAACCTACAAACACATCTAAAGTCAAGATCCCATTTATAAAGCTTTTAAAAAGCTTCTCTAAAAGACTCTATGAAATTAATCTATATTTATCTACTTCTACCTAAACATATAAGTAACTATTAGGATAAATATATATATTTGTTGTCTTACTGTAAATGCTCATAGTATGTAAAAATTAATTAAAACATATTTTATGTTTATAAGTCTTGATGTGTGTTAGAATGGTTAATAAATTAATTTAAAGAGAGTGCATATAAAAAACTTTATTTAAAATTTTATCTATTTTTATTATAGTATTTAAATTATATAATATTAAGATGTTTAATATAGAGCTTTAAGAGAAGGTAGAAGCCTAAGGATGAAAATCTAAACTACTAGGAAGCTTATGGAGTGGATTGAAATCAAAGCATGGTCAGATGAAGGCAAAAGGTAAAGATCTTTATCCATATTGGTCGAAGGCTATGCCCAATAGATATTTAGTAGGTTGTTTGCACCCATAATAAGGATTTTGGTAACTTTAGAAGGGGCATTTGAGAATCAAAAGTAAGAATTATAAGGTTTAGGATTTGGAATACAATTTTTATACAAGTTTTAGAGGATTTGGAGTTACAGTGATGAAATTATAGCCATTTGAAATTAAGATAATGTTTAAGACATAATGTTGCTATTTTGAAAATATGAGGAGTTTTATGATAGATTTTGGAGATTAGAAGGTGCGGCCGCAAGGTTGATTTCAAGACTTATATCTTTTATGAAAAGTTTTTTGCATTTGGAGTTTGTATGAAGAAGTTATAGAGAATTGAAGATAGCACATGTAATTTAGAGGCAGTAAGTAAGTTGTTTTGTTGATAGTAATGGTTGGAGCCATATCATGAGTTTTTATATGAATTTTTGGCTAAAAATTTTCAAAAGTATGTGTTATTGATTTCAAAAGCTATATATCAAAATGTTATGGTACTTGAATACTTAGTTTGTGAGATATGAAGAAATTTGCACACAGGTATATGTAAGTAAGGGTTTGAAGTTGCTATTAGAGTTTTGGCAATATTTCAAGATCTGTAATGAATTTATGGTTGAAATTTGTTTTAGTAGTTTTCAAAAATATATTAATATTTTATGTAAAATTTGCATTTGTTTGGATAGTCCAATTGTGAGATATGAGCTGTTGAAGTTCGGAAATAATTTACCTTAAGGATATACAAGTTTTTTTGATATTTTTATCACATTTTTGGTGATCTTTGGTACTTAAGGCTTATGTATTGATGTAATTTCCCCTATAGGAATAATTTTATATATGGACTTGCTGTTTCTTTTATCTAGAGGCTTGGTTGAGCATTTAGTGACAACCAAAAGCCTAGCACTTTCTCAAGGTAAACTCTCTCTACTTTGATACTATGATAGTTACACACACAAGGCTACAAAATCTAGCTCCTTAAAACTAGTATATGACACACAACTGTTGCTTCCTATAAAGTACATTGCTCCAACATTTCAATCAATTACCCTTGTAAGTCATTAAATCAACTCATTGATTGTTTTAGAAAAAAAGAGTGCAATTAAAATGTCACATGACAAATGTTAGGTGAAGATTAGTATAGAAGATTCTAGATAAAAATAAAATAATAATAGTAGATAAAACATAGTTTTGTATAAGAAATCTAGTAGAAAATTCCAACTTAAGAAGGGAGCTTAGGAGGCATCAATTTAATATCCTTTGTAGTATCTTGAGAGCATCTAAAAAGAATCTAAAATATTCAAAATTATAATATTAGATGGTCCATAAATGATCAGGTTCAGGATATGGATATAGTATTGTATACGATTTAGATATGGTCCAAATATGGTATTATATATAGTTTGGATATGTGTTGCATATAAATACAAATATTATAATTGATATGGATACAAATATAAGATTCGATATGGTATACGTCATATGGGTACCATGCTGGATAAGGGTATGATGCAGGTATCCAGAGGCGGTTCTCGGGCAGAAGTTCTCAATGCCAGGTGCCATAGAATTCTGCCATCGAGGCGGAGCTTCTGGCGATAGGAGTCTCCGGCTGGGTCCGAACTCCTTGTTTTTTTTATCTTCAAGTCCGTAGCTCTGCAATTGGCGAATTGTTGGTGTTTTATTTTCCTGCGGCTAGGTTGTGAGTGTTGGCGGCGTGACCCAAGGGGCGGAAGCATAATGTCTATGTTCTTGAAGTGTGGTGGAAGTGGGCTCTTCTTCCTCTCGA
Source organism: Physcomitrium patens (assembly GCF_059467195.1). NCBI lineage: Eukaryota > Viridiplantae > Streptophyta > Bryopsida > Funariales > Funariaceae > Physcomitrium > Physcomitrium patens. The sequence goes on along the minus strand of NC_143428.1, from coordinate 2,536,717 downwards.
TTGTGGTCCAGCAGCTTGTCTTCTATGTTGAAGTGGTATTATTATTATTATTATTATTTCTTTTCCTCTGGTTGTTCTCGTCAAATTGCTGCGGTGCAGCATCGTCTTCTGCTCGTTTTTTTGCTGTGTTGTCGTTGATAATCGCGATCCAACGGCGGTGCAGTTTGGTGGTGTATTGCAGAAGTGAAGAACTCATAATTTTTGACGACGTACAGGGGTTGAGCTTCTTGCTGGATTCACATCTCTCTTCTCTTGTTGCGGCAGGAATCCAAGGTGGACTTGGCCTTTAGCAAAATCCTTGTCGTCAACAATCATTGTTTTTTTTTGGTGGTTGGTTTCTTGCACTAAATTGGCGCTACGGTGGAGTTGCCGTGGATTTGCTACACAACGAAGCAAGCAACTTGGTGAGGGCCTTCCAACATTGAACCCTTAATGAAGGACCATCAAGACGGAGTCCAATGGCATCAAGAGTTCCCTTATCACCAACTTGAAAAGCTCATTAATTCTCATGCCTAGAACATCGTCAACTACAAACGTGATGTTATCAACATTATTCCGCGCTGATATTACCCTTGCAAGCTCGATTGCTCTCTCACTGTAATCGGTTTCAATTAAATCTGAAAATCCTTGCTTTGCTAAAGCATGCAGAAGCAAGCCATTCCCAGTACCGAGGTCAAGGACGTTCCAATTCTCCAGTTCTAATGCTATTGAACCGCCAGCAAAAACATCTGCAGCCTCCCTCGTCCCCAATACATCTACATCGTCACAAGGCAGGCCCGCTGCAAAAGAAACACAAACCCTAGCTGTCCAAGCCACCATAGTTTCTATCACCTCATCTCCGAACCAGATTTCACCGGCATCGCCTTGCTCGTGAATTTTGATGAGTTCGTCAACTTAGGTTGCATTCCAATGCGACTGCAAGCCGAGAACTGAAGGCTCCACATCTGCATCGTGTTCTTCTTTGTCTGATAAATAATCAGTGAAACGAAATAGCGTTGAAAGCATCAACAACATTGGCATTCCTTTGATCTTTTCCATCCAAGGTACTACCGTATTCACTGCGGACGGGCCAAGAGTCCAGCAACAGATCGCTCATCGTCGGAGTAATACCCTATGTTAGCTCATTCTTGACGCTGGATAGAAAATAAGCTATTGGAAGATTAATTCGCGAGATTCGAGGCACCACTAAAGAAAGTGCAGTTGTGCATTTGGAAGATTGTACCAGATTATCTCCAGATGTAGTGCGTGATTGAAGCGTGATCGTAGCTCGATTCTTGTAGATGGATGCTAGTGTTGTAAAGCATGATGAGTTTTACGTTTGATACTATAGCTGTTCGAGAGTGTTATATAGAGGAGAACTAGAAAGTTTGTAGAGTTGAAGCGAGAGTGTGGAGACAGTCCAGGAGACTCTCAATTCCTGCATGAAGTCAGCAAAAGAGACGAGCAAGCCATGCATCAAAAACTTTCAACTTCTGCAACTTCCTACTGAAGCGAGTGAACACCTAGCATGCCAGCCATTTAGTAGTGGTACAGCTATCAGCGCATCTCCAATGTGCCTCAGTCTTCTGCAAAAATTCTCAAGGTGACAGTCTCGTACAGATTGAAATTTAGAGTAGGGTGAATTTACAATTGGGTAGACTTAAGATCTAGACGAATTTTGGTTAGGAATTGACGGAATCAGTGTGGATGAAATTATTAATCAAGGATGACTTTTTAAAATTGAATAGACAAGGGTGGATGAAATCTCATTTGTGAATGAGAAATCCTTATTGGATGAAAACTCATTTGCAGATGAGAAATCATTCTTAGATGAAAATTTAGTTATGGATGATCTTAATTACTAAAATTAAAATTAAAACAATAAAAAATTCCCATAATTGTGTGTGGTTCTTGAGTTGATTTATGATGCATGTATGGATGTTGATGGATGTTGATGGATGTATGAGTGGTTAATTGAACTAGTGTAAAGAACTTAAGGGTCTTAAGTAAGAATTAGAAGGATGACATTATGTAATAGAACCACAAGTTAATTAATTTTTGTGAACTAGAATAAATCGCAAGTTTATTTAGTTCATAATTGCAGAGTTCTAGGACTTATTGGACAATATTTAGACAATAATCATAAAGCAATAGAATTATTAGGCAACTTAATTTTTGTGAACTAGAATAAATCACAAGTTTATTTAGTTCATAATTGCAGAGTTCTAGGACTTATTGGACAATATTTAGACAATAATCATAAAGCAATAGAATTATTAGGCAACTTAATTGTTGTGAACTAGAATAAATCACAAGTTTATTTAGTTCATAATTGCAGAGTTCTAGGACTTATTGGACAATATTTAGACAATAATCATAAAGCAATAGAATTATTAGGCAACTTAATTTTTGTGAACTAGAATAAATCACAAGTTTATTTAGTTCATAATTGCAAAGTTCTAGGACTTATTGGACAACATTTAGACAATAATTATAAAGCAATCGAATTATTAGGCAACTTAATTGTTGTGAATTAAAATAATCTATCAATTAGTGTGGAACCATTTTAGTTTTTAATTCTACAAGAATAGATACTATACAAAATATTAGTAACTCAATTGGTATGTATCTACCATATTGATAAAATATATAATATGGCATAATAAAATATTACTAATAGCTAAATAAAAATGGCTAAATATTATTAGTCCAACAAACTACAATGTTCTTTTAAAAAAATAATAATTTAATTTTATGCTGTCCTCAAGATCCTAAAATTTGTACAAAAAAATTTGATCCTATATGGCACAAATCTTATCACATCTAGTTAGTGATCCTTAATAATATAATTATCTTTATCATTTAAGATCATTACAATTTCTATGCAACCATTGTTAATGTAGTCAAATTAAAATACTACTATTTGAAAGAATTGGATTTTATTAGTGCAATAGTATTCTTACAACAAATATTTAAACATATGGATAACTCACAAAGTGCAGTTAATGAAGTTCTTAATTCTCAAACAAAAGTTGCTACCAATTTTTGCCTTATTCTGTTGCTATTTGTCACTTTTCACTCTTTTCAAGTTGATACGATTGCACCTACATATTCAAGAGCCACATTTATACAACTAGCAGTGCCTCCATTTATAATACAATTTAGGCACTATCATGTAGTAATATGATTGTATGGTGAAAGATGAAAATATGGATTTCATTAAAAAAGAGCCTAGTAGAAAGATATAGTAGTAAAATATAGATAAATGATAAGAAGGTAGTAAAAACTTTTAATATTAATGATATCTTTTATTTAAAAAGAAATAAAAAAATGTATTAATTTTGTAAAACCTTAAATAAAGTAAAATAAGGTAAATTAAGAAAATAAATCATATATGTATTTTAAAGAGAGAGTTGAAAATAGATTTTAGCAAAACATACTTCAAAATACTAAAAATTAATATTCCAAGAGGATCGATTGTGAATCACGGTCAAAATTAGACTATGAGGTATAAAAGTACATGTCTATAATAATTTTGAAATTCTTTTGCTATTCAAAGACTGCAATTAGGAAGAGGATTTTAGAAGAATTGTTTAGACACTAGTTTTAAGTGTCATGGATACATTATATAAGAAACCAAACAAGAAGTTGAATAAGAAAGATTTAGCAAGAAAGCTAATAAGAAGTTGATTAAACCACATGAGTATAAGATCAATACTAAAAAAGGTGAGTTAAAGCTCTAAAAGATGTGTTGTTAAGACTAAGGATCCTCTTAGCTTTGACTCTTATATATATTAGGTATTAGAAAACTTTTCAACAAGTTTTCATATTCCTTGAAGCTGAAGCAACCTTTGGAAGCTCTTCCAAAAGTTTCTATGTTGCTTGAAGATGAAGCAATCTTAGAAAGCTTCTTAGACAACTTCTTTACTTCTCCTATAGCTTTCTAAAACTTGTTGGAACATTTTAAGAACTTTTTGGAACCTTTAAAAATCTTCTAGATATCTTTTTAGAATCTTTTAAAATCTTTTAGTATATAATAGAATATTTTTAGAATATTTTTAAAATATTTTTAAAATATTCTTATTGGATATTTATAATATCACCTCTCCTTCTAATTCCAAATTCTATAAAGACCATTTCTTTCTTATTTGCTTTCTTTGATATATATAACATCCTAGCAATAACTTCATAGAAAAGTCATCTTAAAATAGGTTTGGATTTTTGAAGATAGCTTCAATAAAACTCTTATATCTTTTGTAGTCCATTAATTAGATTTTTTTTTATTAATTTCCATGTATTCTCATTGATATCATAGTTACTTCAATGAATAAAATATTCTAAATTATTTCTTTTTTGTTGAAAATCAAAGATCTTTTCTATTTTACATTCTACGTGATTATTTATTTCAATACAAGGCAGTGATGGTTGTATTCTTTTTGGAATACTTGATTCTAAATAAGCTTCTAAAAGAGGATCATGAAAGATTGGTTATACCTTCATAAATATCGGTAGTTGCAACCAATAAGCCATTAAATTGATTTTGCTTTTAAATACAAAATGGCCTCGGTTTTTAGTAGTCTAACTTATTGTAAAGCCAATTGATCTTGATATTTCGTCAAAAAAGCCATACTTTATTTCCAACTTCAAAAGTAAGGAATTCTTTTCTAAATTTTTTTGAAGATGCTTTGTAAGAATCTTGAGTTACTTGTAAATGGAGCTTTAAAGTTATTTAGAATTGAAACAATTATTTTGCAAGATCTTTAGCTATTGGATTTTCATTCTTTGATATACCTAACAAATCAAGCTTCAAATAATAACAATAAATGGAATAAAATGGTGTTTATTGAGCTAAAGCATGAAGGATAATTTTATAAGTAAACTCTGCCAAAGATAAATACAAGGTCCAATCATCTTATCAATAGTTGATAGTACATTACAAATATTATTCCAAAACTTCATTGACTTGTTTTTTTTGACCATATATTTGAAGATAAAAGGTAGAAGAAAGTATAATATCTACCTTCAATGTCTTAAAAAAGGATTTTTAAAATTTTGATATAAATTGAGGTCCTGAATAAAAAATGATGTCATCAAATATGCCATGATGTCAATATATATTATCAAAAAAGAGATTTGTTATTTCTTCTCTAAACATTATCTTTTTATATAGGAAAAAATATGCCATCTTTATAAGCCAATCTACAATAATTTAGATAACATCAAATATAGCTAATAGTTACAAATCAATAATAAAATCCATTGATATTAAAGACCAAGGTTGTTTTGGAATTAGTAGTAGTTGTAGTAGTCCATAATGAAATGTGACTAGATTATTTCAAAAATCTAAGACCCTTTTAATACAATTTCCATTGCAATATGGAATAAAACAAACTACAACAAAAAAAAATAAGACAAAATATTAAACAAGAAAATGCAAAAATAAACTTTATTAAGAAAAAGGATCCAAAGCCATACCTGACTAGATGTCCAAATAGCCTTAGCTAGTCCTAGTTATACTTTATTCAACCATCTTGGAACTTTTTAAAATATTCTTAATAATGGATTCTATCTAGATTACCATCCTAAGCTCTTTTTAGAATGTTCTATGGTAAGTCCTATTTAGATAACCACCTTAAGGTCATTTAGAATGTTTTATGATGGGTCCTATATAGTCCATTAACCTAACCTCAATTCTAGAAATTTCTATAAACTTCTCAAATATGAATCAAACTATCTATTTTTATGTATCAATAATACAAATATCTTATTTATACCTCGTTATAATTAATCTCCTTCTATTAATATGGAATGTCTTTGTTTTATTTTTGATGGTATCTCCAAATTATTTCTTGGTAATAGATTAGGTTCTATATAGGTTTTTACATTGTATTGTGGATGGAATAATCTTTCTAGAGGACTTTATATTAAAGTTATGGATGTTCATTACTATGGCAAAGGTAGTGATGATCCAAAATACTATCCACTCTATATTCTTGTTGATCATCAACTATAATTAGTAGTAATGGTGGTTGGTATCAATCCAAGAAGTACCTTGGCTCAGTATAAAATTCCTTAAATTATAAAATAAACAAGACTGGATGGACTAAAATAGGTGGCAAAAACTCGAGGTTGTATGCAACATCAAAAAACACTACAAAAATATTCAATGATCCAAGCTATTGAGATATCAATTTATGGATTTGGATTGATGTAGCAAGTGGCAAATTGGAATTGAAAGTAACACTTCATCATCTTCTCAAAAATTCTTGTGTTGTTAGTAATTATCTGCATACTACTTTTATTGATACTGTGCAATAAAGAGGCGATGTTGTGCCTTCTATAAGGCCCTTATAAGCCATTGTATAAATTCTTCTATTCTCAAGTTGTTGGTATGAATGAGATGATAGAGAGTTATTAGCATAATCAAATGTCAAAAATGATGATACAAGATAAATCCATAATAACTAAAGATAAAATGAAAGAAGATTAGTACAAATGTTGGAACATCAATATCCAAGCGCACTACGGCCAAGTGAAGTTACTTTGAGAGTTGGTCTATAAAGAAAAGAATTATGGTGAGATTGTGAGGCATCTATATCAAATTCATAATGAGATCTATAGTTTCCTACTCCCAATATGTCATAGGTAGTGGAATTGGCTGCAATAGTCTAGGAGATATTGCGTTGCATGTTTGTTATATTGACATGACTCACAAGAACACACAAAAGCTCAAATATCACAATCCAAACTTGTCTAAAATCATGTCTTTCAGATCCATTTTAGAATCTTCTCATGCCTTGGATGTCTAGATATTGAAATATCATATCCTTCTTAAAGTATGCACGTTCAAAGTATAGCATTATTAAGTACATAAATCTGCTACTTGAAATAGAATAAGTAATTATTAAGACTATAATCTTGATACAATATATTGCCTATCTTCAACTGATTGCTAATCATCTTAAAATAAGTATCCCATTACTTAGTTTCTTTCTATTGTGCCTTTTTAGTTAGGTTTGAAATGATACTATTAATAATATCAACTTTTTTCTTGTGTTTTGATTTAGCCTTTAAGTTTGATTTTTGCAATAAGCTGTTTGGTATAGTATGTTATTATCCTTGCTTGTACTTAAGTTGAATGTCAAAAAATTGCAACTGTTTTTTTTAATGATATTTTTATGATTTCATATTTTTTTAGATGTAAATTGTGTAGCATAAATTCATTGTTAATCCAAACAATCACTAGCTTCTCCAATAGATAGTATTGCTACACCTTTTTAGTATGTATAATCACTAATTGGTCTCAATCACATGTAGAGTAATTACACTCTATTCTTCTAAGCTTGCATGATTCATATGCCATGGATTGAAGGTTCCTATTAAAGACTTCTTGATGGACCGCTCTAATAGCAAAGTTAGAAGCATCAATGTTAAGTATATCTAGAAGATTGGAAACATATGATTGCAATATTAGAGCATAATGAGTACCTCCTTCAACCTATTAAAGGTACTTTGTTGTTCCAATTTCTATTCAAGTAGAACACCTTTCTCCAATAGACTTATCAATGAGGCAATAATGTATGCAAATTATTGAACAAAATGGCAATAATATCTACCAAGGCCTAAGAATGAGCAGACTTTAGAAGCATCCTTGGAGGTTGGCCAATCTTCCACTAATTTCATCTTATCTTGTTCCATGTATATACCTTCAAAAGATACCACATACTCCAAAAAAATGACCTATGACTTCTAAAGTTCACACTTTCATTGCTTACAAAAGAAGCAACTATCTTACAGTTGGTGCAATACTTCTTGTAAATGTTTCTCATACTCCTCAAAGTTTTTACTATATACTAGGATATCATTCATGAAGACAACTACATACTTATCCAAAAGGTTTCAAAATAATCTATTCATGTAACTCAGAAAGGAGGCTAGAATATTGATGAGGCCAAAAGATAAAACAAGCTATTTAAAATGTCCATAATATGTACAAAATGCTATCTTTTTTATATCCTCTCTTGCAATAGGTATTTTCCAATAGCTACTTCAAAGGTCTTATTTGTTAAATTTAATTTTACCTTAAAGTTGATCAAAAAGATCATCCATATATGAAAGTAGATATGCATTCTTAATAATTTACTTATTGAAGCCTTAATAATTGATGCAAATTGAAATCCACCATCATGTTTGGATACAAAGATTACATGTGCTCTCTATGGTGATGTTCTTCCTTAAATGAGGCCTTTCTCCAAGAGTTTGACCAATATCTTTTTCAACTCTTCAAGTTCATTTGGTGCTATGTAATAAATTGACTGACTTGCCGATTTGGCCCTAGGCAATAGTTCTATTTAAAAGAAGGTACCTCAATCAAAAGGCACACCATTAGGTAGGCCACTTAAAAAGATATCTCTATATTTTTGTATGAATTGTTCTTTCGATTCTATTCCATTGACTATCTTTCCTACTACTCTTATAAGATTTAGAACTATCATATATATATATATCAATTACTTATGTTGTATTTGCTTCTTTACAAAGGTCATTCCTACAAGTAAGTCTTTAGCCACAAATTCCATTTCTTCTTCATTAAATAGAAAGGTATGAAGAGTTACCTTGACTCTACCATCTTTGAAGGAGATTGTCTTTGTTACGCAATCAACTTGGTTATTTTTCATCTCTAGCCATGACATACTAAGGATAACATCATATCTTAGCTTTGTTATTTTAAACTTCTCTCTTAAGATATAAGTGTTACCTAACCTTAAGCTTTCTTTTTCACATGTTTCACTCAATACGTTTTCTTGGTCATCTATAAGATAAAAACTTCTTCCTTTGATTATCTTAGTTTTAATCCCAAGTTGGTCAACAATTTTAGCTAAGATGCAATTTTTTATAGAGCCACAATCTACAAGCATTTGACATGGATGTCCTCTTAATTTTCTTGTTAGATACATCAATTGACCATTTTTATAATTATCTAAAGCCATGCCATTTGTTTCTAAGAAACAGTAACTATTTTTGCTAATAGCTCTCAACACCTTTATTGGAGAGCCCCATTGTCTTATTCCATCTTATTATCGACTTGGTGATTCTTAAGACTATGAACTTGTGTTTATTTGTTGATGCTTGAATTTTGACATTTCAATCAACCTCCATTTTATAGCCTGACTTCCGATAATAAAAATATAATTCTTTTTGTGCTAATATTTATCATCTTTATGGTATCAATGATTCTTATAGGGCCTCAATCTCCATTAGCATTAGTTATTGTTCTATAGTATTTGATAGTGGTATAAGACTTCATGCTATAATTAATGTTCTATAATTTTTGAAATCTATGGCAGTGACCCTCTCTACAATCCTAATTGCCTCTTCAAATGTTTGTAGATTCCATAGTTCTATCTCTTGCTAGATACCAAGTTTCAATCCTTATAGAAACTAATCCATCATCTTTGCCTCTAAAATATTGTCAATTTGGAGACAAAAGAACTTCAATTAAAAGACATAATTTTGTACTGACGTGGATTGTGTAAGATTTGACAACTAATTATGTGCTATCTTCTGTGTATTGATGGACCAAAATTGATTCTTAAACTGAATCTCAAACTTCTTCCAATTACAAAATCTACCTTAAATTCCTTAGCTTTGAACTCAATATTGCTACCAAATGGCTATCACATCTTTCAAATAGTTGGTTGCATATATAATTCTTTTAGTAGTATTTATTTTAGATATTTGGAAGTATTATTGCATGCTAAAGAGTCATTAGTATACATCTTCTTTTCATGAAGTCCTAAACTATGTATTAAGCTTACTCAATTTCAATCTAGCAGATGTCAACTTTCTTATCCTAGAAGCTTCTATTTGCCTTTGCAAAGTAATTATCTAATCTAAGAGGTGTTGTATCTGAGCTTCCATCTGAGATTTCTCTGGCATATGTCTCATGTTGCAATTTTCTCACTAGATTCCACTATTATAATATCTTTTCTCCTTCCAACTAACTTCTGAAGAGTAGCTTGTGGTAGTCTCAACATAGTACCCAATGTGACTACAATAATAGATCTAAAATTAGACAATGGCTATTGAGACGCTACCAAAGAACAATCTAATACTTGCTTTGATACCAATAAAATAGAACTTGATTATTTCAAAAATTTAAGACCTTTCTAATCTATAATAACATAAATTCTTTTGCAACATAGAACAAAGTAAAGTATAATAAAAAAAAAAATAGAATTGAATGAAATAAAAAGATGCAAAATCAAACTTTATTAAGAGAAATGGTTTACAGCCGTACTTAATCAAATATCCAAATGGCCTTGGCTAGTTCTATTTATACCTTGTTCAATTATCTTAGAAATTTTTAGAATTTTTTTAATGGTGAATCCCACCTACATAATTGTCTTAAGTTCTTTTTAGAATGTTCTATAGTAGATCCTATCTAGATAACCATTTTAAGGTCTTTTTAGATTGTTCCATGGTAAATCCCACTTAGATAATTATCTTAAGCTCTTTCTAAAATTTTCTATGGTGGATCCTATATAACCTATTAATTTAGTCCCAATTCTAGAAACTTCCATAAACTTCTCAAATATGGCTCTAGCTATCTATTTCTATACATCAACAATACAAATATCTTATCTATATCCTATTATACATAAGAACGATGTCAAATTTTTTTAGAACTTCAATAAATATTTTACAAGAAGATAAAGTCTTTTATGATCTTTCATATTTGAGGCCACCAAAAATCTGAAGAGATAAGCTCTAATATTTTAATAAATCCAAAATATTCTACAGTTGAAAAATCATGATGAGATTGAAAGATACAATGTCGCGTTGGTTCTTTTTGAATATATAAACGATCTTTAAAATACAAAAGTTCTTCTATAAACCTAAACTTATTGTTATAAAGGAATTTCTTGATATCAAAAATTAATGAGTCTTTAGCTAATGGTGTACAAATTTATTCAAAAAAACTTAAATTAACAAGTATAATTATAGAAGTAATATAAGAATTTTTTTTTCAGTTTTAAAAGAGTTATATATTGCTCATTAAATGCTACTTCTCCAACCTTTGGAGTAAGATATGATCTCTTTCATAAAGTATCTAATAGTCCTTGTTTCTTTCATAGTTGATATGTAATTATTAAATCCAAACAAAATAATGATATATTTAAAAAAAATTGGCAGTGATTCAAAATGAAAGTTAATATGAAATATTTCAAATTCTTATGATCTATGTATATAGTCATAGTATATGTAGTACCTTTCAATAAGTGATGCCATTTTTGGAAAGAATCTATAATTATAAGAAGCTCTTTATCATAATTTCATAATTGATTTTTATAGCTAAATTTTTTTTTAAATAGTAAACAACTGCATAAAGCTTTCTATTCTTTTCATTTAGTATAGCTTCTAATATAAAGTTAAAAGTATCAATTTTCAAATAGAAGATCTTTATAAAATCTAGATACAATATAATTGGAGTTGTAATAAAAGCTACCTTCAAATCTTGAAAAAATATTTAGTGCTTGAAGTCTCCATTCCAATTTATTTTTGGATATCAACCAAGTAAGAAGAATAACAATTTAGAATTAATTCTTGATAAATATTTGATAGAAATTAGCAAATCTTAAGAAACATTATATATTTTTCATTGTCTTTGGAGTTGTCTATTGCGTCATAGCTTAAACTTTCTTTGGATCTATCAACAAGTCTTCATTGGATATATCTAAGAAAATCTACTTTTGGTTGATCAAATACACATTTCTCCAATTTGGTATATAATATTTTATCTTGTAATTTTTACAAGATCAACCATACATGTTTTTCATGTTCTTCAAGAGACTTGGAATAGATTAAGAAATCGTTAAGATAATAGATAACAAACTTATCTAAGAATTCTCAAAAAATATCATTTATTAAATTTTGGAATATAATTAGAGCATTTATCAATTCAAAAGGCATGACATTATATTCAAAATCTTTGTATCTTATCGAAAATATTGTCTTTTAATCATCTAATTCTTTAATCTGTACCAAATTGTATGCTCTATTGAGATCTATTGTGGTTAGATCTTAGCTTAATCAAGTTGATCCAAAAACCTTAATATCAATAATAATAATATATAACAATTCTTCATAGTTAACTTATTAAGGCCAAAATAATCAATATACATTTGTAAAGATCTATTTTTTTTCTTCACAAAAAGTATTAGTATACTTACTAGAGATTTAGAATACCAAATAATATTCTTCATAAGATTTTGATTGATATAATCTTTCAATGTTAAAAGCTTGTTTTGTGATAGGTTATATTCTATTTTTATTTTTATTTATTTCTATATATTCATATTACTTATGTAACAATTACAATAAATATATGTGTAAGATATTATTCCCTCCTTTTAGAAATAAGTTCTACAAAGAGTCATAATCATATGTTAAAGAAGTCTAAAATATGATAAATTATATTTGTTACATATTCTAATCTTTGTTTCTTTTGAAGGTAGTTGATAGGTCTTTTCAACCATCAATAATGTCCTATTCTAAGGTGGAAAGACAACCCTATTATTTGATCATTGTTGATACCTTTGTGACTTCATTCAAACAAAATATTTATAATACTATCATAAATTGCTTCTACTAATAAAATCACCAAACATTGAAACTATCTTTCCAAAGTTGTGCTATTAAATGCATTGTATCTTACATCTATTTGAAGGACAATATATTGCTTTTGATGGTCTTCATCTTTATTATATTATCATAAAGGCTATGATAATCACAAAATCTTGTCTGGTAACTCAACAAATGATGATTCTTTAATTGAATCTAAAGGTTGTTAATTTTCCATCTCGTTAATACCATAATTATACAAAAACTACAAACAAGGATAAAAGGTAGAATGTAAACTTTTTTAAATTGGATTTTTTTTTATAGCAAAGTTTTTCTTTCCTTTATCTTGGTTTTAATAGATGTTATTGATAAAAAAAATTTAACTTCTCTACTATATTTGTAAAACATTTTGTTGGCTTCTATGTATATTTTTTAATATCATATCCGTTATCAAGATAAAGAGAATTTGCCTTAACAAAGTATTTGGCTTCTAACTGTCACTAATTACTCAACTAAGTCTGAAGATAAAAAAAAAATACTAAGTTTATATATAAAATTGTCCCTATAAGAGCAATTACATTAATACATAAGCCCTAAGTACCAAAGATCATCAAAAATGTGATAAAAATATAATAAAACCTTGTATATCCTTAAAGTGAATTTTTTAAAAACTTCAACAGCTCATATCTCATGATCGAATCATCCAAAAAAATCCAAATTTTCCATAAAGTTCTAATGTACTTTTAACAAATATCACAAAAAATTTCAACTACAAATTCATTACGGAACTTGAGATATCACCAAAATCCTAACAATAGCTTCAAACCCTTACTTACATATACCCATATGTAAATTCCTTCATATCTCACAAAATAAGTACTTAAATACCATAAATTTTTAATACATAACTTTTCAACCTAATAATACACATTTCTAAAAAATTTGAGCCAAAAATTCACTCAAAAACTCAAGATATGGCTCCAACTATTACTATCAACAAAATGACTTACTTACTACCTTTGAATTACATATGTTGTCTTCAATGTTCTATAACTTCTTCATACAAACTTCAAATATAGAAATTCTTATATAAGAGATATAAATCTTAAAATCATCCTTGTATGCACTTCATTGATTTCCAAAATCTATCATAAAACTCCTTGTATTTTCAAAATAGAAATAATATATCTTAAAAAAATATCTTAACTTCAATTGATTATAATTTCATCACTTTAATTCCAAATCCTCTGAAATTTATACACAAATTGTAGTCCAAATCCTAAACTTTATAATCCCTACTTTTTATTCTTAAATGTTCTTTTTAAAGTCGCCAAAATCCTTGTTATGATCACAAATAGCTTATTGAATGCCTATTGGACATGGCCTTTGACCAATAGGAATAAAGATCTTTACTTTTAGCCTTCATCCATCCATATCTTACTTTCATCCTTCCAAATAAGCTTCTTAGAGGTTTAAATCTTCATCTTTGAATTCCAATCTTCTTCTTAAATTTTATACTAAACATTTAAATCTTGTATATTTTAAATACTATAATTAACATAGGTAAACTTCAAAATAAAATTTCTTGCATCAACTCTCTTTAAATTAATCTACTAACCATTTTAAAATACATCAATACTTATTAATATATTATTTATTTAAGTTAATTTTTTACATACTATAAACAATTACAATACAACACCATACTAATAAATTAGATATTTTAATTTAAGTTTGTACCACTATCGGATTACATGAAGTCTTATTCAAAAATGCATTGGGCACTTGGCTCTGAAAGATAGAATGGAAATTGCAACAACAAAATTTTAACTCTAATAGAATATTAAATAAACTCTAATTCAACCTTAATAATGCTAACCAAGCTTTAATCAAATTCAAAAGAAATCTTAAAGAAATTACATAAGAAAAGATAAGAAATCTTAAATGAATTCAAAAAAGAATCCATAATAAACTTTAAAAGAATCTTTAAAGAATCTTTAAAAAATATTAGAATAATCACAAATATATCTTAAATAACTTTCAACAATATCCTAATTTAACCCTAATTAAAATCTTAATAGACTTCAATCAAATTCTAAGCCAAATTCTAAATTTTAAGTAAATCTTAAATCCTAAATTCTAAATAAATCATAAATCAAATCCTAAATCCTAGTCTAATTCTAAATTATAACCAAAATCTTAACCAAATCCTAAATCCTAATCAAATCCTAATTTTAAACTAAATCTTAATCAAAATCTAACCAATTCAACCTAATCCTAGTATAATTTAGGACCTCAATATCTATTGATTGAACTATTGATCTTACTTAAAAACTTATAAACTTCTCAAAAATTAAGTCATCAAGAAGTACACAAAATTTGAAGATAATTGCACTTACTAAATAAAATAAAATAAATTCTAAAATCTGCTTGGATATAGGCTAGAATCCTACTCTAATCTGAATGTTGAACTTTTAGTGTTAATATCTCCTTTTTAAACTATTCAAATATTTTTAAATTTCATATATGTATAGTAAATTAAGTTTATTATCCTCAAGCATAAATTTGACTCCAATCCAATTAGTGGATTACTGAAGATCTTAGAAATCCTAACTACCTCTCAAAGCCCAATTTCTAAGACCTTAACCTACTTGAAGTTTAATAACCTTCAATTCAACCACTCAATCAAGCTCAAATTTATAATATATACTTTATACAACTAATTTCATAAGTCCTTGAAATTTGAACTACAGATCTATCACCAAACTTACAAAATTCTTCAAAACGTAATATCCTTTCTATTTTATAATTTCAAAAATCATCCCACACAACTACAACTTTGTAAAGTTTTTACAAAGTCATTGTACACTCAAGTCATACAAAATTAATACTTAAAGAAATCTTATCAATTTTTCTTTCAAATTCCAATCTTTAATTTGTAAAAAAATCCCAAAGTCGCCATAGGTATGTAATTTTGTACCTCAAGGTCTAATTTCGACCTTGGTTGACAATTAGTCCTCTCTGAATATCAATATTTGATAATTTGAGGAAATTTTTGCTTGAACCTATTAATAAATTTCTTTTAAATATGTCTCTATTAAATACTTATTTCATTTATTTGGATTTGGGGCATTTATGCCTCTATAAAGCAAATATTCCTAAGTCTAGGATTTGAAAGTAGGATTTCTAAGTCTTAAATTCTAAATCCTACTTTCAAATCCTATATCCTACTCTTAAATCCTAAATCCTAAATCCTACTTCCAATCCTAAATTCTAAATTCTACTGCTAATCCTAAATTCTAAGTTGTACTTTCAAACTTTAATTTTTTTATTTTTATTTTAATTTATATATTTAAAAAAAAATTAAATTAAAGATTTTAGAGAATTGATGCCATCTCATTTTAAGCCACCACCAACTTGTGGCTTCTTGTTTTTAGAAGAAGCTATATACCAATCTATCAAAAAAATAAATATATAGAAGACATGAACATCATACATCATGTTACTATTAAGAGAGATTCTTTGCTCCCACCTATAGGCAATAAGTACCCTTTTCATCCAACATAATCTTCTAATGCAAGTATTATAATGCCAATATTCTAAATATCTTCAATAAATTAATTGACGATTTTTAAAGAATATTTTCTTTCTTTCTCTCATTTGTGCTACCATAAGATTTAAAACTCATGATCTCTTAGGTACCACCTAAGCACTTTATCATCCATCCACTTCCATAAGCTCCAAGCCACTATTTGATGTCCAAAGTGTCAGTTCTTCTTCTTGTAAGCTTCTTATCCAACTTCTTTTCTTTCTTTGAATCTCCATTTTTTACAAATTATAAATTTTTAAAAATAATTTATATATTTATTTATAGACCTACTAAAAATATATCTATAAAATTTTATATTAAATAGCTATTCTAATAATTAATTATTTTAGAATCTATTTTTCTTTTATAAAAACTTAATTTTTTATTTCTAATAACTACAAAACTTCTTGCTAATAGGATAATATTTTTAATATATATTTATTAATATTTATTTTAATATAAGAATTAATTAATTAATTCTAATTTGTAATCAAATTTTTAAATATTTTATTTAATAATAAAATATAAACTAAAAACTAATATATTTCATAATTTTTATCTAGTTTTTATATATTGTGCACAAATATGATATAACAGCAGTGGTATTTGTCTTTTTTTCAAGATATTCACTATCTTATATGGTTCTAAAAGATACATATGAAATATGAGATGGATTTTTATAGACTCCGATAGATGTAATCAATAAACAACTAAATTAATTTGTTTTCAAATAGGAAATGATTCAAGTTTATAATAATCCAACTTCTTACAAGGGCGAATAGTTTTAATATTACAACAAAGTAAGCATATCTTATCACCAATGTGGAAATGAGATTGTTGCTTGTAATAGACATCCATGTTGTTCTTTTGTTGTTCTTGAGTCTCTTTTAGTTGTATTATCATTGTTGTATGTAGCTCAAATAAATGATTTGTGAAATTTTTTGTCATAGAATTATCATCTTTTGAAAATTCAAAAGTATCAAGTCATAGATGATAATCATAATTAACAAAAAAAAATTATTTGTTGCATAGAAAAATGTACGATATTATTATAAGTAAATTCTAACAATGGCAAAAGAATTGTTCAATCATCTTCTTGGTAGTTGATGATACACCTCAAATACTATTCCAAAACTTAATTTATACACTTTATTTGTCCATCAATTTGAGGATAGAAAGTCGAAGATAATTTTATGGCCATTTTTAGAATCTTAAAAAATATTTTTTAAAATCTTGATACAAATCAAATTTTTCTATCTAATAGAATATTATTAGATAATCCATAATAGCAATAGTTGTTATCAAGGAAAAATTTAGTTGTTTCTTTACTTGTGATAGATTATTTACATAGTACAAAATGTGTCATCTTGGTGAAACAATCCACTATTACAAATATAAAGTCATAAAAATTTGAGACTGAAAGATCTATGATAAAATCCATAGAAACAAAAGACCATAGTTGTTTTAGAATAGATAATGGCTAAAAAAGTCGATAAAATCAATGACAAGGAGTTTTTGATTTTGAATAGACATCACAAGATTATTCAAAATCTTTGACTACCTTCCATATTTGATGCCATCAAAAATTACTAGATATTAGTTTCAAAGTCTTATTATATCCAAAATGTTCCGTTATTGAAAAGTCGTGACAAGTTTGAAGAATATATAATTAAGCATTATCTTTTAAAATATATAAGTACTCTTTAAAATATAATAAATTGATCTTGAATCCAAACTTGGAAATATCATGAGACTTTGAAAGATTTCCTTTAATATCACAAATAAGATAATTATAAAACATACTTGACTAAATTTGCTTAATAAAAGTTGAATCAATAATTAGTGTTGATTTTATTACTGAAAGATGAAGATGCTCTAGCTTCAAGAGAATTATTTGTTGTTGATAAAAAGCAACATTCCTTTCTTTTGATACAAGATAAGATTGTCTATAGAGAAAATTTAATAAACCTTATTTTTTTCCTTTTCAATAAATGATCTTGAATTTGAATCTTAAAAAGAACATACTCCAATAGACTTGGTGATAATTTAATATACGTGTTGATATAAAATACTCAAGGTTCTTATAATTTAAATATGTAATGATTGAATTACAAGCATGTTCTAGATAATGGTGTTATTCTTGAAACAAATCCATAATTGTAAAAAGTTCTTTGTTGTAGATCTTGTACTTAATCTTGACTACTAAAACGTTTTTGGAATGAAAAGCTATTAAGTGAAGTTTATTATCTATTTTTATTTATAAAAATATAGTATCTAAAGCAAAATTTGATGCATTTGTTTCCATAAAAAATAGCTTAAGAAAGTTGATGCAATACAAGAATAGTACAAAAAAAAAAGACTTTCTTTAAAGCTTCAAATGTTGTTTCTACTCCTTCATTCCATTGAAGTTTGTCTTTATAAATCAAACATATAAGTAGAATTACAACTTGAAAAAAGTCCTTAATGAAGATTCGATAGTAGTTGATAAATCTCAAAAAACATTGGATATCTCTTATTACTTTTGAGATCTTCTAATCCATAATAGTTTGAACTTTCTTAAGATCCATCATAGGTCCATCATTTGAAATGATATATCTTAAGAAATCAACTTTAGTAGTATAAAATACACACTTTTTTATTTTGGCATAGAGTTTGAAATTTCTTAGTTTTTGTAATATACAACAAATATGAAGTTTATGTTCTTCTATATTTCTAGAATAGATTAAGATGTATCTAGATAATAGACAATAAAATCGTCTAAAAACTCTCAAAATATATCATTTATTAGATGTTGAAAAGCTGTTGGTGCACTTGTAAGTCTAAATGGCATGACATTATATTCAAAATGTCCATACCTAGTTCAAAATGCAATCTTCCATTCATCTCTTTTTTTAATATGTATTAAATTATATATTCCTTTTAGATCTATTTTTATATAGATCTTAGCTTGATTCAATTAATTAAAAAATTTAGATATTAAAAGTAGCAGGTATCTATTCTTAATAGTCATCTTATTTGAGTTCTTAATAATTAAAATACACTTACAAAGATCCATTTTTTTTCTTCACAAATAAAATTGAATCTTGCTAGAGATTTGGAAAGAGTATGAAGTTCTTAGCCAAATTTTCTTCAATATATTCTTTGAATTTAGCCAACTCATTTTGCAATAAATTAAAAATTGGTCCAAATGGCAATTGAATTCTTTCTTGAAGGTCAGCTGAGCAGTCATAGGAATACTGTTCTCAAAGATTATCTATATTTTTTTTTCAAATACATCTTTAAAATCTTAATATTGGCTAAAAATGCTACTTGAAGTCTTTCCACTATTGAAAAAAATATGGCATAAATGACATAATGTGATACTTCTTTTGTAGTATGCAAAAAAGCTTTTGTATCTACAAATATAGATTTGATTGTACTAGACTTATGACTTTCTACTTGATTAACTATACTTTTAGTTATATTTTTAAAATAATTAAGACTACAAGAAATATAATCTATTTAAGGATTATATTTTTTTAACCATGATAAACCTAAAAGGATTAGATTAAAAAAAGATTTAATGATATTAAATATTATAAAGCTATTATGACCATTAATAATTATTTTTAGAAGAAATATTTCACAAATAATATCTTCAAAGGATAATAGAAAATCATCTATGACTTCTATATGACTATATATATATATATATATATATATATATATAACATATCTTTAATAAATATATTAATGTCATACTATAATCCATAAAGAAATTAGCTAATCAGTGGAGCATTATCTTTCTTAATATCAATTCCAAGTTGTTTAAATTGTAAAGCATACAATATTATTGATTGATTTTTTTATTACAAAATACGGATCTTGTTTCTTGTAATACAAATTGTATCATTTTCTTCATATACAAATTAAAACTTTGCCAAAAAAACTTCCAAAGTATCTAATATTGAGTCATGTCATTTAAAAAAAGATGATAACTATAATAACATAGAACCAAAAAATAGTATTTCAATAAATTTGACTTGTGATCCTAGAATTTGATAACTTTGGAATTGAAGTTCAATTGTCAATTGCACTTGATTGATAAATCTTCAAAACTTTGATTTTATATCATCAAAATTCTTAAATAAGGTAATTCTTGATTTTTTAGAGCTTGAATGGTGTTCTATAATAAAAAAAAATGATTATGATTTGGTGTAGATATTGAAGCAGTTCCAAATATCTCTATATTTCTATTTTTTGTTATTCTTATTCTTTATTATGGTGGTAAATTGAGTTGATGAATTTTAATCATTAATTCCCTCAATTTTTCTTGCATTTGTGCCATTGTACTCTTCATTTTCATAAGCTTTGTTATAATAATACTTAGAAGAAAAGAAATATCTAAAATTACTCAAGACAAATAAAGAAAAGAACTTAAGAATAAAAAAAAATACTAGTTTAGAAGAAGGTAATCTAAAACTTTAAATACACTTACATTTTGTCAAGAAAAAGGGCTAAGCTACTCTTAATCAAAAAAAGACAAAGCTTTGATATTATAAATATATTCTTATCAATTTATCAAGGATAGAAATTTAATAAAAATAAATAAATTAGTAAGACTTTTTCAAATAAATATAACAAAATAGAAATAAGAAAGTATGTATATTAAAAAAAAACTCGAATAGATATTGCCAAAAGATAAGAAAACAAGAGACTTCTTGAAATTAGATTAAAAGTACGAAAAAAAAAAAAAAAAAAAAAAAAAAAAAAAAAAAAATCGATAAGAGTGAAGAAGGCTTCATCCTTGCCCTTACATATACTATCTATCTAGGAGCTACGTGATAATGTTCTATAGGACCTCTAAAACGTATTGACTTTTTTACAACATGTATCTTAACTTACAAAGAAAATTTCCTATATAGACACAACATAGTTAGCCTTTTACAAGCTACCAACATATATGGCACATGGTTAACTTGTTGACCAAGTTTTTAACCTATCAATCAGCTAAAAACACATGTAAAGTCAAAAGAGCATCTATGAAGCTTTTAGAAAGCTATCCTAGAAGATATTATGAAATTAAATTTACTTTTATCTATTTCTACTTATTCATATTAATTAGATAATAACTACAATAAATATATGTCCATGATAATTAGAATTGCATAAATAATAAATGATATTTCTTAAATAATAAATTATATTTCTTTCTTATATGCTATCAAATATTTTTAGAAGACAAATCTGAGGCTTCTTACGTTATTGAACATATAAAGTTTTTTGTTAAGGTATAGGTGCTACTGATTCTTTGGATTTAGAAGCTTAAGAAAGTGGTTGCATTACAAGTTGATCTACTCCAAGTCTTGCATCATCATGAAACCTCATGAAAAATCTTTGATTTTTAGTAGTTCTTTGAACTAAAATATTCAATGTATTCATAATAATATCTAATTTAGACTCAAGAGACTTAATGATGCTAACATCTTCACTTTCAATCATTTTGTAAAAGAATAAAAGAATTTTTAAACAATACCAATTTAGGGGAGATATTTTATAATCTCTAAAGAGCTTAAATGTCTTTAAGTAGAGAAGTAATGGACTCTCTATCGAGAAGGATCAAGCTTTAGTATTGATAAAAAGGTAGTCTTGACAAACTATCATAGATATACCATATAAGAGATTAAACAAGAAGTTGAATGAAAAAGATTTAGCAAAAAAATTAACATGAACTTCATTAAATCATATAAGTATAAAATTAATATCAAGAAAGGTGAACTAGAGCTTCAAGAGATGTATTGTCAAGATTGAGGATCTCTTGAGCCTTGATTCCTATATATATAACGTATTAAAAAGCTTTTCAAGAAATTTCTATATTGCTTAAAGATGAAGCTCCTCAAGAAGAAACATAGGAAGCTCTTTGAAAAGTTTTATCTTATTTAAAGATGAAAAAATCATAGAAAGTTCTTTGAGAAGTTTTTATATTGCTTGAAGATAAAGCAACCTTAAGAAGTTTCATAAGAAGTTTTTATATTGCTTGAAGATGAAGCAACCTTAAAAAGCTTCTCAAACAACTTCCTTAATCTTGTGAGAACTTTCTAGAACTTACTAAAATAATCTAATAATCTTTTAGAATCTTCTAAAAATATTTTTAAAATCTTTTAAAATCTTTTTTAATTTAATCGAATATTCTAAGAATTTTTTTTAGAATATTCTTCTTAGATGTCTATAACATTAAGGAATTTTAATTTATATTAAGTTTTTGAAGGCTTTTCAAAGCAAGAGATATATTGAGTAATTTTGATTTTCAAGAAATAAAAGGAAGTTTATAAATTTAAGAATTATGTGAATAATTTAATTAATTTATAAATAATTTTTTTAAAATTTTTTATTTTTATTTTGTTAAATTTTTTAACAAATTTGATATGAATCAAATGATTAGATTGAAATATATGAGAGTTTTATTAGATTAGGATCTTAGATATTTGAAATTTAGAATTAATGAAGGTTTTTGTAATTCTAAAAAATCTATTGATTTGATAAAAGTAAAAAAAATTGAAAGAAATTTTGACTTAGGTATCTTTATATTAGCCAATTCGTAAAACAATTGAATGGTTTAGTAAAGAAAAATTGATGCTAAAAGATCAACATTCAAGTTAGAAAAAGAAGACGGCTAATATATGAGAGTTTTAGAAGTTTTTTCTCTCAATTGGTGAGTTTGATTTTTCTCAAATTATATGTACTTATTATTTACTTATGAATTGAAATATAGGTGAAATTTTAGTTTAAATCAACAATTTAATCAATAATTAATGAGATTTTAAAATAGATATAGGAATTTATTAAAATTTATTTAGAATTTGTTTTATATTTTTTTAAGATTTTTTTAGGATTTGATTAGGATTTATTTAGGATTTGATTAGGATTTGGTTAGGATTTTATTAAGATTTATTTGATATTTTATTAAAATTAATTTAGAGCTTATTTAGGATTTATTTAAAATTTATTTATAACTTCTATTTTTGATATTTTTTATAATTCTTTGTCAATTCCTTAATTTTTTTATTTTAAATATTCCTTTATAATTCTTTCTTAATTCTTTAAGGTTTTTATTTTAATATTTTTTCAATATTTCTTTATTATCATTTTTTAAAATTTACTTGTAACTTTTTTATATTTTTTGATAATTTTTTTAAACTTCTTTTGGATTGATTAAATTTTGATTATATTTTTTAATATTTAATTAGAATTTATTTCAGATTCTATTAGACTTATTAGGATCTTATTAATATTTTTTTTATTAACTTTCTATAATTAAATACTTGGTATATTCTCAACTTAAAATTCATGTTATGATGGTTCGTCTAAATCTACTTGTTGATGAGTATAGCCTTAGTGCCACCACAATTATTACTCCCATTGTGTCTATTCAACCACATTCCAAAAAGTCATTGCACAAAGGTTCTAAATGGCCTTTATGATATAGATCCTCTAAGACCAATTCACATTCATCCTAACTCTCTTATGATTTTCAATTACATTATTGACATATTATATTTTTTTTAAAATTCAAACCATCAGAGATTGATTCTAAATTTTCTAATTTTTCTTCTTCCCTTATTAGTTCTCTAATAAATAATTCAAAGAAGATGGTATATTTATTTACCAAATCAATGCTCAAGTTTTGTATCCACAAAGCATTGATCCAATAGAAATTGCATTTAAATACTATTTGGATTGAAAATACAAATTTGTTGAAGTATTATAATCACTTTCAAAATAATATGAATATTCAATAGTACAATGAATTTGTTTAGACAATAAATCTCAATGAAAAATATTCTATATTTATTATTTAAAAAATTAAGATGAAATATTCACCTCAATATTTGAAGGTGTTTTTATGTAGAACAAGACCACTTATAAGCATCTTTATCTAGACATTAAACACTTTGCAAAAAATAGTGCATCACAATAACTACAAGTACGAGATCTATAAGCTTGAACAATGGTATGTTGAGTTCATGTTTACTTGACTCCGTGTATATTATATATATATATATATATATATATATATATATATTTGCAATAATTATAATAAAATTCAAAAAGATCACTTGTACTTGTACTTAATGACATGCAATATTAAATACCTCAATTGTGGCATGATTATGGACAAACATCTCTAATTTGAATTTTGTCATCTTAGTTGCAATCCATATGCCAATATTTCTATTGATCCATTCCTCACCTTATATATTTTTTGCTATCTAATACATTGTTGTAAGCACAATGCACCACTTTCATTAGGATCTATAATTGCTGAACAAGAATAACACTAGAATTAAAATAAATGCAAGTGAGATACAAAGATATCAGAGTTATATAAAGAAATATATTAGACTTGTGAATCATGCAAGCATAAGATGAAAAAATTGGATCAATTTGATGCAAAAAGACAAAAGACAATCCAAGTATTAGCAATCTATAACAAACTAGTATCTTAAATGTTTTATTATTTTCAAAAAAATATTAACAAATATTTGACAAAGCTATATTAGAAAATGGTTGACTTTTTTTTTTTTGAGGGCAACAAAGACTATGCAACATGGCTTGTAGTTGCCAATGAGGCCATGGAACAATATATATATATATATATATATATATACATAAGGTATAGTAGATTGCATCTTAGATTTTTTCACATTACACATTAAGATAAAAAAAGAAACAACATACCATAGACCAATATGAAAATACCATCCGTGACCTTTAATTTTTTTTAGCATATAGTAGACACAAGCTTAAAGAAGAATAAGGCTCAATTGTAGTTCATGAGGCTACCTTCCATATTACATACCATTAAGTTGCAATATTAGAAACAACCAACAAAATGACTAACCAACGCCATAATGAAATTTTTGCTATAAATCCCTAATTATGACAAGAAATATGTGAGGCTAAAGAACAAGGAGGAATGACTGCCAAGAAATTGGAATAAAAGACTCAATACATGGAACAAGAATACCTTATTGTAGAAGTAATCCAACAAAATTTTGAAGCCAATTGTGCTCAGAAGTACATATCATTGCCTTCAACATAATACAATTGATATAACAAAGTCTTAATATTCAATAAGTCAAAAAAGATGCATTTATACAATAATGTAATATACACAAGATTAATATATTGGAATTATTGGACAAATGCAAAAGATGAGAACTAGATGAAATTAGATGGAAGAATAAAGCAATGGACCTAGTAGAATAATAATTTTAGTATTTTCTTAGGAAATTCTAAATCCACTATGATATAATTTTTAGATTTTAGTTCCATCTTTCTAGCCATAGTTTCTAATCTTAAAACTATAGATGTAGGTAAGTGATGTAGAATAAGATGTTATCTCAATAGTTTTATTCATTGGTTTTAGGATACCTTAAGTTAGTCACCACAAATATATATATATATATATATATATATATATTGATATTGGATAAAGAATTTCATGGAAACAATGATGATAAGAAAAATGAGGCCATGAAACAAGAAGTAATGGATAAAACAATATTAGCTTACTTTCAAAGTAATTCAAACTACACCTATTTATATGAAGATCTTGATGTAGAAGCAAAGTGTCCAATATAAAATTGAGTAATAGAAAAAACGATTTTTGATTTCTATAAATATGTATCAAAAATCAAAGATATATATTTTTTTACTTACAACATAGTCTAGCCAATGTCATTACTAAATTGTACAAATAATAACCACATCCTTCTTGGATAATAAAGCATTTTATCAAGTTTCAAAAATCTTGTTCATGGACTAATAGATATCCTTAAAAGTTAGATGAATTAACACCACAATGTATCTAAGGATAGAATGCAAGCTTGCAATGAGGGTGTAATGTCAATGCTTTGGATAACATCAATAATCTTTAAGAAAAACCACAACAAAGAAGGATGATGATACAATAAGAAGATAGGATTAAAAGACAATTAGTTGTATGAGTTTCATGAATTTAGAATAGAATCAATAATTAGGAAACTTTTTAGGTATTAAAAGAACAAGTGAAGGAACACATGTCTCTTTCTCTCTCTCTCTTCAGAAGTCAGATGTTCAATAGTAAGTAAACAAAGCAAGCTTGTTTGTCACGTGTTCGGAAGCATTTTGGCTAAGCAAAACAATGTAACATCTTGTACTCAAATGAATAAAAGAAAAAGCATTAGCCCATTGTCTTAAAAGTACTTGTAAACTTGGTGGTATTGCAAAAATATACCATACCAAAAGAAGCATTTATGTCTTAGATGCATCCTAATATTGCAGTTATTGTTCCATGATTCTCCATTGACTAGCAAAATCTTGAGCTAATAGCCACATCCAAAAAATATTTATTGATGAACATAAAAATCTAAATTTTAGTGTTTTAGTATAAAAAGAGTATGTTGTAAGGAATGAAAAAACAAATCCCTCTCTATCTTCTATATGTAAAAGAAACTATTCTACATTGTTTTTGATGATCTTTTGTTAATTCAAGCACATAAAATTGTGCACTCCACTGCTACACAACCCAAGCATCAAACTACACTTAATTTTAAACATACAATACATGAGAAGAATCTCTCAGCCACCTTCAACCCCAAAAAACGACACTTTGGCCCTTCGACTTTGCTGTTTGCCACGAGACGCTTGAAATTCCACAGGTAGACATAATCATTCGTAGAAAACGTTGCTCTCAAGACAAAGTTATTCCAAGGTCCATTTATTATTAGAAAACGGCAAGATGAGCTGGTTCAGACATTAAATTCTATACTAAAATCTCTTCAGAAACAACCGAGTCTTGTTTGGAAATCCGAGAGAATATGGACCAGCAAAGAAATATTCGGCAAAAGAACAGGTCTAGAGTATAATGCAACCTTATTCCTCCACTTGCTGATACAAATAGAAAACCAACAAACTGCTTTTCTCCTCGCACAGTAGTTACTGCGGCGCATACCACATAAATGCGAAGAGTCCGGTCCCTTTTTGCTCCGAAATATTAAAAAAATACAAACTACAAACACACACACACACACAGGAGAGAGAGTGAGCATAAGATTGTGGAAACATGGAGGGGTTTTTCTAGACCCTAGTGTGAAATGAAGCTTGGGGGAGGGGAGGAGAGTTCGGCGCCGGTGAACAGGAGCAGTAATCGATATAAATAGCGTAAGTTCAGGCAAGTCGGAATCCACATGGCCCCGCCAGCTAGATTTCGATTAAAAGTCAAGCCGACTGATTAATCCATGCGGCACCAGCTGGCGAGTATGTACAGCAGCAAATATTTACACTCAGTGGACTACAAGCGGGATTTACTGCTTTAGTAATGGTTCACAACTGGTGGAGAATGCCCACAAGACCAAGTGAAAAAGCTCGATCGTTGGATAGATCGAAAGAGGATTCACGGATCTGTGAGATGGCAACTGGGCATGGTCACGACATCGGAACGAGAATAGTTCGAAGCGATAGAAAGATGAGGGAGCAGCACTTCCCCTGGTTCCGGCTTGGAACCTTGGGAGTAACCGTAATTCAGATGCCTGGAGTCGCATGATCCGGCGCTCCATCCGCTGCATAGTCGGTAAGCCACCTGGAATCTGGCCCCACGTCAGATGTTCACCCAAGTCAAATTGGACGTTTCCTGCACCGGGCAATCGGTGCGCATCCCGATGACGCGGATATGCCGACGTGTATTCAATTTCCTCCGTCGCTTGCCATGATTCGACCAGTTTCGGTGCAGGGCGGAGGATTGGTGGGGCATTTTCTGTTAATTTCTACTAAGTTACTGAGTCACCACATATTGTTATTGCAGTTATAGGCATGTTGACCACTTGCAAGGATCGATGAGCTCTCTGGGGCCTGGTTGCAGATTGTGGGCTAATAGTGAGTGAATCGGCCCGTACGTGCACGACCCTTGCTGGAGTGAAAAAACCAGTGTGTGCAACTTGACGAAGAAATTGTAGTTGGGGTGGTGATGGTTCTCGAATGGTCACCATGGTTGACCTACGCGCCACGTCGTAGGCCTCCAATCCCCAGCGGACCATCTCCGCTGATGCTCTAGGTGGTGAGGCTCTGGTGTCGATTTCCTTCAGTTTATCTTTCGAGTGCCCCCGGAGGTGGTTTTCGTGCTTCTCGTTCCTCGGTACACCATCACCAGTTTGAGTTCACCGCTTTGCTTGCTTGCGTTGTGTTCGTGACGCTTGTTTGCTCCCTTCCAGTTACACTTCTGTCTTCATATATTCATTTCTTCCTTTTTATTGCCGTTCGTCACTCTGTCGGTTTCCTTGGCGGCGCACTATCCAGGGTTTTTGTTTTCCGACACTCAACCGTTTGTAAGAGACGCTCAGGAGTTTGTGGACTTGGGTGGCGTAGAGCTAGTCTTCGTCAGTTGGTAGTGAATGAGCGTTGATCAGTTAGTCTACTTCCCTGGGAGTGGGCGGCGGAAACACTTTGCGATTCTCGAGGTTGGGATTAGAATGTGGAGCACAGCTGGTTGGTTTTAGGATTCACTAGTTTCATACAATAGCGAAACATTTGCAGGGTAGGGAGGAATACGTGATTTTCTTCAGCTAGTTTTTCCTGATATGATTTGTAGACGGGCCGCTAAGTTCGTCCGTGACGGTGAGGACAAAACTGTAGACAGATTAGGCGGACGATTCTTGCACTGGATTCAAGGTCTCGCAATTTGCATTGCAGTCCAGATTTTCAGGCAATCTTCCTAGGGAGCAAGTAAGTACATTTACTAGTTGTGCTCGATACATGGTCTTGACTCTCGTTGCCTGTTGAGGGCATTGCTGTCCGATTCTTTGAACTGGAAGATTGCTATGTACCGCTAAATTTGGATGATCCCCTTTTGTTCCTGCAGAAGTATACCCAGCTGGTGAATCCTTGAGAAGCAATGACGTTGCAGCAGTGGATTCCTTAGCTAACGCCGCACAGGAACTAACAAGTAAACCTGGATACTTCGACTGATTTAAAGTGACAAGGATAACCAGGTCGGGCCAAAGGATTGGTTCAAAATGCCTCACGGGGATCTCCATGTGTACCTGGAAGGCGCTCTTAACATCAAGAATACCGCCTTCTTAGGTAATGCCTCGCTTGCAGAATACTAATTGTTCTTGCCTCTTCGCCCCCAGAAACTTTGGCTTACGAGCAACGGAACTTACATGCTCGACCAGATCGAAGCCAATGCCATATTTTCAACTATGTTGGTTTTAATTGAAGACCTCGGAATACTGAAGTGTGGTGATTGGATCCGTGCTTTGAAGTTAATTAACCAATACAGGATAATCCTAGATCTGAGTTCAAAAAATTGCTATCTCTGAGCTTTGGCAGCGGCTAAGGATGCAGTGGACTTACGTGGTGTATGATTACTTGGTTTACATGTGCTGGAGCCAGCGATAGCTTTCGTAACATAGTTTTGTATTGAATCCCTCATTTCATTAGACTTCTCTTGAGACATGTCTTGAGTTTGCAAATGATCCTGAGCTGGACAGTTTTCAAGTTTGTGTTCCCTCGGGGATTGGTTTCTTCTCACTTCCTAGTTATTCTCTGAGAGAGGTAGGATCCTGTCTAACGGGAAGCTTGGCCGCAACCAGTACAAGTATACTTGCAATACTTGACAATCACTGGTTCACTGTGTCTTTATTGTCGTAGTCTTCTTTAAGATGTAAAGAATGTTGTCTCTTGTGAGCTATCGTAGTGCCACATTGATCGGCTTTACGAAAGAACGTTTTCTCTGAAGCTCCCTTTTTTCGCACTTAGTGGATTTTGACCGTTTTTCATTGTTATGTGACCTTCATCGATGTATGAAAGGGTTAAGAAGGGCTCGTGAACTAGAATCGAAAAGAATGCAGTTTACGGCATAAGAACCGGATCCTCAAATATAACTGAGGATGAAATATAACCGTCTTAGGGTTACTTTGGTGTTCACCACCGACCCCCCCCCTCCTTTTTTTTTTTTTTTTTTTTTTTTCGTGAAGTAATGGCGTAGGATTGTTCGATTGCACGGAGGCACGGTCTATCAGGATTGAAGGGTAATCCTCTTGAAACAAGAAACTAGGTTTAGGTAGTGCATACAATAATTACGACCATTTTACTAAAAGAGCACAGATGGCATTCCGTGCAACGATTCTGAATGACCGTGTAAAGTTCTGCTAGTGGATTGCGTTTTTTATTGAGTGGCGTCAGAGTCCTGATCTTTTCATGTTTTGCTTGTCAACGGAAGATGTTGATCTTTTGAGCTTGTTGGTGTGCAGGCAATAGCAGCCCGTATTGCATTCTCACAGTCGGCAATCAGTCATTCCAGTCTCATGTCGCTAAAGGTAGAGCTCCCTCTTAAGGATACTCTTATTCCGCTACTGCTCCCTTGTTATTGCGTGTCCAGGGCTTGAGTGTATGGACTTGTTACATTCGACTTGAATTGAGATTTGGGAGAACGGTTTCACTGTAATTTACAGGTGTTGCAATTCTGGTCTCGCAGATGGAGGAAGTAGGCCCTACTGGAACCAGACATTCGAATTCAAAATTGACAGCAGCACAAATACAATGGGGATTCAAATTAAGGCGAGGCATGCCATGAGGGATGATGATATAGTTGGGGAGACCTCGTAAGAGCTTTGATTTTATCTACTCGTCAACTTAGAATGTTGGAAGGCCTTGCTCTCTAAACAACATGTTTCACACTAGATCATTAGTGCTAAACTTTTGCATGTTCTCACTGGGAGGGTTTGGGGGGGTGGGGGGTGGGGGTCATTCTGAGAGTCACGAGGTTTGATGTCGTTCCAGAGGTTGGCATCTTTCACAGAAGTAAAGGCCAGTATGCGAATTGTAGTGTAATGTTTCGATTTCTGATGATCGCTAACTACGCATGGTGATATCTAACACACTTTTGCATGTTCTCACATGGTTAATATTCAGTCTTCAATTTGTTGAAGTGTTTCGAAAAGTTCATAGCATCCCTACCTCTCCATATACTGTGTATCGTAGTGGGAGAAGCTACGGCGAGATCAGGATTGGGTTAACCTTTTACGCCAAAAAGGTGTGTTTCAGTAATACCGTCACATGAGCCGATTCGTTCGTTTTCTTACACTAATGCATGTCTCTTCATTTTTAGTGATTTGTTATCAAGAAACTAGTTCTTAAACGGAATGGTTGAACATGATCTCCTTAATTGACATCCTCTGGTGCACGTGCCAGAAACCAACGTCTCAACATCCAAATCCACATCAACCTTCTAACCAAAGGCCGCGTGGCCCGTCCAATTTAAGCCCTATTCCAAGTTGGGGACATGGATCGGATTATGAGGGCACCGATGACAATTCGTCTAGGGACGGCTCCAGCCGCAGGCGAGACTCAGTTGATGCCTACAACGACACTCCATCGCCACAGAGAGCTTTTCCACCATGTAAACTAACTCACCTTGCTCTATGATCTCCATGTTCATGTATGAGGTACTCGTCAGCAATGTTTCGTACAACGACGAAAACATGGAAAATTTATCACATCATTAGGCATCTTCTATGAACTATGGATAGAAACGTCGATCTGTAGGTCATTGTTTGCGAGCTGATTCCTAGCCGTTGTTTATTTTGTGCACAGCTTATGATAACGAGACGCGCCGCAGAAATTCATATCCCATAGAGGCCAATCAGCCGCCTCCTCAGCCCATCCAGCAACAGGATCCTCGAAATCACCATACACGTTCACAGTCAGGAGATGGTTCAAGCCATGGAGGGCGTAAAGCACAAACTCCTGCTAATGGTCGCGGTGCCCCTCCAAATGGTTCTGCAGGCCGTCCGGTATTTCCTGCGAGCATGCGGCCTCCACCACGTGCTGATAAGGAGATTTCTGTGGAAGCCAGTCACGTTAACACTGCAGGTCAAATAAATCCCTTGATGACCTCTCGGACTCGGCCTCCACCAGATTACTCTTTTGCAGATGTTGCTTCTCCTTCTTCGGGCAGGTATGACTTGCCGCAGATCCCCACCATTTCGGAAATTTATAACGCTGTCCCAATCACAAGTCCCGCGGGGGAACCCGAGCTGTCTGCGGTCCCTGTAGCAGCTCAGGCTAATGATGCAGCGAAAATTGGTCCACTAATTTCTGAAGATAAGCCTTTGTATGTAAGGAGAGGTCGTAGTCAAGGTGGGTCTGGATATTTATCACCATTATCCGAATCGCCTTCACCTGGACAATCTCAAAGGAGGGAGGATTCGGACGCTGAATCAGAGGGTTCTCGTCACTCGGGACGATCGAGATTCTCCAGATCTCGGGAACAGAGCAGGTCAGGCGAAATGGCTGTCAAGGATTCGCGCAAATCTGACTCAGAGGGTTCTCAGTACACCGCAAGACCAGGCCTAGGTAGCTATGAAAATGGCAACCAAGGTCCTGTTTACCAGCAAGTCCCTGTGAATCCCGGCATTAGAAGACCAATTGCGGGACCGTCCATAGACAGCCGCAATATAAATGATGGTCCAAGACCTAGATTTCCAGGAGCACAAGGGAATATGCTCCCCACAGCACAACCGGTGGGTGCACCAGGTGTACACGATATGAAGAATCGGTACTTAACTGCTTCGCCAGAAGAGATGCTTCAAGGAGGTCCTGTCCAGTTCAGGCCTCCACACCTCCAGCCTCGTATGCAACCGGGTCCAAATCCTCGACCAATGCAGACCATCCTGCCGTATCCACCTAGGAATCCTCGGTATCCTCGGCCTGTAGGGCTTAACCAACCAAGCAACTTTGCATCGCAAGGACAAGCTCCCTTACAAATGCGGCCTGCGATTCAGCGTCCAACTGGACAAGTTCCCCTTGCTGGAGAGCCGCTGAGTAAAGAAGCACTTCTAGCAGCTCAGTACGGGAGGAATGTACGTGGCGATCCTTTACTGGTACGTCTTGAGGGGTGGTCTCGGCGTTGTAGTCATCGAGCTTATTCATCTTGAGAGTGGTGAACAGGGTTGAGTACCATTCTAATCTAGTTTAAATAATAACCATGAGACAATCTAATAACTATTAGTCTCAAGATTGTCTCATGGTCACTGTGTATTTTATGCATGTGAAAGTCTTTCCTTAGAAGATTCTTTCTACGTTTGAACTTGGGGATGTAGTGGTACTTAAATTCAATCATTTCGACGGCGATGAGCATGTGATTTTCTACGCAATCTTAGAAATTTATGCGGTTTTGGTCGTATTTTCTTCTTCACTGACTTGTGAGATCACGATGTGCAGCCTCAAAGCTTGGAAGGGGTCTCACCAGCATTAGCACCTCCCAGAATGACTAATGAAGTTGGATTTGGACCGCATGGTTCGCAGGATTCGGATTCTGCTACGGAATCAGAAAGCTCGAAGAAATCCAAGAGGTCTACGGTATCTAAAGACTCAGTCAAGTCAGGGACGTCGAGTGTGTCCGCTCGTGGTCCTCGTCCAAGGTCTTATCAACCAAGTCCTCTTGCACCTCACAAATATGTCCCAAAACGCGCCGTACAAGCTCGGCAAGAACCTTTACCAGGTCGCCAACATATGTCACCACCGGAATTTGTGCCAGATGAAGGAGACAGCAGCAGTGAGGAAGAGGACGATGCTCCAGTTGGTCCTCAAAGTGTCCCACGAGGTGCTCCACAACCTAGTTTCCAGAGTGCTCCACGAGATGCTCCACAATCTGCATCTGCTGCAGACAATCGAGACAATGCAGACAATGGAGACAATGGAGATAATGATGGAGGTTACTCATTGAGCCTTAATATTCAATTTGGAGGTAGTGAAGACAGTAATCAGGATTCCTCAGTTGTGCAAAAAGCAGACACTTCTATACAACAAGAAGTAACAGTGGAGCGAACAGTGGAGCAGACTGTTACGGTTGAACGAAGTGTTTCTGTTGAGCAGTCTGTTTCCGTTGAACAATCTGTTTCAATTGAGCAGAGTGTTTCCGTTGAGGTGGAGGCTTCGTACAAAGAAAGTGTTGAAGTTGAGACTTCTTACCAGCAGAGTGTTGAGGTTGAGACCTCGTACGAACAAAACGTTTCATATGAGCAAAGTGTTGAAGTGAATACACAAATCGAGGCTTCGTATGAGCAAGAGTATGAAGCCAAGGTGTCGTACGAGGAAAACCATCAAGTGGAAGCTTCTTATGAGGAAAACTATGAAGCAGAGGCATCGTACGAGGAAAACCATGAAGTCGAAGCTTCTTATGAGGAAAACTATGAAGCAGAGGCATCATACGAGGAAAATCATGAAGTCGAAGCTTGTTATGAGGAAAACTATGAAGCAGATGCATCATACGAGGAAAATCATGAAGTGAAAGCTTCTTATGAGGAAAACTATGAAGCAGAGGCATCATACGAGGAAAATTATGAAGTGGAAGCTTCTTATGAGGAAAACTATGAAGCAGAGGCATCATACGAGGAAAATCATGAAGTCGAAGCTTGTTATGAGGAAAACTATGAAGCAGATGCATCATACGAGGAAAATCATGAAGTCGAAGCTTCTTATGAGGAAAACTATGAAGCAGAGGCATCATACGAGGAAAATTATGAAGTGGAAGCTTCTTATGAGGAAAACTATGAAGCAGAGGCATCATACGAGGATAACCATGAAGTCGAAGCTTGTTATGAGGAAAACTATGAAGCAGAGGCATCATACGAGGAAAATCATGAAGTCGAAGCTTGTTATGAGGAAAACTATGAAGCAGAGGCATCATACGAGGAAAATTATGAAGTGGAAGCTTCTTATGAGGAAAACTATGAAGCAGAGGCATCATACGAGGAAAATTATGAAGTGGAAGCTTCTTATGAGGAAAACTATGAAGCAGAGGCATCATACGAGGAAAATTATGAAGTGGAAGCTTGTTATGAGGAAAACTATGAAGCAGAGGCATCATACGAGGAAAATTATGAAGTGGACGCTTCTCATGAGGAAAACTATGAAGCAGAGGCATCATACGAGGGAAATTATGAAGTGGAAGCTTCTTATGTGGAAAACTATGAAGCAGAGGCATCGTACGAGAAAAATCATGAAGTCGAAGCTTCTTACGAGGAAAATTATGAAGCAAAGGCATCATACGAAGAGAATACTGCATTGCAGTCTTCGTACGAAGAGGAATATGAGACAAAGACTTCATACGAACAGGAATATGAAGCGAATGTATCCTATGAAGAGGAGGTCCAATTGGAGACTTCTTATGAGGAGAAGTATGAAGCAGAGGTCTCTTATTCGGAGACTGTAGAAAGGGAGGTCTCTAACGAAGAAACTGTGAACACGTCTTATGAAGAAAATATTTCTTACGAAGAAACTCAAAATGTTGAGATTTCATATGAGGAGAATAATAATGTAAATACTTCCTATGAAGAGACCATTACTGTAACGGAGACTGTGACTTATCAAGAGACTCTGACGACAGATTCTAACGTCGATAAAGTGGATTCTGGGAATGCAAGCAATGAAGCAGCGGTGGGCGGTTTTGGATTTGGACTATCATTGGAATTTGCAAGCAGCTCCCAGGGGGCAGATAACACCAATCCTGGCAGAGTTCAAGATTTTGAAGAAGACACTACGCAGATGGTAGAAGCTACCAGGGATTGTGCTGCCGATGATGGCAGAGGTCAAATCGTAGAAGCGAAAAATCATAGAAGCTCGAAGAAAAAGTCCACGAAGTCTAGTTCAAGTTCCAGTTCCTCGAGCTCAGATTCTGATAGCGAAAGCGACGATGACAAAAATTCTCGGCGGGTGAAGGGTTCTCAACCCCCCAGTGGTCAGGATGATCTCTATCTTAGTCCTCCCAGGTATATTCGAACAGGACCGGGTAGTAGCAGGGTTCCCCAACCCCATTATCCACCGCCAAATGTAGGGGTTTCACAAAGTGACCGTATTGGCAACTGGCTCGAGGAGGTCACCTATGCGGAGCCAGTGCCTTTCGATGAAGACGTGACATACCACGCTCAGCCGGTAAATATGCCACCTCCCGCAAGAACTGATCGAAGACCAGCACCAGGAAGGCCACAACCTGCCGCTTACGACACCACTTATGCACCCTCGTCAGGGTATGATGAGTATGAAGAACCCATTCCATACGAAACGCATGACCAATTCAGTTATGATCCACAACCAGTGTACAGAGGTGCAGTGTCAGGCAATTCCCAAGGTTACAATCTCCCAAAAGGAAGTGCGGGACAGCAGTACAACCAACCTCACCAGGCCGTGCCTGTAGTCCCGGCTGGGCAGGTACCCATTACCAAAAAAGTGGGAAAGACCGTTTCAAACGCAATGCAGGGCATCTATAAGACTATGAAACAGTATGGGAACACTCTACAACCCCTTGTGGCGCCTATAGGCTTAGCCATGGCAGACGAGGCAAGGAGGGAAACTATGCAATTGGTTGGTCCAGCTGGTAGAGGACAAGATCCAGGTAAACATTTCACCATTCTCTTCTTTTACGCGTGTATTGCTGGATACCAGCTTGTTGGGTATAGAAAGTTCCACGTTCAAAATGAGGAACGAGAGCTACGATTCCTTTGTGAAAGGAATGAACCTACCCAAAGTCTGAAGATTTGCAACTCTCCCTACAATGGCGTCATCTTTAACCTCCATCTCGATGGTGATGGAAACCAATACTCATGTTGTGTTGTTTTTCCCACAGCAGCTATGTTCAATGAGTTGTCATATTTCGTAGTGATATTGACTTCCTTGAATTGTTCTTTATGCAGTTACAGGAGCTTTAATTGCTGGAATAGCTTCCAGTCTGCAGGGGGGTGCTCAAGGGCGAGGTCGCGGTCAAATTGGGCCCGGGCGAGGAAGAGGAAGAGCCCAAGGCCCTCCGCCCTCTGGTATGGGTCGTGCACGCGGAAGAGGGCCTTCGAGGCCGATGGGTGGTGGTCCTCCAAGAGGACCTCCAGGCCTGGCCGGACCACCTCGAGGACCTCCGGGCCCTCCCAGAGGACCACGCCCTACGGGGATGTGTCCTCGAGGTCCTCTCCCCATGGGAGGACCTCCTCGCGGACCACCCATGGGAGGAGGCCCCCCGCGACGTCCCCCACCTCCTGGCATGAGAGGTCCACCTCGGCCAGAAGTATACTGAAGCGACACGACTGCAGCCTAGACACGCGCACAAATTCTCCACCCAAAGCGAAGAGAGTAAGATTTTGGTTGAGATTGCATTGAATCCTGCAGTCCATTGTCGATCTTCTGCTTTTAAGACTGCCCGAGGAGAAGGGAACCTCTGCATGGAGAAGTCGATGCATCCTCCACCGAGTCATGCCCGACGGTTCCGAAATGCAGAACCATGTTGGGCTGAAGCTCAAGTACAAGCATAGACAAAACTGGCCGGAGATCTTCACTTCAATGGATACACTTAGCTAATGAGAGGTTCACTAGATCCGTGGAAGGAGAGCAACATCAGGTCTTCCTCGCTTTTCGTGTCGCCGTTCATCCTGAGATATACACCGGCATTTGGGCGTCGAGTACCGTAAATTTCTACCGTGTAGATGTGTCTGTGAACTGGTGGGTGGAAACCTCAATTATTATCGACATGGAACTACTCTTGTTGCTGCTTCAACTACTGTAAAATTTATCTCGACACTTCATCTTTTAACACTTTGTTAGCACATTCTAGGCTAAAACAGCATACACAACTAGTCTGCCACCAAATGGCATAACTAGGTAATAAAAATTATTACGTAGACAAAAAAAAAATTATTGCCAAAATTTTAATTTTTCATTTAAACATTGTTGTGCTATGTGAGCTCTAGCTTAGGAATGTCAAGCATCTGTCAAGAATAGTAATTTATCTTGATTCTAAAATTCTTTTTACAATTTAAAATA
Source organism: Physcomitrium patens (assembly GCF_059467195.1). Classification (NCBI taxonomy): domain Eukaryota; kingdom Viridiplantae; phylum Streptophyta; class Bryopsida; order Funariales; family Funariaceae; genus Physcomitrium; species Physcomitrium patens. The sequence goes on along the minus strand of NC_143428.1, from coordinate 2,498,700 downwards.
TATAATGAGTGTTATGAAACATTTGTCTTGAAAAGCTTCAAAGATCCTAAATTATCAATTCTAAATCTTATTAATTCTAATTCTAATATCCAAGAAATTCTAAAGAAGTTAAAAAGTTCCAAGAAAATTCTTACAAAATCCCAAAAGTATTCTAAACAAATCTCAAATAAAGCTTAAAAAAGCCCACAGAAAATCCTATCAAGTGCAAAGCTAACTGTAAAAAAGATTCTAAAAAAACCCAAGTAAATCTTTAGCATCAAGAACTTGAACAAGCTGTGGTGTTTTTCTATTTATTTCATTGTTGATTTAGCTTCAAATCATTACGCTTTTACACCTCTTTCATCAATTTTGATTTTGCACTTCTAGCCATAATTTCTCTTCTTTTTGCAACTAGTTTGTAATAAAATTTACCATGAATCTAATACTTGAATCTAATACTTTAATCTAATGCATGAATCTAATACTTGAACTGATCCTCTAATTTACAAATTTCTAGCTCAATTTTGGTTACAAATCTTTACAAAGAGCTGATATTTTTACTAACCTTCAAACTACCAACTATTGATGCCCTATTGTAGTTTTGTTTCAATAATCTTTAATCTAACCAACATCTAATTCAACTAAATCTAAAATTAAGATACTAATTTAATACAAAATACATCCAATTATCTATATAAAATTGACCATAGAATTAGCTCAAATTTCAAGGTATAGCTGAAATTATAGACCCTAATTTATTGTTTAAAACATTGTTATTATAACAAAAAACTTGACTTCAATTAGCTCTCACAAATTAATTTCAAACTAAATCTATATATCTCTAATTGCTCTAAAACTCTTCTAAAGTTTCATCTTTAGTTTTGTTTTCTAATCTACAAAAAATATCTCCATGATTGCCATAGGTACCTAAATTTGTGCAATGGAATTTAGGTTTGATCATGTCTTACAAACAATCTTTTCCAAGTGTCAATCTTATCTTTTCTATGAAAACTTTCACAAAAAAACAATTCTTAGATTTGACCTAAAGATTTCTATATATATATATATATATATATTTGAAAATTTTACTACATCTTATGACATTTATGCCCTGCAAAGTAAGTATAAATAAATTTTATAAAAATAACAACTTAAAACATTAAAATATTTTACTTATTCCAATCTATTAGTTATAAGTTCAAAAAAAAACTCTCCACTAAACTTTCAATTAATTTTTTTATACATACAGTTGTTATCCATCCTTTTACCTTATAATCAAATTATAAAGTCTACAATTATATTATTAAACAATATTTAGCTATAATTTTAAAATGATAAAACCATCTACTTTTTTTTATTAAAGCTAAAGTATTTTCTATACATTCAAAACTTTGAATATTATCTACATTGATATTTTCTAATATTTAATTTATTTTTTAAAAATAAACTACAAAAAATTCATGGAATTAAAAAAATAAAAATAAAATTTAATTTTTAAGGTATTTTTAAATTCTTCATAACTAGAATTATGACGTAATATATTAAATTGAAAGTAGAAATTAACTAAATTAAAATGTATTGATAGAATAAACTTGAATTTGTATTTTCATCAAATTAATGCAATAAATGCCACAGAATATGCATGTAAAGAAAAAAATAAAAATAATTATATATATATATATATATATATATATATATATACATAGGTTTATTATTAGGACAAAGATATTCTACAAAAGAATACTTTAACCTATACAAATTACAAACAAAAGAACTAGGTAGCCAATTGTATTTTTAAAAGTAAAAAAAAAAAAATAGATTTTTATATATATATATATATATATATATATATATATATATATATAACAAACTTATAAAATAAAGAAATAAAATTTTACAACAAATTAAGAAGTTTAAATGATAAAAGTTTTATTTTTTAAAGAAGTTTTTCAAATACGAATAAAATTATGTTTCCAAGGATAATAAAATATTTAATATCTTGGCCATCTTAGAATCAATAAAATTTACAATTATTTATTAAGCCAATAGTATAATAAATTTTCAAATATATATATATATATATATATATATATATATATAATAACTTTGTATCAAATATGTATTAGAATTTAGACTACTTATAGTACATCATTACTGACTTTGCAATCAATTTCTATTATACATTTAAAATATTAATAGTATTTAGACTTAGCAAATCTATTATTAATAATAAAAATAAGAAAAAATACTTTTGTCAATTATAATCATATTTAATTTAAAATAAATAAATTTGATGTATTTTAATATCTTTTTTATAATAAAAATATTATAAGAACTTCAACTTAAATTCAAATTTGGCTCAAAAATAATTTAATTTTTTATTAAACATGTTAATATGGTCACATCCTATCTATATTTTTACTTATATTATAAAAAATATGTACTTTAAATATACAAATTATAAACATGTAAATAATAAATATATAAGATGATATTATATAATAAATAAAAACAAGTGTATAAATATTATATAGAGATTTTTCAATGAATTACATGTATAGCATTTGAAAACCTTTTAATTAATCAATACCAAGACATTCTTTATTATGGCATCATTAGTGAAAGAAGTTAGTAGTTAAAAATTTAGAAATTAGCAATAGAAAGTTATATTTTATGACCTAAAGTAAATCCCTACTAGTTGACAATTTAATTTAGTTCATAGCACTTAAATTATCTATGTAATTTTATTAATTGTATCTATTGCTTAAATCCTAACTAATTCATTCTTTAACTTTTCTAAATTAATTCTTTAATAAGTAAAAACTACCACTATTATTGTACTTTTCATACAAAATCATTCAAATAATTCATATATAATTTTAAAAAATATTTTATTTATTTTCTTTTTTTATTTAATTTTTATTTTTTATTTAAATTTATTTTTTTATAAAAGTTTATTCAAAAATAAAAAAATCATTTGTAATAATATTTCATCTTTAATAATAAAATCATCTAATTATATTCATTTCTTCTTATCCTAATTACATCTAATTCAAGTTTTATTCATGTGCAACTTCAACACACTAAGATTTTTTCTATTCACGGATTGCCTACTCAACTACAATTCTTAAAGAGCATCAAATCTATTTGTCAGTTGACAAAAGATTCATAATTCTTGAACTGCAACTTCAATTCCTCAACTAGTGGTAGCTCCATATCTCCAATTCCATCAATCTATTTTTTTATTCTTCAATAGAATGCATCTTCACTATGATTTGTCTTATATAATTATCTTTTCTACTAAACAACAGCTTAATTTTCATATTCAAATAACTCACTAAAAACTAAAATGCTTTTAACACAGCTTTCTCAAATCTCAATATCATATAAATTTTCCTTTCTACAGTATAACAAAAATACTAGTACAATCTTTGAAACAAATCACTTATGAAAACCACTATTCAAGTACATAGCAAAAAGATTGTAGTGAGATTCAAGAAAGGTCTTTTAACAAAAGCAATGCTGCAAAAACATAAAGCCAAGGAAGGATGCTATGATATTAATACATGGATCATAAAGCAACAAAAGAAAGATCCTTCTAGAGGCAATAATGAGCTCATAGGCTAGATTCTTTGATCAATGATAAGAATCTCGATGCCTTTTAGCTTCATAAACTTGATGTTGGCAATTGTATATGCAATGGCAACTTTTTCCTTATTCTCTCTTAAGTCAAATGTTGTAAATAATCATTTTTCTTCTTCTCAAAATTTAAGGAGAAAAAAAAATTCAAAAAAGCTTAATTCCAGAATGTAATGACCTTTAATCTATTTTATTGTAGAATTATCAACAAAAATACTTGTATATCTATACAAAAGCACTAGCAAAATTTTCCAAGGTTCTTCGTCAAGAACTCTCCTAATTCATTTTTGGTAGTGATTCCTAATCCTATCACCCTATTCTTCCACTATAATATCTATAAGAGTCTACACATGCTACTTTCTTGATTTTTTTGTCAAGGACATGAACTGGAAGAAGATGTATAAATCTAAAAAAATTATGTTAAAAGAAAAGTGATAAAATAGCAATAAAGTAGTATGTATATTAAAAAAAAATGGAATGGCTATTGCCAAAAGACAAGGAAACCAAAGTCTCTTAAATCTAGACTAGAAGCAACAAAGAAGTTGACAAGAGTGAAGAAGACTTCACTCTTGCCTTTATATATACTATCTAACTAAGAATTATGTGGCAATGTTCTATAGGACCTCTAATATGTGTTGACTTTGCACGACACATGTTTTAACTTACAAGATAAGTTTTCTACATGTGAGCCACATAGTCAACTTGTTCTTCAAGCTACCAACATATGTGGCACATGGCCAACTTATTGACTATATTTTTAACTAAAAAATTAATTATAGATACCTATAAAGTCAAAGCAGTATCTATGAAGCTTCTAAGAGACTTCTATAGAAGATATTATGAAATTAATCTACTTTTATCTACTTTTATTTAATCATATAGATAATTATTGATTTACATCTGTATGTCAATGATATTACCTCTCTTTTTAGGGACGAATTCTATAAAGAGCGATCTTCATATATTGAAAAAATCCAGGATGTGGCAAATTGTATTTGTCACATATTTCGATCTTTTTTTTCTTTGAAGATAATTGATAAGCCCTCTCAGCCATCAATAGTATCATATACTATGGTGAAAAGACCACCCTATTATTTGGTCATTGTTGAGGCCTTCATAACTTTCTTTAAATAAAATATTTGGAACATCGTTAGGAGTTGTTCTTACCTCTAATAAGTTCACCAAACATTGAGAGTCTCTTCTAAGGTCGTGATACCAAATACATTGTAGACTTGATTTGCTACAAAATATATGAAGGCAATAGATTTATGGGTGAAATTTTGAAAGTTTGTAGATACATATGTATTCAATATATACTGTAAGTTTGAGCTTGATCAGATGGTTGAATTGACAATTATTGATTTTCAAGTAGGTTGAGGTCTCAAAAATTGAACTTTGAAAGGCAAGTAGAGTTTCTAAGATCTTTAGCAATTTACTAATTGGACTAGAAAAAAAATTATTTGTGAAGGTTGTAGACTTGATTTGCTACAAATATATGAAGTTTGAAACAATCGAACAGTTTGAAAGGGAGATTTTGGCACTAGCATTTCATCATTCAGATTTGAATAGGAAGATAGCAAATACTTGAGTAGATTTTAGGATTTATCTTCTTTTTGGTGAATTGGATCTTCTTCAAATTTTTTGTGCTTGTTGTCAATTTAATTATTAAGAGGTATTCAAATTTTGAGTTAAAATCAATAGTTCATTCATTAGTGTAGAATAAGTAGTTATTTGCTGATTTGTAGATACTTAGTTTATAGTGTAAACAGGGATAGATGACTGTTAGAAAGGTAGTTCAGTAGTTAAAATGGATGAATAGTTAGGAAAAGCAGTTTTCATTAGAGATGTAGCAGTTGGTATCTTGTGGTAGGATAAGGAGGATGAGAGAGAGGAAGAAACCGCCATTACTGTGATAGTGTGAGCCGGGGTAAGCTTGGTGCTACCTCTTTTCTTTTGTTGTTATGTTCTTTGAAATAAGAGTATTGAGAGTTTCTGAATATTGTGAAGTGAATCATGGAACGGAAATGTGATTGGTATTATTTGAGAAGAAGAAAGATTGAATGCTGAAATCTGAATGTAGTTCAGCAGAAAGAGTGAATCTGTAGTTGTGTGAAACACTGTAATGTGAATGGTAGTTCTGTGTGAAGAATTCCAGTAATTGGAATGAGGGTAATTGTGTACTGAAGCTGTGATGTTGAGGTATTACAGTTGAAGATTGTAAGAGTGAAGATATATTGGTGGAAATAACAGTTATTGGTATGACTGAATTGTTGCAAGGAAGAGAGTGATAAGGTGAAAGGAGAGATTATCGTTTTCCTATGTGCTTAGACAATGGAAATAGTGACGATACATTGGAGGTAATTAATTGTGTGACCCTAACGTGAACGCTCAAGCAACTAGTCACTCCCCGTGTTCGAATTCCCCTATATGGATTTATTCTGGGAAGTTTCTTTCGGAATAAGTAAAACGAGAAATCACAATTAGTTATTGAGGTTTAAATCTATTATAGGAATTATTTGAAATTGATTAGGATTTGATTTAGGATTAAAGTTAGGATTTTGGATTTGATATAAGGTTTGGTTAGGATAAGGATTTGATTAGAGTTAGGATTTGATTATGTTTGTTTAAAATTTTATTAGAATTTATTTAAGATTTGACTAAGATTTATTTAGGATTCGGTTAGGATTTGATTAGCATTTTTTTAGGATTTGACTAGGATTTGACTAAGATTTGTCTAAGATTTGGTTAGGGCTTATTTAAGATTTTTTAAAGATTTGACCAGAGTTTATTTAGGATATGATTAAGATTTAATTAAGATTCAATTAAGATTTGATTAAGGATTGACTAAAATTTGATTAGGATTTCATTAGGATTTGATTTAGTTTAGGATTTATTTAGGATTTATTAAGGATTTTATTATGATTTGATTAAGATTTGATTAAGGTTTTATTAAGGTTTGACTAAGTTTTTACTAGGATTTAATTAAGATTTTATTTTAATATTTTATTAAGATTTCTATTTTAGAATTTCTATGTTATTTTTTTATGAATTTTTCAAAAGGTCTCTAAGAATTCTTTGTATTTCTTGTATAATTCTTTTGAAATTTTAATTGAATTTGATCAATGTTTGATTATATTTATTAATCTTTAATTATAATTTATTTAAGAATCTATTAGAGTTGTTAGAAATTATTGTTGCAATTTTTTTTATTTCCTATAGCAAGGTGTGTAGTGCATTTTCAAGCCAAACTTCATATAATATGACATATTTGGTAAACTCGATATAAAAAGCTTGAGGTAGAAGGTGTCAAGTTTTATTAGTAGTTATTGGAATTGATCATCCATTTAATGGCAAGAAGATTGATTTCAGAGCTTTTTGAGTTCTTGGAGCTTTGAAGACTATCTTGGAACATAATGGTAATATTTGGATTATCATGGAATACTTTAGGGCTTTATAGACATGTTGGAGCATTTTGAAGTATCATAAGGTATTTATTGGAGCATTTCAAGGGATATTTTTAAACATTGTAGAACAAAATGGAAGATGTGTCATCAAGGACTTTGGATAGGTTGAATATTTTGGATGGGCCAATTATTAGTGGATTTTTTAAGGCTTTTTATATATTCATGGAGGAGCAATAAATAATACAAGAAATTGAAAAAGGTATCACAAAGGCATTGCAAGGAGTCATCAATAAATTTGGGAGGTTTGAAGGATGCAATATTACTAAGTTTTTACAAGTTTATATATATGAAATGGAAACATGCCAAATCCTTGAGGCAAAGATGATTTCAAGCTTTAATTTGGCTATTGAATCTAGAATTCATAAAAAAGTGAAGAATTTGCTTACAAGGGGTGTAGAGATATGATCAAAATTTTAAGAACTTTTGAAAGAAGAATTAATTGATGGAGATAAGGATAGGATTATCAAGCAAAAGTTTTTAGATTGGATAGAATTATAATCAAATAAGCATATGAATCTTTATGAATTCTTGAAAGAATTTGAGAGGAGATTTTATCAACTCTCATCCTTAAAGAGGTGGTCATTGGATGCTATAAAGGTAGAGTTGTTTTTAAATGGTCTTAATGATACCTTAGAAGACAAGATTTTCATGCTTCTTGCAAATAAATCTACGAAGAGTGGTTTTATCAATAATTGAAAGAAGTTGAAGGAAGCAGTGATTATTTTAACAAAGCAACAAGAAGCACAAACTAAAGGAGTTGCAATATGGCTTAAGAAATCTTTTACTTTGGCTTCTATGTCATCTTTATCAATACAAGGGACTAATCTTAAAAAAAGAGAAATAAAAGAGCAAGTGAGAGACTTCAATGGAAGAGCCAATTCTCTGCAAATAAAAGAAGTTGGATCTTATATTAAAGGTGGTGAAGGAGAGAACAAAGACTCTTTTCAAACTATTACTAGAGAAGGCCAAGATATCCAAATATTTGAAGGTAATATAAAGATCAAGGATTTTGAAACTAATGAGAATGCGCTTGGAAGCTATGGCTATTCTACATTGTATAAGTTTGTGCAAGTTGGTGATGGCAATTTAGATGAAACATCTCTTAGTAACCAAAGGATATTTTCTACATTTGAAGGAGGTGAAGATGCTTTGTTCAATACTTTGGATTATATTGAAGAATTTAAGGTTGAGCCTTTAATAGAGATGGCACATAGATCTAATCAAAGTTATCATCATAGAAGTTATATAAATTTACAACATTATGTTGTGAGAGGTAGTGGAATTTTGTATAGAGATGACAATGAAAGTCAAATTGCATACGGCTATGAGACCACATATGGATTACTTGAAAGAAGTTATGAATTTTTGCATGATTATTATAGAGAGGGTTATGAGATTGCATGAAGTTATGATACTAAATGTAATTGTGAAACCAAAAAGGATTATTGTGAAAGTTATGAGAATTTTCAAGAATATGAGATTTCAAAAAGGCATGAGAATTTTCAATATTATGAGGTTATACAATGCTTTGAGACAACAAAAGGTTATGTTGCTTCACAAGGATACATTCAAGAAGATATGAGGGATATTATATAAGATTACATGGCAAATAAAGATTATAGAATAAAAGATAAGGGTGCTAAGTCATTAGCTATGATTAAGTTAATTGTGAGCACTTTTCTTTTGGACCAAGGTCAAGGTTACATAGATAATATACATGTACTAGAAATACAATTGGATTTTGACAAAGATAAGATTTATCATCATGTATGAAATTCAAGGATTAGAAATCTAAAAATCTTCAAATATAAAGATATAAACAACGGATTTAAAGATTACATGGACATCTTATATAGGACTTAGAATCAAAGAAATAAGAAAAAAGATACAAACAAGATGTATGTGGCTATATGGAAGAGGTTTCAATTCAGTCTTTTTATTTCAAATTTTGTACCTTGCCAATGATTTGGTCATACGCAAAAGATGATATTTCCAAACTACTTGCACGTTGTCGTATTGTAACATGAGTATACCGTGAAAATATATAGAAAGGAGACTTTTATTAATGTTCAGTTACTTCGAATATTGGGAGCAATGGCCAATTCCAGAGCAAATACTGAGAGGCCAGGGTCAATCACCCCTTTACAGTCAGTCGGGGCATATTGAAATGCTCCGTTCGATTCCAATAACGGGAGTCAGCAGAAATGAAAAGGACCAATTCAACGACGGGTGAGCCTGGTTCGAAGAGCCAATTGGATCCAATTTCAAGACATCCAATCCAGGTCCTCTTACCCAATATGAGACCTGACTTGGTCGGGCAATCCAATGCGATCCAATTACGGGAACATCTAGGTCTTACTATAGGTCTCTTGGCCAATATGAGACCTGAATTGGTCGGGCGACTCAATGTGGTCCCGATTATAGGGCTCTAATTCCATTTCAGGCTGTTCCGTCCTTTGTGCCGTTCCGAGAACGTCCTTTCGGTAAAAGGATCTCTTAAAGGTAAAAATGGAGGAGAAAGCTTTGACGACAGGAGCCAATTCCGGATCCAAGATGGAAGATTGAAGAAATTCAGAGGCTAGGGTTTGAAAGAGGGGGAATTAGGGTTAAAGGGGAGGATAGGTTAAGAAATGGATGGAGAGAGAAGAAGGTTTGGGGGTTTTTTGAAGGGTCGGAGAGCTAGCTTCATGCTTCGGGAAGGGAAAAAAAGACGGAGAATTGGGTTTTTTTTTTTTTCTTCATAGGGTTTTGGGAAGACTGAGGCAATCGTTGCTAAAGTCAGTGTTGTAATGGTGAATCGGGATTTTTAATGAAGTGAGTGTAATTACTCTTGACTATTTTGTAAAATCGAAGTTATGTCTGTGATTGAAGAATTAAAAGGGTGTCTATAGGATTGATTATGTGGAGTGAATGAAATTTATTGGGTTAATCTAACGAGACAGTCAGTGGATACAAGTTCGTGAGTGTAAAGCGGTATCGAAGATTAGCAGTTTGGGTTATTCGAAGTTCTCTGTAACGTCTAGAGACCTACCGACTGGGGCAAAAAGGACTTCGGCGAGCAGTCGAAGGACATCCGTATAGATTTACGGTATATTCTTACAATTATTTATATTCCAACAGTCAAAAACTGATAGACTGCTTAAATATTAGCAAATCTCCATACTACCTTCTAAAGCCAGATGCCCGACGCGTTCTCGAGCAAGAAAGCACGTAATATGACACAAGTGGTGAACCCGACGTGAAATCTTGAGGTAGAAGGTATTAGATTTTGTTTGATTTTATTTTTATTTTTATGGAGAACGAAAATAAAAATTTTGAAGGATCTTTGGGAGGAGTTTCTGGTAGGGGTTCTTCTAAAGTACAAGGTATGCACATGGATCCGTCTATTGCTAGTATGTTTCAAGCCTTCTCATTATCAATGCAGCAACAGCAAAGTAATGATTGAAAGGAAGCTTTGGCGACCAAAGTATTGCAAGCAGTAGTCAATAAAATTGATCAATTTGATGGAAGGAATATTTCAAGGTATTTAAGATGTTATGTTCGTGAAATGGAATTAAACCGGGTTTCTGAGAAGAAAATGGTTGAATTATTTGGACTTGCCACGATACTGAAGATAAGAGACCGTATTACATCGATTACGGATCATTATGGGAATCCATGGGAGATTTTTTACATGCATTGAAAGACGAATATTTCTAGGAAGATGTTGATCGCATTACTAAGAAGTTGTTTCTGGAATGGATTGAACGGCCTAATAAGAATTTGCAAGGAACAGAGCTACTAAAGAAATTTGAGAGGCAGTACTCTCAATTATCGAAGGTAGAAAAATTGACATTGGAGCGAAACAAAGTTGATCTATTTCTTCAAGCTGCTGATGGAGAATTGCAAGGGAAATTAGAACTCCTTCTTGAAGACAAAGAAGAAGATGAAGGATTGACAACAAAATGGAAGAACATTGAAGATGCGGTGGGGTTGCTTACAAAAAGAGAAAGGAAGAAGGATAGGAACAATATTCCGAAAACAGTACAAGCACCCAAAGCTCCAGTACGTACAACACCACCAACAATGCCTACAGTTCAACCTTCGACATCCTTATCAAAGAAAGCAGATATGGGGATGGAAGAAATTATACGAGGAATGCGAGATCTTCAAATCAAATTGGCAAGACTTGAAGATAATACTTCTACAAATAATTTGAAGAATATTTCAAAACAAAGATATGTACAAAGATGCATTTGGTGTGATGACACTTCACATGCTAGGAAAGATTGCAATGAATTTAATAATATGATACGGCAAGAAATTATTCGCTGGAAAGATAGGAAGATAGCATTAAAAGATAGGGAGGATCTTCTTCAAACCAATTCTGGTAAGGGAGGAATGAGAGCATTGGTTCAAGATTACCTAAAAGAGCGCAAAACAACAGCACGAGAAAGTGCAAGTTATGGTACTAGAGTAGATGATGACCTCGGTGGAAGTACGAAAACTAGTGAGTTTTGGGCTTCTACCATTTCTATAATGCAAGAAGGAAAATTACTTCGAGAAGCATTATTGAGGACTGCAGCTACAATATGAGGTGTAACAGGTTGGGAGGATCCTGTTGAGTCTCTTTCAGTTCATGCAGATATTGCTAAGAGCCAATATGAAGCTTTGATGGAAGAAAAGAGACGAGGAAATTTTGATGATACGAGAGAAGGAAATTCTTCTAAGAGGCAAACTCGAGGAGACAAGGCTCGGGAGGCAGCTTCACAAGAATTACCTATAAAGGATACCTCAGCATCATTGGAAGAAAAAACAAAGGAGACAAAAGATAAGGGCAAATCAATTGCTTATAAGCTACTTTCTGACATTGAAGCGGCAACAAATTTGAAAGGGAGGTTGGAAGAACGAATATTAAACGCTAAGGTGGAATTCACATTGAAAGAAGTTTTGGGAATTGCAAAGGAGTTTCATGATGTTATCATTGACTGCATTAAGCGAAAGAGATAATTAATGGGTGAAACTGGAATGAGTCATGCTATTGATGCAAGAATATATAAAAATGAAGAAGAGGTTGATATTGGTTACAAGCACCAACAAATGAAAAAAATGGGTATAATCAACAAGTACGTTTTGAAGATTATAGTGATAAGGAAATGAAAACTTTGAGTCATTATACTCGAAAGCATTGGGCAAGGGTAACTACAGAGGTATTGGTGAAAGTAGGAGATATAGAAGAACCAATTGTTGCTTTAGTCGACTATGGTTCTGAAATAAATCTCATGTCTAAAGATCTTTATAAGAAGCAAAAATGGCCAATTGATATGGAACATGGATGGGCAATACGAGTAATTAATAACACACGGGGCGAATTATATGGAGCTTATCCAGATGTCAAAATTTGGATTGGGGATGTTGCAACGGAGCAACATTTCTTTGTTCAAGATACAACATCTTATCCATTGAATTTAGGACAACCTTATATTATGGCAACACGGATGGAAACAAAAGTACTTGACGATGGTTCTGCTTATGCAAGGGTACGTAGCAAAGATGGGACGAAAGCTGTACAATTTCTAACAGTACCTCCTAATCATGAACGGAATCGAGATAGGTTGAGGGAAAAACCATTGCCAAAGATTGTTGAAGGATTTAAGGATTTTGAGGAGGTACCACTGTAAAGCGAGATTATGGAGGTACAAAAGAGGAGGTACTCTCGCGAGATGAAGGTGCCTTTGATGCGAGTTTTATTGGTATTTTGGAGAATGGAAATATTATGTATAAGAAAGTTGATGATTTTAAAAGAAAAGAAAGAAAAAGATTATATAATATTGAAGGAGAATTACACAAGTTAGGTACATTGCAAGATGATGAGAAGATTTTAGGTGTTTATGAAGAAAATGGACTGGAAGATTCATTGGAATTGATTACATCTATTGGATTAGGAGATAATGATAAGATTGTTGAGATTCATTCAAGAGAGGTTTATACCATACTTGAATCTTTTCAAGCACCAGAAGTCACTGTAGAGACAAGATATAAAATGACAAATAAGAAGGTAAAGCCTGTTGCTAGACCATTACCAGAAGATTCTAAAGAACAAATGGGAGAAGCATCAAAAAAAGCAAGTTTAAGAGATCCAATGAGTATTGGACATTAGTTTACTAAAGAGACTTTTGAAGAATTGAAGATTGGTTCTGATGGTTCTTTATTGCCGGAGGAAATTACTTGCTTCAAAAAGATGTTGGCTAAACAAGGTAGATCATTTGCCTTCGAATCTCATGAAAATGGGTGTGTGGATCCAAATATTATAACACCTATGGTTATCTTCACTGTATCGCATGTACCTTGGAATCTAAGACCGATTCCAGTACCGAGGGTACATTTACCTAAATTGATGGAACTATTAAAAGAAAAGATAAAGATGAAAATATTCTAACCCTCATTTGCGCCGTATTCTAGTCGATGGTTTACGGTACCTAAGAAGAATGGATCACTACGGTTTATTCAAGATATGCAACTGGTGAATGCAATAACTGTCAGGAATGCAAGAATTGGACCTATTGTGGATGAATTTGTTGAGGCGTTTGCTGGAAGTGCGATCTATTGAATAGGTGACTTATATTTAGGTTATGATCAATTTTAACTTACCGAAGGAAGTAGAGATATGACAACAATGACGACACCACTTGGATTGGTTAGAATGTGCACTCTTCCTCAAGGTACGATCAACTCAGTTGCGCATATGATGAATGGAATGAATAAGGTATTGAGAGATTTTATTTTGAAAAAGACTATGCCTTTTTTGGATGATGTTCCTATAAAAGAGTGCAGAGAAGGAGACAAGGATGAAACTTTAGATAAGAGGGGATGTCGCAAATATGTTGTTGATCATATACAAGATTGTGAAAAGATTTTAACTCGGCTTGGAGAAGTTCATCTTACATTATCGGGTATGAAGTTCGTATTTGGAGTACGAGAGGTTGTGATTGTTAGACATTTATGTGGATCTTACGGAAGAAAACCAGATCCGACTAAAGTTGATGCAATTGGAAGGATGAAAGAGGATTGTGATTCTTTAACAGAGGTTCGCAGGTTTTTAGGTGCATGTGTATTTTATCGAATCTGGATCCTTCATTTTGCTCACATAGCGGATCCATTATATGAACTGTTACGCAAGGGCTACCGATTTAAATGGGAAGAAAGGCATATTCAGGCAATGCAAAGATTGAAGAAATTATTGATGTCACCTCAAATATTGAGGAAGGTTGATTATAAGTACAATAGACCAGTGATTCTTACTATGGACGCTAGTCTAATTGCCATTGGATGGACTGTGGGTCAAGATAATTCAAGTGGGAATAGATTTGCAGTTCGATTTGGAGCTAAAGTTTTAAGTATTCGTCAACATACATACTCGCAAGTCAAAAGAGAACTTTGGGGAGTTGTTTCGGCTATGAAAGCTGAAAAGGACTATTTGATTAGGGCAGTAGTAGTAATCGAAACAGATTGCTTGCCATTGCTTGGAATGATTACTAACTGTTCAATGCCAGATATTGCAATGTTGAGATGGATTGCTTATATTAAGTCACTAAATCCAGAATTTAAGCATGTTATTGAGAAGGACAATTTAGTAGCAGACATGCTATCTTGAGCAAGATACGAGAGGGAGGACGAAATAGTTGAAGACATTGATGACGTCGGATTGAAATTCTATTCAATATCAAATCTCAACAGAGAAGACAAGCTATTTCTTGAAGAATCTTATGAAGGAGAATTATTGGATATTGGTCATTACTTGAATACCTTGACTAAGCAAGGGAGTTGGTCTACAGAAAAATTCAAACAAATAAGAAAAAAAGCATATGGATTTTTGCTTCGAGATGGATTCTTATGGAAGAGACCGAAGAAAGGAATTGGGATGCCACAACGAGTGATAGGCAAAAAAGAAGAAAAACTAAAATTATTAAAGGAGTTCCATGATAGTTTATGGACAAGGCATAGAGGAATCTGGGCTACTTTTGCTAAACTCAAGGAACGATATTGGTGGAAAAATATGTATCGAGATGTGCTCTCATTTGTAGAGTCATGTGAAATCTGTCAATCGTATTCTAATATCTGACATCGAGATGGTCTTCATCCTACGTATCCTCTGGCTATTCATTTTAAATGGGTTGTTGATTTGGTTATTATGCCAGTTGGGTTATGACAGATGAGATATTTGGTCTTAGCTCGTGAAGATTTATCAAATCAAGTAGAAGAAAGAGCATTGAGGACAAAATCTACAAAAGGGATTTGTAGGTTTTTGCTTGAAGATGTCATTTACTGCTACGGATGCGTAGGAAAAATCACTGCAGATCGTAGAGAATTATATGCACAAGAAGCTCGTAAGTTCTTTGAAAGATGTAGAGTTAAACTATCACTGACTACTGCTTATAATCCGGAAGGAAATGCAAAAAGCAAACGCGGTCACCCACCGATTGTGAAAGCATTACTTAAAGCTTGTAATGGGAAAGTTAAAGAGTGGCCACGGCTTTTGTCATTTGCATTATGGATTGATTGAATAATACATAGTTCAGTGATAGGATATATGCTAGTAGAACTTATGACAGGTCAAAAACCAATTATGTCGATTGAAGAAAAGGTACTTGCCTGGAGTATGCTACCATGGGAAGATGGATTGACAAGAGAAGAACTTCTGGCTATTAAGATTCGACAATTGGAGCAAAGATCAGAAGATGTACAAATAGCATTTGAAAGGTTAAAAAGAGCAAGGTTACAAAACAAGGCGCGATTTGATAAGCAACATCGATTGAGACCTAAAGCAATCGAGGAAGGTGACTGCATACTTGTTTATGATAATAGTCTGGATAATCAACATAATACTTTGCGGAAATTTTCAAAACGTTGGTTTGGACCATATGTAGTAACAACTGTTTATGATAATGTGACTTACTCATTACGGGAGTTAGATGGTACAAAATTAAAAATACCAATTGTAGGGAAGCGACTAAAAATATTTAAACGAAGACATGCGGGGATGAATATAGAAGATCTTAATGAAGATATAGAGAGTGCGCAACAAGAAGATGAAAGTGATTTGAATAATGAAGGTGACGAAGACAAATTGGACGAAGACGTAGAAAATATATTCTAAATCAAACAGCAATTGGGTAAATTGGTGCATACCGGAGGATGCACAGGTTCAGAGGGGATGGATGTCGTGTTGTAACACGAGTATACTATGAAAATATAAAGAAAGGGGACTTTTATTAATGTTCAATTACTTCGAATATTGGGAGCAATGGCCAATTCCAGAACAAATACTGAGAGGCCAGGATCAATCACCCCTTTACAGTCAACCGGGGCATATTGAAATGCTCCATTCGATTCTAATAACGGGAGTCAGCAGAAAGGAAAAGGATCGATTCAACAACGGGTGAGCCTGGTTCGAAGAGCCAATTGGATCCAATTTCAAGACATCCAATCCAGGTCCTCTTATCCAATATGAGACCTGACTTGGTCGGGCAATCCAATGCGATCCAATTACGGGAACATCTAGGTCTTACTATAGGTCTCTTAGCCAATATGAGACCTGAATTTGTTGGGCGACTCAATGTGGTCCCGATTACAGGGCTCTGATTCCGTTGCAGGCTGTTCCATCCTTTGTGCCGTTCCGAGAACGTCCTTTCAATAAAAGGTTCTCTTAAAGGTAAAAACGAAGGAGAAAGCTCTATCGGCTGGAGCCAATTCCGGATCCAAGACGGAAGATTGAAGAAATTCAGAGGCTAGGGTTTGAAAGAGGGGAAATTAGGATTAAAGGGGAGGATAGGTTAAGAAATGGATGGGGAGAAAAGAAGGTTTGGGGATTTTTTGAAGGATCGGAGAGCTAGCTTCATGCTTCAGGAAGTGGAAAAAAGACGGAGAATTGGGTTTTTTTTTTTTCTTCATAGGATTTTGGGAAGACTGAGGCAATCGTTGCTGAAGTCAGTATTGTAATGGTGAATCAGGATTTTTAATGAAGTAAGTGTAATTACTCTTCATTGTTTTGTGAAATCGAAGTTACATCTGTGATTGAAGAATTAAAAGGGTGTCTATAGGATTGATTATGCGGAGTGAATGAAATTTATTGAGTTAATCTAACGAGACAGTCAGTGGATACAAGATCGTGAGTATAAAGCGGTATCGAAGATTAGTAGTTTGGATTGTTTAGGGTTCTCTATAACGTCTAGAGATCTACTGGCTGGGGTAAAAAGGACTTCGACGAGCAGTCGAAGGGCATCCGTATAGATTTACGGTGTATTCTTGCAATTATTTATATTCCAACAGTCAAAAACCGATAGACTGCTTGAATATTAGCGAATCTCCATACTACCTTCTACAGCCAGATGCCCGGCGCGTTCTCGAGCAGGAAAGCACGTAATACGACAACTTGTAGAGTAAATGAAAACATTGGTATTGAAAAAAAAGATTTTAGAAAAGTACCACTATAAACTAAGACTATAGAGATATAAAAAAAGAGGTAAACTTTCAAGATATACGGGCTTTTGATTCTAGTTTTATTGGCATTTAAAAAAAAAAAAAAAAAAAAACAACAACAACAACAACAACAATGATTAAAAAAGAATTATATGAGTTAAGCATATTAGAGATGATGAAAGATTTTGGTTTTTATCAAGAAAATAGATTGAAAGATTTTTGGAAAAAATTGCATCTATTGGATTAAAGAATGATAAGGTTGTGCAAATTCATTTAAAGAAAATTATTTTATGCTTGAATTTTTTTTTTTTATGCACCAAAGATTATTGTGAAGATAAATTATAAAAAAATAGATAAAAGAACTTATAGCTATTCAAAATTGACAATTAGAACAAAGACCAAAAAAAAAAAAAAATAATAATCATAAAAAAAGACTCATTATGATAAACAACATCAATTAAGATTTGAGCAATTGAAGAAGGTTTTGGTCTATGATAGTAGCTTAAGTAATCAACATAGTATTTTAAAAAAGTGTTTTAAACAATGGTTTAGACCATTCTAGTAACAACTGTTCATGTAATGTGACTTACTCATTACAAAAGCTAAATGGGATAAGGTTAAAAATACCAATTGCAAGAAAAAAAAGTAAAGATATTCAAATAAAGAAAAACATAAATAAATATAGAAGACTTTATCAAAGACATAAATCTTTCAAGACAACAAGATGATTTTCATTTGAATAGCAAACATAAAGAAGAAGAATTGGACGAAGACATTGAAAATATAATATGAATCAAAGAAAATTGGATTATTTGGCTCATACCAATGGATGCACAGGTTTAGAGGGGGGGATGTCGTGTTGTAATACAACTATAT
The DNA here is from genome assembly GCF_059467195.1 of Physcomitrium patens. Classification (NCBI taxonomy): domain Eukaryota; kingdom Viridiplantae; phylum Streptophyta; class Bryopsida; order Funariales; family Funariaceae; genus Physcomitrium; species Physcomitrium patens. The sequence continues at coordinate 2,480,284 of NC_143428.1, read as the reverse complement.
GGTGAAAGATAATAATATAGATCTTATTATAGAAGAACCAAGTTAAGAGATAAAATAAAAAAATATGGACAAAAGATAGGAAGGTAATAAAACTTTCAGTAGTAATATTGTCTTTTTAGAAAAGTAGCTTCTACTTACTTTCTAGGGCCATAAATAAGAAAAAATAAGGTAGATTAGAAAAATAAAAATATAAGCATTTGTAAGAAGGAGTGAAGAGTTGGTTTTAGCAGAATTTATCTCAAAAAGGACATAAATTGATATCTAAAGAAGATTGGTTATCAATCACAATCAAAATCAGATCCTAAGGCACAAAACTAAGCCTTGATGATGATTTTGGGGTTCTTTGGTTGATTGGAGAGTGGAAATTGAAAGGAGACTTGATATGGTTTTTTTAAAAATTAATATTAAATGATTTAAGTATATATTGACTTTGTAAGAGCTTAGCAAAGTTAGAGTTTGTTTTGGATGACTTTAAATTTGTGAAATAAAATGGATGTTTTTTTTGGAGAATTTCATAAGTTTGGAAATAGATTTATAAATGAAATTTTGAAGATTTGTAGGTACATATGTGCTCAATATATACTATAATTTTGAGCTTGATTAGACAATTGAATTGATAATTATTGATTTTCAAGTAGATTGAGGTCTCAAAAATTGAATTTTAAAAGGCAGGTAGAGTTTCTAAGATCTTTAGCAATCTACTAGTTGGACTAAAGAAAAGTTTATTTGTGAGGATTTTAGACTTGATTTGCTACAAAATATATGAATTTTGAAATAATAGAATGGTTTAAAAGGGAGATTTTGGTACTAGAATTTTATCATTCAGATTTGTTTAGAATTTGACTAGGATTTTTCTAAGATTTGATTAGGATTTATTTAAGATTTGATTAAGAAATTTTTAGGATTTGTATGAGATTTGATTAAGATTCAATTAGGGTTTGATTAGAAATCGACTAAAGTTTGTCTAGGATTTGGTTAGACATTATTTAGGATTTTTCTAAGGTTTATTTAGAGTTTGATTAGAATTTGATTAGGATTTGATAAAGATTTGACTTGGATTTGACTAGGATTTGTCTAGGATTTGTCTAAGATTTGGTTAAGGCTTATTAGAGATTGACTAAGATTTAATAAGGATTTGACTAAGATTTGACTAAAATTTGACTAATATTTGACTAAGATTTTACCAAAGTTTGACTAGGTTTTGACTAGAATTTAATTAAAATTTTATTTTAATATTTTATTAAAATTTTTATTTTAGTATTTTTTTTGAATTTCTATATTATTTCTTTATGATTTCTTTAAAAGGTCTCTAGGAATTCTTTGTATTTTTTATATAATTCTTATATAATTTTGTATAAAACCAATTTTTATATTACATGTAATATGACAACGTTGTATCTCGCCATATATTTGAGGAAGGATATGTCATTCTTGAAGATCTTCATTTTGATTTTGTTGTCTTAAAGGTTGTCACAATCGCAATGTCTCGTCTAGTAAGTCCACAAATAAAAGCTCTTGAGTTGAATTTACTGGTTGTTAGTTTTTCATCTCTTTAGCATCCTAAATATATAGAAGCTATAAAAAAAGATAGAAAGTAGAATGTAATCTCTCCTAGACCTTGTTTCTTTTATAGTAAAGACATATTATTTTTTATCTTGATTTGAATAGATGTCATTTATGAAAAGCTTCTACCACCTTTGTTGCATTTGCAAGATTCTTTATTAGCTCCTACGTGCGTTCACTAATATCATATCCACACTAATAAATAAGATATTCTAATTTATTTCAGTGCTGCCTTGAATTTATAATTTCTTCCACTTAAAACTCTTTATTATTGTCCACTTCTATAAGAAGAGGTGGAGCTTGTCTTCTTCTTAGTATGTTCATGGTCTTGTATGGTTCAAAAAGAGATACTTCGAAGATAAGATGGATCTTCATTGCCTTAAATAGATATAATAAATAAGCAATTGGATTGGTTTGTCTAAAAATAGAAAAAGATCAAAGATTGGGGGACTAATTTATAACAAGGAGAAGTAGTCTTAATATTATAATAAAGCAATCATACCTTGTCAACTACATTTAATTGTAGTTATTTCTTTCGATAGGCATCCGCTGTCGTACTGTAAATGCTTACAATATGTAAAAATTAGTTACAACATATTATATGTTAATAAATCTAGATGTGTGTTAGAGTGGCTAATAGATTAAATTAAAAAGAGTTGGTATAAGAAACTTTACTTTGTTTTTTTATTTGTTTTGATTTTGATATTAAAATATATATATATATATATATATATATATATATATATAGGACCTAAATATTTAATGTAAAGCTTAAGAGAAGGTTCGGGCCTAAAGAAGAAAATCTTAACTAATAGGAGGCTTATTGGGAGGGATGAAAGCAAGGCATGGTTGGATGAAGGCAAGGAATGAAAAACTTCATTCCTATTGGTCGAAGGCCATGCCTAATGGACTTCAAGGAGGCTGCCCGAGGCCTTATTAGGGATTAGGATTTTTCTTTCGGAGGCATTCGGAGATTACAAGCTAGGATTATAAAGTTTAAGATTTGAGATACAATTTGTATGCAAAAATTAGAGGATTTGGAGTTAGGATGAAAAAGTTATAGTCTTTTGAAGTTAAGGTGTTTAGTTTGTTTAGACGATCGGATTAGGAGATATGAAGTGTTGAAGTTTGGAAAAATTTCCACATAAGAATATACAAGGTTTTAGAAGATTTTATCATATTTTGGGTGTTGTTGGTTACTTGAGGCTTGCGTATTTGGTGTAATTGTTCAAAAAGAAAAAATTTATATATAAACTTAGGGCTTCTATTATTTTCAAGCTTCATTGAATAATTAGTAAGAGCCAGAAGCTAGTATTTTCTTGAGGCAAACTCTCTCTACCCCGATATCGCTTTGATCTTTAGTCATTCTTGAGCTTCCTTTCATTGCACCTTTATTGTTGCATGTAGCTCTGATAAATCATTTGTTAAACCTTCAACCATAGGATTATCAACTTTTGAAAAGTCAAAAGTATCAAGTTGTGGATGATAATCAAAATTGGCAAAAAAATATGTTTGTTGTGTAGAAGAATGCATTGTATTATTATAAGCAAACTCTGCCAATGGTAAGAGGGTTCTCGAATCATCTTGTTGATAATTGACGGTACACCTTAAGTATGGCTCTAAAACTTGGTTTACACTTTCTATCTGTCCATAAGTTTGAAGATGAAAGGCCAAAAAAAGCTTTATATCCATCTTTAATCTTAATATAAATTAAATCCCCCTACTCGATATAATATCTTTTGGCAATCTATGATATGGATAGATATTATTAAAAATAAACTTGGTAGTTTCTTTACTTGTGATAGATTTTATACATGGTACAAAATATGCTATTTTAGTAAAATGATCTACTATCACAAATATAGAATCACAATCCTAAGATTAGAAGATTCATAATAGAATCCATAGAAATAAAAGACCATGGTTATTATAAAATAGGTAAGGATTGAAGAAGTCCATAAGGTTGATATGGAGGAGTTTTTGACCTTGAACAAAGGTCACACGATTGAACAAAGTCTTTTACAACCTTTCACATTTGCGGCCACCAAAAATCTCTAGATATTAGCTCCAAAGTCTTGTATCCAAAATGTCTTGCTACTGAAAAGTTGTGATGTGCTTGAAGAATACATAAATGTGCTTCTCCTTTTGGTATCTATAGATGTCTTTTGAAATAAAATAGATTGTTCTTGAATTCAAAATTAGAAGTATCACGAGACTTAGAAGAAGTATTCTTGATATCATCAACAAGAGAATCAAAGGACATACTTAACTAAATTTATTTGAAAAAAGTTAAATCAACAATCAATGTTGATTTCAGTGCTTAAAGATGAAGTTATTCTAGCTTCAATAAAATTATTCTTTATTCATCAAAAGAAGCATTTCCTTCTTAAGGTGTGAGATAAGAATTTTTGAAAAGGGCATTAGATAAACCTTATTTTTTTCCTAGCTAATAAGTGATATTGAATTCAAATCTTGACAAAGATATGCTCCAACAAGCCTAACAACAATTCAAAATACAAGATGACATGAAATACTTGAGATTCATATGCTCCATATACATGGTGATAGGATGAAAAGTGCCTTCTATATAATAATGTTATTCTTAAAAAGAATCCATAATTGAAAGAAATTCTTTATCATGGATGTCATAATTAATCTCAACTATTGAAAATTTTCTAGAATGAAAAGCTACTTGGTGAAGTTTATCATCTATTCTCATTTTTGATAATAAAACATCCAAAGCAAAGTCTAATGCATCTATTTCTATAAAGAATGTCTTAAAAAAGTTAACGCAATATAAGATTGGTATAGAAACAAAGGTTGTCTTTAAGCTTCAAATACTGCTTCTGCTTCTTGATTCCATTAAAGTTTGTCTTTATAAGTCAAACATGTAAGTAGAGCTACAATTTGAGAGAAATCCTTGATAAAGATCTGATAGTAATTATCAAAATCCAAAAAACATTGGACATCTTGGACCATTTTTAAGTTCTTCTAATCCATAATAGTTTGAACTTTCTTAGGATCCATAATAGTTTGAACTTTCTTAGGATCCATCATAATTTTTTTTTTTGAAATAATGTAATCTAAAAAGTCAACTTGAGTAGTGTAGAATACACAGTTTTCTATCTTGGCATAGAGTCTCGCATCTCTTTATTTTTGTAATACTCAATAAACATGAAGTTTATGTTCTTTTGTATTCTTAGAATAGATCAAGATGTCTAGATAACAAACAACAAAATCATCTAAAAATTCTCAAAAAATATCATTCATAAGATATTAAAAAGCTATTGGTATATTTATAAGTCCAAAAGGCATGACATTATATTCAAAATGTTTGTACTTGGTTCAAAATGTAGTCTTCTATTCATCTCTTTTTTTGATGCATACCAGATTATATATTCTTCGTAGATCTATTTTTGTATAGATCTTAGCTTGATTCAATTGATCAAGAATTCCAGATATTAAAGGTAGTGGATACTTATTTTTGATGGTGATTTTGTTGAATCTTCAATAATCAACACACATCCACAATGATTCATCTTTTTTCTTTATAAATAGAATTGAGGCTCTTGCTGGAGATTTGAAATGGTGTATAAAGTTCTTGGCTAGATTCTCTTCAATATATTCTTTGAATTTGGCTAATTTATTTTATAATAAATTATAGATTGGTTCAAATGGCAGTTGTGTTCTTTCTTAAAGGTCAATTGAACAGTCAAAGGAATAATGTTTTAGACGAATATCTACATTCTTTTTCTCAAATAAATCTTTAAAAACTTGATATTGGCTTAGATTACTACTTAAAGTCTTTGCACCATTAGAAACAAGTATAGCATAAATGACAAAAGATGATCCTTCTTTTGCAACATACAAGAAAGCTCTTGTACCTACAAACATAGGTTTAATTAAACTAGACTTGTAATTTTTTACTTCATTAAGTATAATCTTAGTTATACTTTTAAAAAAGTCTAGAGTACAAGAAATCCAATCTACTCAAGGGTTGTATTTTTTTAACCACAATAAACATAAAATAATTAGATTAAAAAAAAATCTAATGATATTGAATACCACAAAGTTATTATGACCATTAGTTATTACTTCTACAGGAAGGATTTTGTGAGTAATATCTCTAGAAAATAATGGACGACCATCTATGACTTCTACATGAACAGATTTAGTTTTTTTTACTAAAGATATGTTAAGTCTTTTAGCAAATTCTTCATCTAAGAAATATACTGAGGCTTCTAAATCTAACAAGGAAAAGGCTTTATAATATAAAGGTCCTAAAATAATATTTGATGAAAAACAAGAAAAAGGTTCTGAGGAAAGAATAAGACCTTCATTAGGTATTATATAAGGTTCTAGCGACATAATCTCTATTGTAGCTAGAAAAACTCATTATTTGATATATTGTCTTCTTTGACATTTGTACTCATCATTTTATAATTGTGTCATTTTTTTAGCTAATGTTGAGTAATGTGCTTAAATTTTCTACAATATAAGCACAATCCTTTCTGATGGCAACAAGTCTTTTCTTGCTCAATAAGAGGTTTAAAATGTATCACATGAATTTGTATATCCTCTACTTTTGAATGTATGTTTTAAAGAGGCATTGATATTGCCATTGAATTATAGTAAACATTAAGGCCCACTTGCCCGATTCTTAGATTGAAATTCAAAAAGTCAATTCACACACTTCATGACAAAGTCAATTTCTTGACTCAATGTTTGAAAATTAGGTAAGTTGAGTATCAATTTCTTTACCTCATATTGTAATCAATAGAGAAATTGGCTAGTAAGTGTAGCATCATCCTACTTGATATCAGTTGTAAGTTGTCAAAATTATAAAGCATATAATATTATGGATCAATTGCCTTATCATAAAATATGGATCCTGTTGGTTGTAACACAAGTTGCATCATGTTCTCTATACATGGATCAAAACTCTGCTAAAAAAGCCTCTAAATTATTCAATATTGGATCTTGTCATTCAAGAAAAGATGAAAACCATGGTAATGTTGAATCTAAAAGAAGTGTACTAATGAATCTAATTTGTGATCCTAGAGTTGAATAGCTTTGAGATTGAAGTTCAATCGTAAATTGTATTTAATTGATAAATCTTTGAAACTTGAATCTTGGGCCATCAAACTTCTTAGGCAAGACAACTTTTGGTTCTATAATATCATAAGGATGTTCTACCATAAGAAAATAGATATGATTGAGTGTAGATATTGAAGTAGCTCCAATCATATCTATATCTTTACTTCTTGCCATTCTTGTTGTTCCTTGTGGTGGTAAACTAAGTTGATGCATTATAAGCATTAAGTCCTTCAATTTTTCTTGTATTTGTGCCATTGCACTCTTTATTTCAAGAAGCTTTGCTATGATAATACTTAAAAAATAAATGTCTAATATTGCTTAAGAAAAGTAAAAGAGGGAACTTAAGAACAAAGAAGATATTAAGAATAATATTAGTTTAAAAGAAGGTAATCCGCAACTTCTAATATGCTTATGTTTTATCAAAAATATAAAAAAAAAAAAAATAATCCATTCTTAATCAAGAAAAGATAAAGTTCTAATATTGTAAGTATATTCTTATCAATCTGTCAAGGATATGAACTGGACAAAGATGCATAAACTTGGAAAATCTATATTAAAAAAAGTAAAAAAATAGCAATAAAGTAATATGTATATTAAAAGAAAATTGGAATGGCTATTGTCAAAAGACAAAAAAACTAGAGACTCTTAAATCTAGACTAGAAACAAAAAAAGAATTGACAAGAGTGAAGAGGGCTTCACTCTTATCTCTATATATACTATCTAATTAGAAGCTATGTGGCAATGTTCTATAGGACCTCTAATATATATATTGACTTTGTAGGATACATACATTAGCTTACAAGACAAGTTTTTTATGTGTGGGCTACATAGTTAGCTTGTTCTTCAAACTACCAATATGTGTGGTATATGGCCAACTTGTTGACTACGTTTTTAACCTAAAAAGTCAATTATAGACATCTATAAAGTCAAAATAGCATCTATGAAGCTTTTAAGACGTTTTTATAGAAGATATTATGAAATTAATATCTTTTTAGCTACTTTTATTTAATCATATAGGTAATTATTGGTTTACATATATTTGTCCATGAAATTTTTTGAATTCCATCCAAAAATAAATAAATAAAAATAAAAATAAATAAAAAAAGAATATCAATAATATAGAAGAATCAAAGCTAAATAAAATTCAACAACTTTGTCTATGGCAAGCAAGAATTTGACTATGATATATTCTTTAGCAATAGCCATTTTAATTTTTTTTTTAATATAAATATTTAGTTATTTCTATTTTATCATCTTTTATTAAAAAAGATTGACTTGATAGATTGATAAGAGTATACTTACAATATTAAAGCTTTGAATTTTTTTTATTATGATTAAATTTTCTTGTTCTTTTGATAAGATATAAGTATATTAGAAGTTCCTAATTACTTTCTTTTAAATTAATATTATTTTTATTATTTTCTTTATTTTTAAGTCTTCTCTTTTATTTGTTTTTAGTAATATTTAGACATCTTTTTTTTTCTAATATTATTATAAAAAAGCTTATTAAAATAAAAAGTGAAATGGCATAAGTATAAGAATAATTAAAAGAGTTAATTCTTGGAATATATCAACTCAATTTACTACCATAAGAAGCAACAAGATGGATAGAAAGTAAAGATATAGAAATGATTGGAGTTGCTTCCATATTTGCATCAAATCATATTACTTCTCTTATGATAAAATACTAATTAAATATTAGAAAACCAAGAATTTTCTTGCTTAAGAAGTTTGATGGCATAAGATCAAAGTTTCAAGGATTCATCAATCAAGTACAATTGATGATTGAACTTCAATTCCAAAGCTATTATGTTCCAAGATCACAAGTTAGATTTATTACAATACTACTTTCAAGTTTTGTATTATTATGATTTTTATCTTTTTTAAAAAAATAAGATCTAATATTAAATAATTATAAGACCTTTTTAGCAAAGTTTTGATCTATATATAGAAAGCAAAATATAATTTGTATTCCAACCAATAAGATCCATATTTTGTGATAAGACAATCAATTTGTAACGTTATATAGTTCATAATTTCAATAACTTATGACTTATATTAAATAAAATGATGTTACACTCATTAGCTCATTTCTCTATAGATTATAATGTGAAGTAAAGAAATTAATGCTCAACTTATTTGATCCTTAGATATTGACTCAAACAATTAGTTTTGTTGTGAAGTATGACAATCAATAATTTGAATTTTGATTTGAGAGTTCTAAAAATGAGTCTCAATATTTTTACAATTCAATGGCAATATCAATATCCTCTCAAAACATATATTTGAAAGTAAAACATATACAAATTGATGTAGAACCTTTTAAATTTCTTACTAATCAAAAAAAGACTTGTCATCAATAAAAAAGATTATGCTTATATTATAGAAAATCTAAGTATATTACTTAATATTATTCAAAAAAAAAATATAACTACAAAATAAAAAGCATGGCCATTAAAGAAGAGAGTATGTCAAAAAATGATATTTTCTAGTTATAATAGGGACTATGCAATTGAAACCTTATACAATACCTAGTGAAGGTTCTATTTTTTTTCAAAATCCTCTCTTTATTTTACAATAGATGTTAGTTTAGGACCTAAACATCACAAAACCTCTACCTTGTTAGATTCAAGAGTCCCAATTTACTTTTTAGATAAAAAATTTGTTAAAAGACATAGCATATGTTTAGTAAAAAAAACTAAACTTATTCATATAAAAGTCATAGATAGTTGTTTATAGTCTTTTAAAGATGTTATTCATAAAAAAATTCCTATAGAAATAAAAAATAATAATTATTAAAGCTTTTTAATATTTAATATAATTAGATTTTTTTAATCTACTAATTTTAGATTTATCATGGCTAAAAAAATATAATTCTCAATAAAATTGAATTAATTGTAGTCTTAATTTTTTTCAAAGTAAAACTAAGAGTTTTTTTAATCAAATAGAAAGTTATAAGTCTAAAACATCTAAATCTTTATTTATGGAAAGAAGAGCTTTATTACATATTGTAAAAGAAGGATCACCTTATGTTACTTATACCACTCCTATTTTCAATGGTGAAAAAACTTCAAGTGGCATTCTAAGCCAATATCAAGATTATTAAGATACCTTTGAAAATAAAAATATAAATTCTTCTAAAATATTGTTCCTATGATTGCTCAATTAATCTTTAAGAGGAAGCTCAATCACCATTTGTTAATGACACAAACTGAAAGAAGATGCATAAAGTCATGGAATCTGTATCAAAAGAAAAGTGGCAAAATAGAAGAAAGTATGTATATTCAAGGAAGAACTAGAATGGCTATTGTCAAAGACTAGAAAAAATAAGACTCTTAAAATTAGACTAAAAACCAAGAAAGGAGTTGACAAGAGTGAGGAAGGCCTCACTCTTGCCTCTATATATACTACTTAACTAAGGAATATGTGGCAACACGTTATAGGACCTCTAATATATATCTAACTTGTAAGACATATGTCTAATTTGCAAGGCAAGTTTCTTAGGTGTGCGCCATATGTCCAACGTGTACTACAAGTGGTCAACATGTCGACATGTGGCCTCTTTGTTGGCAAAGTTTTCAACCTACCAATCACCTATAGATATGTTTAAAGGCAAAGCAGCATCTATGAAGCTTCTAGGAAACTTTTCACAAGATATTATCATATTTATCTATTTTGGCTTACTTCTACGTATTCTTATTATCTAAATAATTATCAAGATAAATATGTATGTCCATGATATTATTCCCCTTTCTAGAGATGAGTTCCACAAGGAGCAGTGATTATATATAGATGAATTCCAAGATGCGTTGAACTATATTTATCATGTACTCTAATCTTTATTTCTTTTGAAGGTAGTTGATAAGTCCCTTCAACTACCGATAATATTCCATACTAAGGCAAAAAGACCACCTTGATATTTGATTATTATTGAAGCCTTCATAACTTCCTTCAAATAAAACATTAGTAATACCATTAAGAATGGTTTCCATCTCCAAAAGTATCACTAAACATCGAGAGTCCCTTCCAAGATTATCATACCAAATGCATTGTATCTTGCCATCTATTCAAAGAAGAACATGTCATTTTTGAGGATCTTCATCTCAATTTTGTTATCTCAAAGATTAAGATAGTGATAGTCGTAATGTCTCATTTGATAGCTTTAACTTTGATTGATGCATTTGCTAGATTCTTGGATGGCTCCTATGTGCATTCATTAATATCATATTTACACCAATATACTAGATATTCTAACTTATTTTGGCACTACCTTGAACCTAAGACTTCTTCTATCTCAAATTCTTCATTATTATCTACTTCTATAAGAGGTGGTGGCATTTGTCTCCTTTCTTATATATTTATTGTCTTATATGGCTCAAATAAAGATACATGGAATATAGGATGGATTTTCATAGACTCCAGTAGGTATAATTGATAAGCAACTGGATTGATCTATTCACAAATAGGAAATAGTCAAAGTCTACAATAATCCAACTTGTCACAAGGATGAATAGTTTTAATATTATGACAAAGTAACCATATCTTATCCCTCATGTGGAATTGAGGTTATTCCTTGCAATAGACATCTGCATTGGCTTTTTGTTGTTCTTGGGCTTTTTTTTAATTATGCCTTCATTGTTGCATATAGCTCTAACAATCAATTTGCCACATCTTTTGCCACAGGATTATCAACTTTTGAAAAGTCAAAAGTATCAAATCATAGATGATAACCGTAATTGGTAAAGAAAGGTGTTTGTTGAATAGAAGAATGTACCAAATCATTATAAGCAAACTCTACCAATGGATATGAGGTTTTTTTTTCATGTTTTTTTTTTTCTAATTACTAACTAACATTTATAGTTTTTTATAAGTAATACATAAAGATGTAAGATTAATATATATATATTGATCTTAGTAACTAATCCTTATTATTTAATAATAAATAAAAATACTAAACTAATTAAAATAATTACCTCCAAGACTTACTAAGACTCCATTTCTTTTCCACTAATACTATTATTCTTCCTTTAACCTCTTCTAAGCACATCTGCACCTAAAAATTGTAATTTTTGTACTCTACATGCATTCTTTTCATAAAAAATAATTAGTGAGTCAATTTGATGACTCACACATGGCAACCATTTAGGAGGACTTATAAAGGAGAAAAACCTAGAATTGACTTTTCAAAATGTAGTCGAATAAAAAAGGGGTTTGTCTACAAAAGATTTTAACAACTATCTAGGTCAAGAATGAATAAGTTGCTACTGGTCTGAAGGAATTAAAGTAGATTTTGTTCTATAGAATTAATTAGGAAAAAATATATATATCATTAATCATTAAAAAAATTAAAAAAAAATAATTAAATAAAAAGATCATATTTTTAGATTTCTTCCAAATATAAAAAGATATTATTATCAACTTCTTAAGGCTTATATATCCGTCGGGTGTCAAGGCTGGTCTTTTCCTGCACTAACACTAGCTCATTGGGATATCCCATTTTTTCCAACCAGATTCAAACGAAGGACATTCACCTGACAACCTCTCACCTGATCAATCCTTTTATGTCCTTTGGATGTTTATTAAGATACATTCTCATAATTCTTAATAATTATTTTTATTTTTATTTTTATTTTTTGTACGAAAGTCTCATCAAGAATTTATCTTTTTAGTTAGAATATCTCTAATTGTTTGATAAAAGAACTAAATTGAAAGAAAGATAAGACATATAAATACCACTGTAGCTTGTCTAAACTTTCAATGTTTTAGCTTCCTATATTTTCTCAGTTTTGACGATTCTCTACTTAAGAAGTTGGATAAGGATGAACACAAAGATGAGATGTTTTACTATAAGTGTGATAAAAATCACACTTGATATTTCTTACATCAATTTTTAGAAGTTCTAATAAAAAAGTCTTCTCCATTAAGTATTTGTAGCCAAATTAAGTTATTTGAAAAGACATCTTTAACTAAGTAGGGGCCTAATCATATAGCATCAAATTATCTTAAAAAATCTAATTTCTTAGCATCTTGTAAGAAAATTAACATGCCAACCTTAAAGATTCTAACATTGTGTCACTTGTTAAAGGTATTTTTTCTTCTTTGTATAGCCTTTGTATGTTGTATACTAGTTCTCTCTCTTTCATCTAATCTTTTTTGTTGTTCCAATCTATCTTTAAGAAAAAAATCTAAGACTTTATAATTTATATAGTGAACATGTAAATATTCTATAGGTGCCTTATACTTATCATTTATTATTGGTGGATAGATAACTATGTCATTTCCAACCATAAGACCACTAGAAATTTGTTTAAATTGGAAGGATGGAGTAAGGTTGCCTTCTTCTATTAAGTCATCTAACTCGTGAACTTGAGTGCTATCAAAGTTAAGTTCAAAGACATCTTCAATTTTTATATCATCAATTAGGGTTGTTAAATCTCCTTCTAAATCATTATGTTGGTAAGTGACAAAATTCTCTATAAAATTTATATTCACAACTTTGTCCGCACTTGAACTTCAATGTTCCTTCAACTATTGTATGAATTCTCCATCATCTTCTCAGTCATATAGTTCAAGGCCCATATATCCTAATGGAGTTAGTTGAACCATATTTGAATGAATTGCCTCTTTTGCTACCAAATAACCAAACCTAACTTTATTTTTAAATTATTTTTCTTATTGACGACTTAAAATCTCATCGTCTCAAGAGTGAGATAAATTTTTGGCTAAAAAAAATCCTTGAGATTGAATAAGGATTTTAGTCAATTTTTTTGGTGGTCTATAGATGATATGGGGCTTTTCACCTCCTCAATCAATTTTTGCATTAGTTGTCCTTAACCAAGGTTTGCCTAGTAGTAATAGATAAAAATTCTTACTTAGATGTATATGAATAATATGGAAAGTAAGAGAATACTTTTCACCACTTGTTATTATCCTACATCTACTAATTTGGCCCAAGAAGGTGTCTTGGCTTTGATTAGCTATATTAATTACATAGAAAGAAGGACCAATAATACTAAGACCTAACTTCTCCATCATTTGTACGCGCATTATATCTAATCCACTACCTCCATCCATAATGGTAAGAGATATGATTTTATCTACTATGAATACTTCTAACTCAATTGCCTTCACTTTTTGTGCCACTTGAATCATTCTAACGTGGGCTTGAATTTTTGCTTTAGACTTTTGGCATCTCTTAATGGGAAGGCCCATTTTAAAGCTCTTTCTCATTATTGGAGAAACCTCCAATAATTGAGCAATTATTATATTACCCTTGGTTTTTGTCAAATCTTCCCATAAATCATATAGTTCAACTTGGTTCTTACTTTTAAGTTGTGGTGAAGTATTATATTCCACGTTGGAAATTCTAGGTCCTTTTCACTCTTCTTTAGAAGAAAATTCTCTTGTTTGAATATTTTTTCTTAAGTTTTTTACTAGCCTAATTGACTTGGGTCCTAAAACATGAGGTATTTCTTTAGAAGCCCTATTATTGGCCATTGCATCTTTTGTGGCTTCATTTAAATCCAACAAGTAGAGAGAGTCTTTCAAACTATTTTTACTAACAATTGAATTAGCAAGAAGATGACTAGTATATCTAAACCTTATTATAACTCCTGAGGCCGGCATATTAGGAAGTCTTTTATCCTTACTAGGTGTTCTTTCATGAGAAATGTAATGTGTGTAAGAAGACAATGGTTGGTCTCTAAAGATTTGAGAACTTTGTTCTTTAGTTGGTATTTTCAAATATCTTATATCTTATGAATTTTATCCTTTATTTTGTTGGCCATTTTGAAATTATTCACTATTTAATGGAATAAATCTTCTTTGTATATTTAAACTTGAGAGAAGATGTTGGGTTTGATGATTATTATTATAATCATAAAATAATTTAGGAGATTTTAAGCTATTATCTAAGTTTGAAGTTCTTGCCTCTTTCAAATGATCTTGGGCTTATTGTGGGTAATTTCCTTGTGGACTTTTTAAAGGAAATATCTTATCAAGTTGCCTACACACATCCATAGGATGGTTTTTTCCACAATTTCTAAATACTACTCCATTCTCTATCGAACAATTACCTAGTAGATGGCTTTTTCTACAAAAATGATGCATCTCATGTCGTTGTTGTTGTTGGTTCTTAAAGCCTTGGGTAGAAATTTTTTTGAGGTTGGAATTGTAAATTAGAACCAATCCTATTTTGATTCCTATAAGATAGGACATTTGATTGTTGTCTTCCTAGGTTTTGTTGGTAATTTTGTTGGGTTGAATAAAATTAAAGTATATGCCCTGGTTGGCCACATTAAGTGCACCAAAGTCCTAAAGTATGCCTATCAGATTCCATGGAAGGTGGAGCTTGATTTAGATTCTGATTCTTAATTAAAAGAAACATCTACTCTTACATAGCCTTTATTTATTATGCAAGTTCATTTTGAAATCCTTGTTGGCTTTGAAGAACTTCATTCTTAAAGTCTTTCTCTTATCTATTCCTATCTTTTGGATATGTCAACTCAAGAAGGACATGAGGTAGTCTAATCTCTAAAGGTGTTGAATAGTGGTTTATGGAATGAAATTGAGGTTCCACAGTCCTATACAAATGTTCTTGGAAATTTCCTATATTTTGGGCATATATAGGAATAAAATTGGAGATTTTATGGTCTTCTTTCTACCACATTCGCTCTTACTACTTGTTAATCTCTTCTACTACCTGAGCTAAATTCTTAGCCTCTTTTAAATTAATTGGCCTTCCTTTAAGAATCTCTCAAATTTTTCCCTCATTATTGAATTCTTGAATAAAAAAATGAGTGAGGGTATCATTTGTGAGAAGAATTTCCACAAATCTGGTTACTACAAGTTCAAATCACCGAATGTATTTAGTGATTTCTTTTCTTTTTTCTTATTTCAAAGAAGAAAAGGCTGTGAGGGCATTACTTTGTTCTACTTCTAGCCTGAATTTTTCTAAAAATGCTCTCATGAACATGTCCCAATTCTTAAAGGTTTGAGGGAGGTGATTTCTATATCATTTATAAGCTCCATCCTTTAGGGTACTTGAAAACTATACAAGATAATAATCCGGATTGGTTATTAAACATATCGTAAGAAGTTCTATGAATCTCTCTATATATACCAATGGATCATTATTTCTAATCCCTTTAAATATAGGGAGATTGTGGAACATAGGAGCTGCTTGTAAATCCTTAGAGATTACTATTGGCAAGTGTCTTAGTTGAACCAAGGGATTGATGGGTATAACAGTAGGTGTGGATTCTCTTTCATATTCCATTGGAGGAGGAGGTATTGATCCTTCTTGCTCTTAATTAACCTTATCACAATAAGTAGGAGAGACAGATTATAATTCTTCTTCTTTTATTCCTTTGCCTAGATTTCATTCTAATGGATTTATAACAAAAACTTCTTCTAAAGTGGAAAGAAAAGATTGTATGTCCAATCCTTGGAATTTTACTTATTTAGACTTTGATTTTTTTTTCTTCCCAATAAGTTCAAGGTTTTTGATGGGTAAAGATAGGTTGGATTTCTTAGATCTAGTAAAACAATGCATCTACACAACTATAAACATAGCATTCAACTTAAAACAATTTTTAATCTACCAAATTCTTCAAAAATTTAAATTTTTTGGCTCCTCTATCTGCAACCTACTTAAATACCTTCTGACAAGGAAGTGAAAGAAAAAAAAAACAACTAAAGGAGAAATACTTACATGAGTATCACTCCAAGTAAGACTGTTCTTAACTTTAATTGTTATAAAAAACTACTATTGTATAGGAGTGACCCTAACCAATCTTAATTGTAAAAAAGAATTCCATACTAAGATGGCAAGGAGCCCGAGATCTCCCTTTTTCTTGCCTTTTTATAACAAGATAGTTAAAAAATTACGTACTATAACAATTAACAACACAATTTGATATTACAAAAATTATTCTTTGCAAGGTAATTAGACCATGTTGAAGAAGAATTTACTTAGTTGCATCTTCAACCAACTTGGCACTTGTCAATGAACTTCCAAAATCCAAGACTTCTCCCTATCCAATCTTGAACTAAATGTTTCAAGTAAGGATTTAAGGTTTAAGGATAAAAAATTAAAAGTTCTATCTACCTCTTTCTATTCACATCTATAAAAGAGATTGAAGACTTATCTCTTTCGCATCTTCTTTCTAGATTCTATCCTCTAACTCCTAGCTCCCGCTCCTTGTGTTCAAGTATTTGCTAAAATTTCAAGAAGGAAATAATTGAAAAATTTTCATGGATTTACTTGTTTGCAAGATATTAGTACCTTTCTTCTTTCTTCTTATGCTTCTTTTCTTCAAACCACAATCTGTGTTAATATGACAAATTTAAAACTAAATGAATTTTTTAAAAAATATACTCACCTTGGATTATATTTTGAACTTGTTTATCTTGTCTTTTTTTCTTATCTTTTTTATTTTTTATTTTTTAAATACCTTCTATCTAATTTTTCTACTTATTTCTTCTTCTTGAATTTTTCTTCTTTTGTTGATGAAATATTCACTTAAATTCTTCTTAAGCTTCTTCTACACTACTCTTATGAATAGAAGGAGTATAGGGGTTGGAGAAGGTGATTAAATCCGTCTTCTAATAGAAAATTGTCGCCAATAAGAAATTTACAAATAGATGAAAAGAGAGGATATGAGGGGTGGAGAGGATGATTAAATCCCTCTACTCACTAGAGATGGGCCCTCAACTAGAAAAATTACAAGGAAGGGGAGTGACAAAACCTTGAAGACGAGCTCCACTCTTTATGCTTTTGAAAGTGACAACCAACTTAAAAAGAACCACCGAGTAATGTGCACACTTACATTAAACTATTCAACTATTACTTAAGGTTAGAAATAACAATATGCATAACACTCAACTAATGAATAAATAGAAAATATAATAACCTTACTTCAATACAAAAACTTATCATGTGTAGAATAGATATTAGTTCATTTTTGTAAGATATAGGTAAAATGGATTAATAATCCATAGAATAGTCAGTTTAGGAAGACAGATGATTGATTCAGTTATTAAAAGCGGTTATTATAAGATTACGATTAGAATCTGAAAATCAGTAGTAATTATATAGAAATTGTAGAAGTTTTTCAGGGGGGCAGACTGTGATAGTCATGAGCCGGGGTTAAGCTTGGTGCTTCCTCTTTGTTTTTTTTGTTTTCTTTGTTGTTGAAGAATAATGGATAGTTTCTAAATACTAAGAAGTGAGTCTGTGGAATAAATTAGAGATTGATTTATGAGTTATTGATTATGTAATTAGATTACTGAGTGATTGAATTATATGAGAATTTATTGAAAGATTAATTATGGATGGAAGATTATGATTGTTGTTTATTGAGAGTTGTGTGTGTGTGTTTTGACGGAGGAAGTCTGTGATTACAAAAATTCTATGAATTCAGATTGGTTGGAGTGAAGTCTGTTATTCCTGGTGTTGGATGGAATTTATTGAGTTTTGAGCAGTCTTTTGAGAGTGCAGGGTTGCACATTGTGGTTATCAGTTGATGAAGGATTATTGTTACTGAGAGGAAGCATTGTAGTATTTCTTAGTGTTTTAGTGGTTCAGAATATAGTTAATTGTGTGACCCTAACAAGTAAAACTCATGCTCTTAGTCTTTCCATGTGTTCGAATTCTCCTATACAGGTTTATTTTGGAAAGAATTGTAGAATAAGTAAAACGACAATCACATCATGCATGAAAGAATTAAAATAAAATAATAAATAAGTAAATAAAATAAATAAATAAATAAATAAAATTCAATATAAAAGTCAAAAATATATTAAAATTACTAATTAAGTTTATTTTTTATTAATTTAATAATTATTTTAATCTAATATTTTATTTTAATTCTTATTATTATTAATTTATATTTAATTTAATTTAATATTAATATTTCTTTTTCTTTTTCTTTTTCTTTTTTTTCTTTATTTTTACTATAATTTAATATTGTTAAAAAATATAACTTTTAAATAAAAAATTTAAAAATCCAACATAAAATCAAAAATATAAATGATTGAAGAATTAAAAACTATTCACCTCAATTGTATTCCGCTTAAGGCAGCAACCCCTCTCCACTCCAAAAATCGCCACAATTTTAATTTTGATTCAATAGCACCAAATTTTGACCACTATACTCTCAACTCCAAGGTTCTTGTACTCAGAAATTTTCAGCATTAAATTGTCACCAGGCACTAAGAAATGCCTTTCCAAACATAGGTAACATAAAACTGCCAAGGCAGTGAACCTCTTTCTGCTCAAAAACTCACTACATATTCAAATCAACTTCAATTTAAACATGTGATAGCTTTTTAGAAAGCTAACAACAAGATACACAACCTCAAAAAGTTTCAACTTAAAAGATGCAACAAGAAAAAACTGATTAATGAAAACCCGAGAGCAAAACAACATTCAACTTAAAAATGAACTCTTGACTATCTATAAAGTGAGAATTTAAATTGCTTTTTTTACACCAATAAGAAGAGATGAAGAATAATTATCAAAGATGAAGACCTATTGGAATTTCTCACTCCAAAAAAACCAAGCAAAATCAATCACAAGAAGCAAACTTCACATTCACACACACCATTAGAAGCACCATCTCCTGGCAAATGTACCAAAATGTGAATGTAAATTTCACCCCTCTACCCAAATTACAAGATGGCTTCAATTAAGAGTTTCTTGTAATGGGTAGTGTAAAGTAGAAGATGCAATGAACAAGAACAAAAGAAGAAAACAACACAAACAAGTGAAAGAAATGTATACAAGCAAATACACACTCCAAAACTTAGTCACAGTTTTTTCACTATGTTTTAACCCAGTAAAAAGTAAAAGTAAAAAGTAAAAAACATATTTTTTGATAGTTAATTTTTTTATCTTTTCAATGGTGTAAAAAACATGTAAATCCGAGTTACTATGAATAAGTTATGAAGGTTTGAAATACCAAGTAAATAAACAAAAGGTTAAGTGAAAATATTTTACCTCAAGGATAATTTGCTTATAGATCAAGGGTTCGAGCCTCACCAAGGCTCACATGTAGTATATAAGGATGTCTAAGAGAGGCCACGAGGCCTTAGTCTTATCCTCGTAACTACCTTCAAGGTGCTACAACTCATATGGAACTTGTGCACCTCTCTTCCAAATCTTATAATGTTTCTATTAAACTAACTAAAATAATTGCCTCCAAGACTTACTAAGACTCCATTTCTTTTCCACTAATACTATTCTTCTTCTTTTAACCTCTTCTAAGCACATCTTCACCTAAAAATTGTAATTTTTTCACTCTATATGCATTCTTTTGACTTAAAACAACTAGTGAATCAATTAGATGACTCACAATAGTATAAAATGTGCCATCTTAGTAAAACGATCTACAAACATGTATATGAAATCATATGAACTTGAAATTAGAAAATCCATGATAAAATCCATATGAAGAAAAGACCATGATTTTTTCTGGCATAGGTAATGGTTGAAAGAGTCCATAACGTCGATGATGAAGAGTTTTTGATCTTGAACAAATATCACATGTCCATAGAAATTCTTTAACAGTCTTCCATATTTAAGGCCACCAAAAATCTCTAGATATAAGCTCCAAAGTCTTATTATATCCAAAATGTCCTATTGCAAGGAAATTGTGATGAATTTTAAGAGCACGTAATCATGATTCTCCTTCTAAAACATATCAACATCCTTCAAAATAGAGTAGATTTTTCTTAAATTCAAATTTGGAAGTATCTTGAGACTTAGAAGAATTATTTTTAATATCATGAATAAGAAGGTCTAAGGACATACTTGCTTGGATTTGCTTGAGAAAAGTCAAATCAACAGTCAATGTTTATTTCATTATTCGGAGATAAAATTATTTTGACTTCAATAAAATTATCTTTTGTTGGTCAAAAGTTGCTTCTCCTTCTTTTTGGTGTAAGAATGTCTAGAAAGGGCATCGAATAAATCTTATTTTTTTCTTGGCTGATAAGTGATATTAAACTTGAATCTTGACAAAGACAAACTCCAACGAACCTGGCGACAATTCAAAACACATGCTGACATGAAATACTCGAGGTTCTTAAGTTCTGTATACACTATGATTAGACTTAAAGGGCCTTCTAAATAATAATGCCATTCTTGAAAAGAATCCTCAATTGCAAGAAGTTCTTTGTCTTGGATCTTATAATTAATCTCGATTGTTGAAAATTTTCTTGAATGAAAAGCTATTGAATGAAGTTTGTCATATGCTCCTATTTGCAACAAGATTGCATCCAAGGCAAAGTCAGATGCATCTATGTCCATAAAAAATGCTTTCAAGAAGTTAACAAGATTCAAAATTGATGTAGAAGTAAAAGCTTTCTTCAAAACTTCAAATGATGTTTCTACTTCTTTATTCTACTCGAGCTTTTCTTTACAAGTTAAGTATGTAAGTGGCCCTGCAACTTGAAAAAAGTTCTTGATGAAGATCCAATAGTAATTGGCAAATCTCAAAAATCATTAAACATCTTTTACTATTTCTGAAGTCTTTTAGGTCATGATTGTAAGAACTTTTTTATGATCCATCATTAGACCATTGTTTGAAATAATGTATCCTAAGATATCAACTTGAGTAGTAAGGAATAGACACTTTTTCATCTTAGCATACAATTCCGCATCTCTAAGTTTTTGTAATACATGACGAACATAAACTTCATATTCTTCTGCATCTTTAGAGTAGATTAAAATGTCATCTAAATAATAGATAACAAAATCATCTAGAAACTCACAAAAAATATCATTCATAAGATGTTGAAAAGCAACTGATGCATTTGTGAGTCCAAAAGGCATGACATTATATTCAAAATGTCCATATCTTGTTCGAAATGCAATCTTCTATTTATCTCTTTCTTTAATACATACCAAATTGTATGCTCCTTATAGATCTATTTTTATATAAATCTTAGCTTGATTTAATTGATCAAAAAGTCTAGATATCAAAGGCATATGATATCTATTTTTGACAATAATCTTATTGAATCCTCAATAATCTACGCACATTTATAATAATCCATCATTTTTCTCTATAAATGAGATAGGAGCTCTTGCAAGAGATTTTGAATGGCGTCTGAAATTCTTGGCCAAGTTTTCATCAATGTACTTCTTGAGTTTAACTAACTTATTTTGTAATAAACTATAGATTGGACCAAACAATGGCTAAGTTCTTTCTTTAAGATCAATTGAGCAATCATATTGATGATGCTCTAGGAGAATATCTGCATTTTTTTTTTCAAAAATATCTTTAAAATCTTAATATTAAATTGGAATTTTACTTGAAATCTTTTCATCATTTAAAATGGATAAGGCATAATTAACAAAAGACGATCCTTCTTTTGTAGCATGCAAAAAAGCTTTTGCACTTACAAGTATAGGTTTGGCTATACTAGAGTCATGACTTTCTACTAGATTAGAAAAATTCTTAATGATGTTCAAAGAAAAGTCAAGTTTAAAAGAAATCCAATCTATCATAGGATTATATTTTTCTAGCCACAATAAACCTAAAATGACTAAATTAGAGAGAGATCTAATTATATTAAAAATTATGTGACTATTATGACCATTTATTACAACATCAATAGGAAGTGTTTCATGAATAATATCTCTAAAAGATAATGGACGACTTTCTATAACTTCTATGTGTATGAATTTAGTTTTTTGTACTAATTATATATTATGACTTTTAACAAATTATTTATCTAAAAGAAAAAAAAAAAAAAAAAAAAAAAAAAAAAAAAAAAACTCCTAAATCTATTAAGGCACAAGCTTAGTGGTTATTAGATCCTAAATGCACATCTATTGTAAAACAAAAAGAGGGTTTTGAAGAGAGAATAGGACCTTCATTAGAAATTGTACAAGATTCTAACTACATAGTGTCGTATTGTGGCTTTTCTACCATATGAAAATAATATAATTATGTACTTAATATATAATTTATTAAGTAAAATGGTGAGAGCCATAATAGTAGATTTTAGTTGGTTGTAGAATATAATTTGATTATTACCTTGAGAAGTTGTTTAAAAAGATTACTATAGAATTTGTATAACTCTAATTTCTTTTTTGATAGTGGGTTTTAAGATTGGTTTTGGTTGATAGTAACTTCTAAATATTTAGAATCACCTTTGTTAAACATTAGTGACCTTTAAAAACTTATTTTGGTTCTTTTATTTGATATTTAGAATATAAATTATGTAAATCTTATACAAAAAAGGATTGAAGAATGGTTTTGGTAGCAAAAGGAGTAATTAAGGCACCAATATAGATGAATGGAGATGAATGATGAAAATCTCCATTCCTATTGGTCAAAAATCATGATCAATAGGCTTTGAGGAGGCTGCCCGAGGCCATATTAGGGATTAGGGTTAGTTTTTTGGGGCATTTGAGCATTAAAGACTAGGATCAGTAAGTTTAGGTTTTTGGCTATGGTTTTGGTGCAAATATTGTATGATTTGGAGTTTATATGAAGGAGATATAGATGCTCAAAGTTAAGGTGTTGATTTGGGAGCTACTGTCACTCTTTTTGACATAACACACACATACGGATGGCAATTGAGAATTGGCGATTGCAATTGGAGAGAGCACTTTTGCGGCTACACTTTTTACATATTGCTTGCTGGATTCTAAGTTTAAGTGAAGGAGTTATTGGAATTTGAAGTTAGCACATGCAATCTAAGGGTAGTAAGTGACCCGATTTACTAGTGATTGTATCTTAACCTATATCTTGAGCAATTTGACATGGTTTTGACTCAAAATTTTAAGAAATGTGTAATTTCATGTTAATAAAATTTGTACATAATTTTGGTGACATTTGAGTATTGAATTCTTGAGATATTAAGAAAATAGTGTTCAGGTGCTTTAAATTAGGATTTAGAGCATCTGCTAGGATTTCTTAGATGCCAAGAGATTGGGAGAAAATTAAGGGTGATTTCTACCTTTTCTATAAATTTGAGATAAATTGAATGGCTAAATAAAGAGTTATAAATTTCTAAAGTTTGGGATAAGAATACCCTTTGCAAAAAAAAAATATGTTTTGAAGGGATTTTGTTATATTTTGAGTTTTATGCAAATCAAAGGAGTTTTGGAAGCTAAGACAAGATTCATATAAAGGTTTAAGCTAAACTCTCTATAGCTAGATACTCAGTGTATTCTTAAATAATAAATCATGTCATACAACAACGGTCCCTATTGTAGTTGGACAAATTTGTTTTTCGACATGTTTTCATATTTGATAGCAGTACTCTTCATTTTGTAGTTGCATCATTTCTTTGGACAATAATGAGCAGTGTGTATAGCTTCTCTACAATATAAACATAGTCCTTCTTGATGACAACAAGTCTTTTCTTATTCGGTAAGAGGTTTAAAATGTACTGTATTAATTTACATGTCTTTTACTTTCAAATGCTTAGATTAAAAAGTCATTGGTGTTGTCATTGAATTGTAATAATGTTGAGATTTTGTTGTGCGATTCTTAGACTAAAACTCAAAAAATTGATTATCACATTTCACAGCTAAGTCAATTGTTTGACTCAATGTTTGAGGATCAAGTAAATTGAGCATTAATTTCTTTACTTTATATTGTAATCTATAGAAAAATTGGGTGACAAATGTTGCATCATCCTATTTGATATCTATTGATAATTATTAAAATTAAAAAGTGTATAATATCATTAATCAATTGCCTTGTTGCAAGATACAAATCTTGTTGGTTATAATACAGATTGCATCATGTTTTCTATATATAGATTAAAACTCTACTAAAAATGCTTCCAAATTATCCAACATTAGATCATGTCATTCAAAAAATGATAAAAACCATGATAAAGTAGAGCCTAAAAATAGTGTTCTAATAAACTTGACCTGTGATCCTTGAATTGGATAACTTTGAGGTTGTAGTTCAATTACCAATTGTACTTAATTGATGAACTCTCGAAACTTAGATCTTATGCCATCAAACTTCTCAAGTAATTTAATTTTTGGTTTATTAAAACTTGAATAATGTTCTATTGTAGGAGTAGTAGTATGGCTTGATATAGATGTTGAAGCAATTCCAATCATTTCTATATCTTCATCGCTTGATAATCTTCTTGCTCCTTGTGGTAGTAGAGTGAATTGATGCATTGCAAGCATTAAATCTCTCATTTATTCTTGCATTTGAGCCATTACATTCTTCATTTCAGTAAGCTTTTCCATACTAGTACAATAAAAAGAAAGGTGTCTATTCTCACAAAAAACTATATTCAAGAATCAAGAAAAAAAATTCTATAAATAATATCAATTTAGAAGAAGATAATCTATAACTTCTAATATGCTTATGTCTTATCAAGAAAAAGAAATAATCTACTCTTAATCAAGAAAAAGATAAAGCTTTGATATTGTATATGGACTCTTATTAATTTGTCAAGGACACAAAATAGAAGAAGATGCATAAAGTCATGAAATTTGTATCAAAAGAAAAGTGACAAAATAGAAGAAAGTATGTATAATCAAAGAAGAACTAGAATGGTTATTGCCAAAGATTAGAAAACATAAGACTCTTGAAACTAGACTAAAAATCAAGAAAAAAATTGACAAGAGTGAGGAAAGCATCTCTCTTGTCTCTATATATACTACTTAACTAAGCAATATGTGGCAACATGCTATAGGACGTCTAATATGCGTCCAACTTGTAAGACACATGTCTAATTTGCAAGACAAGTTTCTTAGGTGTGCGCCATATGTCCAACTTGTATTACAAGTAGTCAACATATTAACATGTGGCTTCCTTGTTGACCAAGTTTTCAACCTATTAATCACCTATAGACATGTATAAAGGCAAAGCAGCATCTATGAAGCTTCTAGGAAGCTTTCCACAAGATATTATCATATATTATCTACTTTGGCTTACTTCTATCTATTTTTATTATCTAGATAATTATTAGGATAAATATGTATATTTGTGACACCATTTGGAATAATTTGTAATCTATTATAAAATAAATTGGCTAAATTTAAGGAATGTATTGAAGAAAATTTATCTAATATTTCTATATGCCATTCCAAATGATTAATAAGAGCTTCAATCTTGTTTACAAAGAAAAAACATGAATCATTGCAGATAAGTATAGATTATTGAGGATTCAATAAGATTACTAAAAAAATAGACATCTTTTATTTTTGATATCTGGATTTTTTGATCAATTGAATCAAATAAAGATTTATATTAAAATAGATCTTCAAAGAACATATAATATGGTATGCATCAAAGAAGGAGACAAATGAAAGATTACATTTTGAATAAGATATGGTTATTTTGAATATAATATCATGTCGTTTGGACTCATAAATGCATCAATCACTTTTCAACATCTTATGAACAATTTTTTTTAAGAACTTTTAGATGATTTTATTATTTATTATTTAGACAATATTTTAGTCTACTCTAAGAATACAAAAGAATATAAACTTCATATTTGTTATGTATTACAAAAATATAGAGATATAGGATTGTATATCAAGCTAAAAAAAGTTTATATTTTATATTACTAAAGTTAACTTTTGGAGATACATCATCTCAAATGATGGACTTATAATAGATCTTAACAAACTTCAAATTATTATAGATTGAAAAATTTCAAAAATATTAAAAAATATCTAATATTTTTTAAAATTTACTAAATACTATTAAATTTTTATTAAAAATTATTTTTTAAGTTTTAGTTATATTTACACATTTGACTATATAAAAAAAAACTTAAGTGGAATAAAGAAGAAAAAATAATATTTAAAGCTTTAAAGACAACTTTTATTTTTACACCAAACTTGTAATATATCGACTTCTTTAAAGAATTTTTTATAGAAATAGATGCATTAGATTTTACTTTAGGTGCCATCTTTTTATAAATAGAAGTAAATGACAAACTTCATCTAGTAATTTTTTATTTTAAAAAAAATCTCAATAATCAAGATCAATTACAAGATCCTCAACTAAGAACTTCTTGCAATTGTAGATTCATTTTAAGAATGGCTTTATTATCTAGAAGGTGTCTCTAGTCTAATCATCATACATATAGATTACAAAAATCTCAAGTATTTTATATCAACATGTATATTGAATCTTTGCCAATCTTTTGGTGCATATCTTTATCAAGATTCAAATTCAAGATTATTTATTAACAAAAAAATAAAGATTGTCAAAGGTCCTTTTTAAACAATTCTATCTTACATTAAAAGAAGAAGATGCAACTTTTAATCAACAATGGATGATTATCTTGAAGCAAGAGCAATTTCATCTTTGAATAATGTAATCAACACTAACTATTGATTCATTTTTTTTTAAGAAAGTTAAATAAATTATGTCATATAATCTTTTTATTTGTGATATATATATATATATATATATAAAAAAAAAAAAAAAAAAAAAAAAAAAAAAAAAAATCTTCAAAATCTCATGATACTTCTAAGTTTAAATTCAATAATAATCTATTTTATTTTAAAAGGTGTTTATATGTTTCAAAAGATGAAGTACAATTACATGGTCTTCAAGTTCATTATGACTTTCCAATAGTATGATAGTTTATATATTATAAGATTTTAGAGCTAATATTTAGAAAAATTTGTAGCCTCAAATATAGAAGGTAGTCAAAGACTTTGTACAATCATGTGATATTTGTTTAAGATCAAAAATTCCTTGTTATCAAATTTATGAACTTCTTCAATCATTACCTATTCTTAAACAACTATTATATTATATTTCTATGGATTTTATCACATATCTTTGAACACTAGATTTGTATGATTCTATATTTGGAATTATAGATTATTTTACCAAGATGGCATATTTTATATCATGTACAAAATCTAATACATGTAAAGAAATTGCTAAGCTTTTTCTTAACATCTATTGCTATCATGGACTATCCAAGGATATTAAATTGAATAAAGAAAGTCAATTTGTATCAAGATTTTAGAGATTTTTTTTTTAATTCTAAAAAAAGATATAAAACTATCTTTGGCTTTCTAACCTCAAATTGATCGACAAATAAAGCATGTAAATCAAGTTTTGGAATAGTATTAGAGGTATATCATCAATTATTAATTTGATGATTAGACAACTCTTTTGCAATTGGCAAAATTTACTTTTTATGATACAATACATTCTTCTACTTAATAAACACCTTTTTTTATCAATTATGATTATTATTCATAATTGGAAGTTTTTGATTTTTAAAAAGTTGATAATCTTGCAACAAAAGATTTGGAAAATTATTTATTTGAGCTACATATAACAATAAAGGCATAATTATAAATAAAAAATATAAATAAATAAATAAATAAATAAAAACTCAAGAATAAAAAAAAATCAATGCAAATATCTATTATAAGGAGAAACTTCAATTCTACATTAGTAATAGGATATTATTACTTCTTTATAATTTCAAAATTTTTTTTCTTTGTGACAAATTAAACTACCATAGACTTGGACAATTTCATATATGTGAACAAATTAATCTAATTTCTTATCAATTATATCTATTATAGTCTATGAAGATCTATCTTATATTTCATTTGTCTCTTCTTGAGCCATATAAGATAATGAATATCCTTGTAAGAAGACAAATATCATTGCCTTTTATAAAAATAAATAATAATAAAGAATTTGAGGTCAAAGAAGTCTTAGATTTAAGGTGATGTTGATTTAGGTTGATGTATATTTTTCAGTGGTGTGGATATAATATTAATAAATACATATAAGAACTAAAAATGAACCAAAAAAGGTCAAAGCTTTTCATCAAAAACATCCATCAAAATCAAGATAAGGAGTCAAAAAATTCTTTCCTGTAAAAAAAAAAAAGGATATTCAATAAAAATTGTATTCTATCTTCTATCTTTCATTATAATTTCTTTTTATTTGTGGCACCAATAAGATAAATAATCAATAGCGTATAAATTCAATTCAAGATTATTGTTTGTTGATCTATTGAGTTAGATATTGTAATTGTCATTACTTTTAAGACAATGTAATAGAAACAAAGTTCTTCAAAAGTAATATATTATTCTTTAAATAGATATCAAATTATAATGTATTTGGTATCATGATCTTAGAAGAGACTCCCAATATTTGGTGATTTTATTAAAGATAAAAATAATTTTTGATGGTATTACAAAAATAAAATTAAAAGAAGCTACAAATACTTCAATAATAATCAAATATTAGGATGGTCTTTTCACCCTCAAATAGAACATTATTAATGGCTAAGATGACCTACCAACTACCTTCAAAAGAAACAAAGTTCAAAGTGTGTAGCAAATATAATTTTTTTTATTTTGAACTTTATCAATATGTCATGACTATCCCTCATAGAACTTGTCTTTAGAAAAGGAAATAATGTCACAAATGTACATATGTATTCCAATAATTACTTACATAATATGAATTAATAGAAGTAAAGAAAAGCATGTTAATTTTATAATATCTAATAGAAGTCCTTTTTAGAAGCTTCATAGATACAATTTCACATTTATACATGTCTAAAGGTGATTGATAGATTGAAGACTTGGCCAACAAATTAGCCTCATGTTATATGTATTGATAGTTTGTAGTACAAGCTAACCATGTGATGCATATATAGAAAACTTGTCTTGTAAGTTTAGATATATATCTTACAAATTGGACACATATTAGAGGTCTCATAGACTGTCGCCAGATAATTCTAAGTTAGATAATATGTATAGAAGTAAGAATGAAGTCTTCTTCACTCTTGTCAATGTTTTTTTAATTCTTAATCTTATTTCAAGATTTTTAAAACTTCTTATCTTTCAATAATAGCCATTTTAATTTTTTTTAATATACATGTATTTTACCTTTATTTATTCACCTTATTTTATTACATAATTTTATCTCTATTTACTCATTTTTATTTTGTCATCTTTCTTTGAAAAAAAAATTACTTTTTTATTTGCATTCATCAAGATTTTATCTTTGATACAACACCAATGTATCAACATACTTAGTAAGGAACCATACTCCAAAAAACTTAGAGCTTTCCAATCAATACATAAAAAAAACAAAGAGAGAGAGAGAGAGAGAGAGAGAGAGAGGAATGACAATAGGGCTCCAAACTACTCCAAACCTTAGTAGCTTCGTTCAAAAAATCGAATCGACATCCATTCAAGCTGATAAATCTTTTTTTTTTCTTTTTTTTTCTTTTTTTTTCTTTTTATTAGTTTCTTTTTTCTTCGTTATTTTTTTTAATTAATATTTTTTCTATTTTATTTATTAAAAGCAATTAATAGATTTTTTAAGATTATTTTTAATCAAAGATTCTTTCTTATTTTTCTATCTTAATAAAAAAATTAATAAAAAAACTAATATTATTAAATTATAATCTAATATTAGTTAAATTTTTTAAAAAAAAACTTTTTATCTTAAAAATTCGTCTTAAGAATTTTATATAGTGGTCTTTGTTGCCTTAGTTCATAAATAGATTGATACTTTTCATGCAAATAATATATTGCAAACCTTGTCTAAGATGGTTTGATTTTTCTTTTTAGAGATGTCATTTCATTATAAAATATAAGCAATTTCTAATTGCTAATAATTATTAATTCTAAAGAAAATTACTTTCTTCCATGATTTATTTTAAAAATATCTATTCTATGGTCTATTTGATTTTTAGTGTGATTTTTGAACAATCTAAACTTCTCAAAGGTTTGATTTTTTCTATGTAGAAAATAGATCCATGTTTTTTATGATCAATCATGAATGAAGGTAAGCAAAAAATTTGCTCCCTCTTAGTGATTATTTTAGTAGTAGACTATGCAAATCTAAATATATGATCTTTTTTTGTAAAATCCTATAATTGACTATGCCAAAAAAATATTATTTGGATTTATTTATTATATTGACAAAATTTGCAAATATCATCTAATAAAGGAAGATTTGAAATCCCTAAAGTTTATTTACTCAGTTAGAAATGATATTATAATTCAAATATCTTAGCTTAACATGCTATAACTTCACAACATTATATTCTTCTATGGTTGGTTGTGTCCTTTTAGAAATTACTATTGATGAGCTAGATATTTTCATGTATATTTTACAAGTTGTCATTTGTTCTAAGTATGCCTTTTGATTGATTGACCTAGTTCTATACAAACTTACTGAAGCATTAATAAGATGAGTTTCTAAACTATTTAAGAAAAATAATAACTTATATACTTTAAAATTCAAAACTTGTCTTTATATTGCTATGGTTTTGTAAGATTTGCATGATGTCAAAACTACACAATGAGTGTTTGAGAACAAAACTAAATTTCTTGAATTTGTGATTTGTTCTACAAAGAATAGATTTTGATTGAGGCCAAGAATATAGCAAATATCTTTGATTTTTTTTAATTCTCCATCAAAAAAAAAATAATATCAATATTCTTTTATTTTTAAATAAAATGGTCTTAACCAAAGGCCAAATTTACCACTGATTTTATACTATTTTGATCTAGGATTATAATCAACTCAAGGATATTGACAAAATGTTGTGATACATCTAAGTCCAATATTTAATCTTGGTGTGATGATTCTCCTATTGGAAGAGTGACTAAAGTTGTTTTGATATCTTCATTTGAGACTATTTAAGATAAAAGATTCTTTCTTGAAAAAGTATCCAATGTTTGGGCTTCTATAGGTTGATTTAATGGATAATCTTATGGTCTTTGAAAGCTCAATGGTAATGATATTGGGACCATATATACATCAGCAATGAATCTTAGTTTACTGCACATGTGGCATGTGAAATGATCTTGACATCTATAGTTTGGAGATCTTATCCTACACTAGAAGTTTTCATATCCAATATATCTACAAGTATATCTTCCTCCTTAAATCAAATTCTAAATTCTTATGATCAATGTTTTTTTTATGAAATAAAACTTAAAATTAGTTTCTTTAAGATGTAATGTATTGAATAATTTATTAATAGTGGGCATTTTTTTCAGCATGAATAAGTCTTCCAAATAGTTCAAATCATTTAAAGAAATAAATTAGCATTTATAAACCGCAATTGTGTCATTTATTTAATGATCATAGGCTCATAATATTTTTGAGGATTTTGTGGATTAGATGTATGAATGTTAGTAGCCTATCTTTTCAAATGTTTGGATTTTTTGCCATTGATTTTGTAATATTATTATGTTGGAAATAGTATATGTATGATATAGGATTATTAGGGCTAGCCATGCCTTCTTTAAGTTCCTGATCTTTGAAATAAAGTCTTGTGGCCCTTCTAAAAGAGAAAGTTTCAAAATTTCCAATACTATTATCTTTTGTTTCCTCTTTATCTAGATCTCTTATCTTATGGAGGCAATTGAGGCTTGCAATGGATATGCTAATGTTGGCACTACAAATATTGCAGTGTCTTCTTTCATGCCTCTTATTATTTCAATATTGTCTCCAATGAAACTATTTTCAATTGCCTCACTATCTACAAAATCCTATGATTCAATATAGTCTTATAAGTCTTTCTTTTCAAAGATATGTATTGTGATTTTTTATAGTTTGTAGTTTATTAGAGATGCCAACATCATTTTCTTAATAATGACACAATCTAAAGTTTCTATCTCTTTAGATTGATTATTTCTACATAAATTGATTATAACTATTCTAAACAAGTTATTAGAATTAGAATTTAAGTTTTTTATTGCAGCTTTGTTAAAATATGTTTAGAATTATAGAAATTATAAAGATGTCTATGAATTTCAATAGTTTGAATTTTCAAGTGCAAATAAAGTAATGGATGTTAAGCTCAATGATGTATTTTTCAAAGAAGTAGGTATACAAATTGGAAAAAACCATCTAAATATAATTAAACACTTCTATGATATAAGAAAAAGATAAAAATGACATGAATATGACTATAGACATAATCAATTTATGTAGAAAGTTATATCTTCTGATGGAGTTGATACAAATAAGTTGGAGCAAAATAGATCAATGTCATATTATTTTTGTAGGAATATTATGTATCAACTTACAAGAGAGGTGTGTTATTTGAATGACATATAAATTACATATTGAGGTCTAAAGCCTAATAATATACTTCTTAATATTAATAATAAATATAAAATAAATAACAGTTTGAACTTAAAAAAATATAAATGTAATAGAATAGTATTGTTAGAATTTGATATTTAAAATTTTTGTATTGTTAATCATATTTTTTAATTAATTTTACAAGTTGATAAAATTAAAAAATATTATTGAATTTTAAAAATATTTATGTAAAATAAATTATTTGCATAGAGAAGGAATAAGGGCATGATGGTTAAAAAATGTACATGTGTTCTAATATTGTTATTAAAACTTAGCATAAAAAGATGTATTCCTAAATTAATTACTTTGATTGACGGCATATATAAATAAAAGTGAAGAAATATTATTAAGCATAAATCAATATTTTTAGAAAATTAATTAATTATGTAAAGTAGGAATTAAAGGATTATGTTTTGTTGGCATAAGTGGAATATGAAAGATTATGTTAGCAAAAACTATATTTAATGATATGAAACACATGTGTTATATAACACATATATTGCTACAAAAAAAATAAAATAATAATAATAATAAATTATTTGATAATATTTCAAGAATTTTTAATACGTCTGAAAGTTAATAAATTGTTTAGAACGTCAAAACTATTTTCAGTGGTTAATATCTTGTAAAATTAAAATTTTAAAATCTAATCAGAATACTCACGTCACATTCTATTGAATGTAGATTGATGTTCTTTAATATTTAGGAATATATATTTATTCAAATTCTATCTTCATTTTATTATGCTCTATAAATTCATCTACATTCTATGTGTCTTAAATTGAGACATATATATATATATATATATATATATTCTTTGTTGTGCAAATATTGCTATATAGAAATTATTTTTTTATGTCTAAAACATCTTTAATTTAGTATTCTAAATATTACAAAACTCTCTTCAACTGGAGCCAAATTACTAATTTGCATTCCAGTCATAGTTGTTCTTATTTAACAGTTTTAATTAGAAGATTTATGATGTTGGATTTTTTTTTGAGTTCTTGAAATATATTTAAGTTGCATACGTATTTTATATTTTTTATCAGATTTTTAAAAATTAAATCAATATATGTATTAAAAAAAATATATATATATATATATATATTTAATACATTGTAATGTCCGCATTCCAAATTTCTTTTCATTATTCAGTAATACAATTTTCACCCTAGAGTTTATTTAGGTTTTCTTATTTCAGAATTTCTATTTATACTATATGTCCTTCTTCTGAATACTATCGTTGTTGTTGTATAATACGAACATGTATTTCCTTTACATTCTTCCCGGCATAAAAACCCCCCAGAGTGATTAGTAGAAAACACGGCCTGATTAGTGAGAGAGTGAACGAGGTTAGTGACTGAGTCGTAAGCAAGCCCCAGTCGTCATCCAGGCTCCAAAGAGAGCCAGTGCCGCAGAGAAGGACTCGCTGCGGCAGCGCCGTCGATGGCACGCACCCGCCAGGCCAATCGCAATAACACAAACAACAATAACGAAACCGATTCCACCTCCGAAGGGAAAATGAACGGATGAATGAATGAATGGGAAGAGTAGCGGGATTGTTTGGGAACGGTGGCGATGGTGCGGATTGTCACAGGCGCACATGCCAATCCGCTGCGACGAAACCAGACAAAGAGCGACTATTCCGTTGTGGGAGGAGGGGTGTTGGAATCAGTGTCCGGCCATGTCCGTTGGAAGGGACCAGTAAGCCTACCGTTGGGCTCTCCCCCACCCCCTCCCCAGCATCACTATAATATCTCGGACCTCGCTAGTGCTGCATACAACCCGCAGTATCATCTCCCTTCTATCTCATCCCTTATCTGCTGATCTCTGCGTGCCACACTCTTTCTCTTTTGGCACTATTTTCATAAAGATTGGAGTTTTCGTTGAGGATTCCTATAATTTCTCCCCAGCTCAGCGCTTCCGATTGCCGTGTCTGTAGCTGCGTGGTGGGTCTGCTGCCGTCTGGAGCAGCTGTGATTTGTGATTACAAGCGATCGTTTTGCGCGTCACTTCCGGTTTCTCTCAGCGAAGATGATGACCATGACTGAGGTGCGTGAGCCCTCAAGTAGATTTGGTGGAGTTAGATTTTTGGTGTAATGCCTGGTCACTGTGGCTGCCTCTTCGCCCTTGCGTTTCAACTGTAGGTTGTGTGGTGACTTGTTGACTTAGATCTAGACTTGTGATTTTGAGCGCAGCTGTTCTACGGGCCAATTGAGCCGACCTGGATTGTGCACCCACATAACCCCGGATTCAAGCGCCCGCACCCCAACTATGACCCGCACTACTACGGCAACCCGTACACTATTTACACGGATGACGCTCTTACATACAGACGCAACCCATACATGCAGCGCAACGCTGTGCCTTACACCATGGTAGCTCCGCAAGAGGTTGCAGGGGCTGTCTACAGGCCTCCAGGTCCGGTGATGGCATACCCCTACCAGGCGCAGTACTTCGCTCAAGAAGGCAGCAATGGCACCATTACAGCCATGGCGCCAGTTGCCCAAGGCGCACAGGTTGTCCAGACTCCGGCTAAGAATGCTCAAAGCCCGGCCCGCCCGGGCGTCCTTCAACCACGAAACAACATCGCTACCTTTAAGGTCAGTAACTTCGTGGCGAAAAGGAAGGGAATACTCGAGTATTTCTAAATTTTCCCGAGAATTTTGTATGTGTGTGCATCGGACTGATCGGCCCGTGGATTTGGAAACAGACTGTACATTTCATGGTGCCTCTGTGCTGCGAGAAATGTGAGAATACGATCAAGGAGCAGCTCCTGGACTTGGAGGGTGAGTAACGGAAGTCCCGAACTTCGTCCTTGTATTCTTAGCTAATGATCTCTGTAATTCCCTAGGTGAATGGACTGATCCCTCTCAATTATGTTATGGTCATGCCCAACATTGCTAATCCGAGATTTCTTATAACCTTATGACATCATTTGACATCCCAATCCGCGCTCTGTTCCATACAAAAAAAATCTCTTGTAACTGCCACAGGCTTAAGACATGAATTTTTGAAATTGTAACATGGTGAATGTGTAGAACTTTTACTGACCATTGCAGGGCTGCTGGTAGACGTTGGTTTTAACTTCGGGGTTCTAACTTCAGTCTCATCGGTTTGTGATCGCAGATGTGGAAAGAGTCACATGTGACCAATGGAAGCAGAAGGTCACCGTCACAAGCTCCGTGCCCGCGGAGAAGCTGCTGAAGCGACTGCAGAAAATCAAGAAGCGTTCCACTTTCTGGCCTCAGCAAGAGTTTAACGGAGCTGTCAAGGTTATGAATACCAACCAGGCCCAACAAATGTCGTTCCAGAAGGAGGATGAACCGACCAATGATGAGAACAGCACCCCTCAGCAGTTGTGAGCCCATAGTCTGTCATTGTTTCCAGTGTAGACTGTTTGCACAATTTGAAACCTCCGAGTTGGATTGCAACGTGTTCTTAGACCGTGTAAAACATACCGATACGACTGAGTGGTTTTTTTGATCCGAGGGTTCCATAGGCGATACGTGATTTCAACCTTGAGAAATCATGCAATATGTTTGAGAGTACAGCGCAGGTGTGTCATAGCTTCTGACCTCCATCCACCATCTTCTGATGGAGGAATATTCAAAATGTAGAACATATTAGGTAGTCACATTCTTGTTCAATTTTGCAATCCGGTAATGCCCTTGATGGTTGACTTAAAAAGATCCAACTTATGTGCACCGTTCCGAACGCCTCATTCCGTTTGTACACTGATCGTTGATTTTGCAGGCCCTTAACCCGAGAACACTGTTAACTTATGCACATTTTAGAAACACTGTACGCAAGCTATTCTGCACCTTCTCCATTTCAATTTAAAAAAATCCTAAACTCTTTTCCATGTGAACAGGCAAGTGATGTAACAAAAAAACTACCTACTTACAGATCATAATCAGCCCTTTCCTGTAGAAAAATGCCATATTCCCATACTCTGTTACAAATTCACACATCATGCTAGTAAAACAAATTCACACAATTTGTCATCAAACATCGTACACATTCATAGTTCACTGTTACTACCACACTTGAAATTAAAACATATTAACCAAAATGTCGTATAAGCAAAAGCAAAATTGTAGGACAACTCGTGGTGCAGAAAAATATTGAAATACTTATTTTCAATTGTATCTTCCACATGTACAAATTAAATATTAAGAAAATTAAGTAGCTGCGAGGGAAGTATCAAAATCCTCCCAAAAATTGACCCTGTAGATTGCAAAACCTAATTAGCATAATATTGCACTTGGCAGACAGAAAAACCATACATGAATGCAACCAAAGTGATCTTCATTCATCACTAAACAAAACCATAAATTGCAGCAGACAAGTTCCCTTGGATTTGTTCAACCTTATTTTCAAACTACAAGGTCTATCCACATAGATTTCATTGCTCTGAAGTCGACTATGTTACGGTAGAAGAATGAAATTTTTAATGCCGTACATTGAAAGAGCATATCTAAGTCATGACACAGACATTGCCATCACTTGACGTGCAAGTTCGGGAGAGTTTTGTAACAACTCTCTGAAGTTGCTCTCAACTTCCTTCATTTGTCTCTCCAAGTACTCCTTCGAACCCTACAGTTCAAATAATTTCCATCATTCTATTAATCAGCAAGAAACCCGGCAACTGATGTTTCGATCAAGAGCATGCCACTCATTTACATAGGCAGGTAGTAAAAGACATGTCATAAGAAACAAATGCCAACAAGCTGTAAACAACTCACATTCATGTACATAGACAGTGTTAAGACAAGAATGTTACCACTAGTGTGGCAATCGCACTGTCACTCTCCTCAGCTTTAGTCTGCTGCTCTTTAATAAGCTCATCTTTTGGCTCCAGCACAAACCTGTGAACAGAGGTAGCAACCGGTGCTCAGTGCACTCTAGCAAACGCACTCCTACAAGGATTCGGTGATATGCAGATTTATAGCTACAGCTAGAAACACCGCACCTTTTCCCAAAAGGAAATGATTCGATCAACAGTATTTTGATGAAATTAATAAAACAAGAGAGTGTTATCGACACACGAATGGACTGAAAACTGAAGGGCAAAGGGGCCAGAGGTCTCAAAAGATTCATGTAGCGTGTCCACGCAGTGCTCAAACTTCGCTAAACCATAAGTAATCGATGCGTTCACAGGCAGGCTCAGATCCCTGAACCCTAAACTGTAGATCATTGATGGGGGGACACAATTGTCCTTCCATACACGTTTTTGGGAAACACGCGAGGTTAAGTTAGACTTACGCTTTTCCTGCGCAATTGCACGACCACATACATTGTCAGGTATTTACATTCAACTGAAAAAGGACGTGATGTTGATGTTCTTGAGGGTTATTGAGAATTCCTCAGAAATTTGATTAGACCAGTGACCTGAGTTTCAACATTTCGCAACATGTTCCGGGGCTTCTGAATACATTCTGTGTGCTAGGACAATTAAAACTAAACATGATGGGAATGAAATTACAAGGTCATTCCTGAAAACATTTTCTCCATGTGGGATGCATTCCAAGTTAAATTAAATTTTAAAATAAAAATAAAAATAAAAAGAAGAGAGTGAAGGGCACTGTTCAACAGTCCCCTAACTAAGACGCCGATCAGATCGTACCAAGAGTTCGGTACGTGTTAGTTCCTTCGGGCAGGCTCCCCAACTCTTCCAGTGTCAGAAACGCGCGCTTCTTCTCAGCCTCCTTGCTCCGAATTTGTGCTTGGACCTATCACCACATCACAAACACAAACATCTCTAAGCCCTATCTACACTAAAAATGCATACTGTGCGGCGAACGTCAATACATACCAATGCTTCCAACCCTCGAAAAAACCATCAGCGGCATACATGTTTTAGTTTCGAGGTAGTCTCCACCAGCCTTCCTTGAAGCTCCACAAAAGCCTGCCCCACAAAATCAAAATACTCCTCGTCACCTCTACCGATCACATGAACCCAAAAATTCATCGACTCACACCCTCAGCTACCTCCCGAGCAAGATCAATGCAGGTCGTGAAACCACAGAGGTTGTAGTAACGAAACTGGGAGACATGAAAGCAAAGACAGAGAATTGTGCAAAGGATGCACCTCCTTGTTGATCTCGGCGGCCATGACGAAGCTGAATGCAAAACTGAGGATCACGCCAGAGAGCTTGGAATTGAAACTAGGAATTCTTGACATGGAAACAGCAACATCAGCAAACACAAACCATGAACCCTAATTCTGCACGCCGACCGGTGGTCGCCTACCCCGGCATACAGGAAGAGAGCATGGCTTGTTTAGCCTCGCCCAAAGGAAACCCTCTTCTGAATAGAGAAATCAATGCCTGGCTTCTTGTTGTGGTTGCTACAAATATTAGAATAATAAGTCATGAAGTAGAAGGGAAATAATTACAATTCATGTTATTATATTTCTGTGTAACATGTAGGTTAACAAGACATATGATAAATCAAAATTCAAATGGTTCATGAAATCCTTTTCTAATTTTCAAATTAACTGATATTGTTTACAACTTCAAATTTTTTTTTACAAAACAAATCACAAAAACATTCATAGAAGATACATGTTATTATTATTATTTATTATCATCATCAACATTGACCAAGCTTCACAAACGCTGTTAATCATCCATCCACCCGTCCACACATCCACCGTTCATCCATCCATCACACCCCAAACCTTCATCCACACAACTCACCCACCAATCTGCATCCCACAATTCATCCACGTATTATATCATCCACAATTATTCATCCATTCATAACCAAGGTCCGGAATGAACGGGGCGGTGAACGGGGAGCCGAGTCAAGCAAGGGAAGGGGAGAGAAGGGGAAGAAGAGAAGGGGAGAGAAGGGGAAGAAGAGAAGGGGACGACGAGAAGTGAAAGGAAACATGACGGCACCAGAGAAGAGAAGGAAGGGCATTTTTATTATGATTTCTTTCATTTGAGCTTCTCACTCTCTCTCTCGCATCTGAACCCTGGGCTATGGCGTATGGCGCCTCCCACGCCTCTCTCTCGAGGTAACCCGCCTTTCTCCGCTGCCCTCCCTTGCATGCATTTAGAGGTCTCTCGTTGATTTGCGCGCAGTTTATTTGTTCAACCATCTTGGAGTTTAGGGGGCCTGGGGTAGTTTCGGGGGCGGGTTGATTCTTTAGCTGTGTGTCAGATCGGGCTGTGTTTGTGAGTGTGGAGGGGTTTCGATTCGTGTTTTAGCGCGGTAGAGATCTTTAGTGGGAGCAGAACTCTTTTTCAGCGTGTTGTGTGTGTGGATCTTGTGCGGGTGTAGTGGATGATGTGAATTAGATAGTAGTTGGGGTTGGTGGAAAAGTGGAGCCCTGACTTGCACTGCCCTGTTTTAGCATGATCCCGATCTATTTGGGCTGGATTTGGATCTCGGTGGATGCAGTGGGAGATGAGGTTGTCGTTTGAGCTGCATTGGATGATTGTTGATGCTTGCCTCATTATTGTGTCTGCAGAGCAGCAGAGCGTGTTGGAGCTTACTCAACTCGCAGGGCTTGATATTCGAGAGGATGCGTTTCTGATTGTGAGTTTCGTGCAAGGAACTTATTCATGGACTATATTTGTGGCCTTGTGACTTTTTCAGCCCTGTTTCTGGGAGTTCTAGCTGATGGGCGGGTTTCAATGAGTCGGTGCTGCGTAGTTATAATAGCTTTTCGGTAGTGGATATAGTCTTAACTCCCTCATTCACTCTGTACCATTTAAAATGGTGAATGTTACCGAACAGTGTGCATGTTTGCACAATGATTTACTTCTTGGTCAAG
Organism: Physcomitrium patens; assembly: GCF_059467195.1. Taxonomy (NCBI): domain Eukaryota; kingdom Viridiplantae; phylum Streptophyta; class Bryopsida; order Funariales; family Funariaceae; genus Physcomitrium; species Physcomitrium patens. Next base: position 2,439,730 of record NC_143428.1, on the reverse strand, counting down.
ATTATGGCATTGTCAGCTCTTTGTAAGTAGGAAATTTGGAGTGTGACGTGGTAAATTTCTGGAGCCAATAAAGATTAGACGGGATAGTGGGGAATGTTTCTTTTTTCCAGATTTGTTTTTCGTGCAGCTCAGGAGTCATTGAATTCGACCGCACCTCTCTCATGAAACAGGTGTTACCAGAGTCAGGGTTTGATTATATTGCATCCATTTTGATTATGCATATTTTGAGCAGCGCTTGCACATGCTCTGTCATAGTTTCTCCTTACTTGTAAATTTGTCGATGAGGATTTAAAAGAATCTGGAATGGGGCTGGGTGCAGTTGTGGGAGTTAATGCAGAGCGACGTTGCACCAATGCTAGTCTTGCAGCTACTGAAGTCCCTAGCAGGTGTTGGACCTGACGCAACTCCACCAGCGGAATCACCTAGTGAAAGTGGATCATAAATTCTCATTTAGCGTACTCGTGCATAGCAGAAAGGAGGAGAGTTCCTCCTAGATCAAGAAGTTATCAAGATGTCAGGAGCAGCTTCCGCAATTTTTTTACTGGACATGAAGGGCCGGGTCCTCATATGGAGGGATTATCGGGGCGATGTCTCTGCTCCTCAGGCTGAGCGTGCATTTGCAAAGCTGATGGATGGAGAGGTACGGACTCTCTCTGTAGAATCGTAGGAAGTCGCACGTTAAATCATGTTCATCTGAGAGAGTTATTGATGATCGCACCCTTAAGAGGTCCGAAGGCCGTCTCTTGGATTGAAGCTACTGAGCTGAGGATTAATGTAGTAACTCTATAAGTCAAGGCTATTTGATCCCGTGATCCCGTTATCCAATTAAATGTTTATGAATTGAATACTTGGAGAGAGATAATGTTATTTCTCTGGGGTGCAGCTGAAGTGCAGCATTTATGACCTGGGCAGAAATGTATGGTAGAGTATGTTGATTTTAGAGCTTACTGTGTACATGAAACGTTTTAAAAAAAATCTCAACTTTAATCTATTATGTTAATTAGAAGTGCGTAAGTGTTGTTATGGGCACACTTGTCCCAACATTGAAGTGTGTTGCTTCTACAGGGTGATCCAGCCTCCCACGCTCCACTTTTATTGGATAATGGAGTTACTTACCTCTTTATTCAGCACAACAACGTCTATGTTATGACTGCTTCTAGACAGAATTGCAATGCAGCTAGTCTCGTGCTCTTCCTCCATCGTATTGTGGATGTAAGTGCTTTTGCCCGTTACCAACGACGAGTTTTTATGAAAGCTTGTGTATGTCATACGTGCTGACACTTTTTGGGCGTTGTCCAGATTCAAATTTGAGGAGACATGTAAAGTTAGGAGTCCTTTTTATTTGATATCACACATTGGCTTTAACTGGTTTGCACATGCAGGTTTTCAAGCACTACTTTGAGGAGTTGGAAGAAGAGTCTCTGCGTGACAATTTTGTCGTTGTTGTAAGTACGATGGTTATTAATATTAATATTACATATTTTTTAACTTTTAATTTTAAAATTTTATTACAACGTTGTTATGGTTTCTATTGGGCACTGGACCTTTTGTTGTCTTTAAGAGTGCTTTAATTTATGCTCTGTGCTGCTAGAAGTCCTTTTCTGGGGATTGGTAATAATCTAACAAATTATTCTTGAATCATGCAGTATGAGCTTCTTGACGAGATGATGGATTTTGGATATCCTCAATACACAGAAGCTAAAATTCTGAGCGAGTTCATCAAAACCGACGCATACAGGATGGAGGTTACTACGAGGCCTCCCATGGCAGTAACTAATGCGGTGTCCTGGAGAATGGACGGCATTAAGTACAAAAAAAACGAGGTAAGCATCTAGTTTATATTAGTATTTGTCAATTATTTGTACTTTCTGTCGTCTGCATCCGAAGTGAGCACATATTGGTTAATTGTGTTGAGGTTTGGAAACTTGTTTTTGTTATATATGTTTTTTTGACTGCTTGTCTGGAATTTAAACAGGTCTTTCTTGATGTAGTAGAAAGCGTGAACATTCTGGTGAACAGCAATGGTCAGTTAGTGCGTTCAGATGTCGTTGGTGCCTTAAAGATGCGCACGTACTTGAGGTGATATATCCTTCTCAGTCTTGACATTGTTCCTTCTTTCCGTTGGTTTAGCTTTTCCCTTGTTATGGTTAAGCTTTACTCTGTCGGTCGTCTAACCGGAATTACAGCATTGCCCTCTTTGTGCATTCCTTGTGAAGTCGTTTCAGTTGACTTCTGCGATGTGCCTTTCACATTACCTTTGTGCCATACGCAGTGGTATGCCGGAGTGCAAACTTGGTCTTAATGACCGCGTTTTGTTGGAGGCTCAAGGTCGGTCTACCAAAGGAAAGGCTATTGATCTGGATGACATCAAATTCCACCAGTATGTCACTTCCTTTCATCACAACCAAACATATTTTATTGTTAGTCATATTCTTAGTCCTCAAATTTTGTTGTCCAGAACTTTAGAGATGGAGATTCAAGCTAAATCAAGAATGTCACTCAACGATAAGGCGCCATCATTTAAACATTTTATGTTCAATACATAACTAGGGTGAAGTAGTTATTTCTAAGAACTAGAAATTGTTGAGAATTCCTACATGTTTGATTGCTACCTCAACAGTAACTGCACAAACTCGCTAACTTGAAGTATCTTGCGTAGGTGTGTCCGGCTAACCCGTTTTGAAAACGATCGGACAATATCCTTCATTCCTCCAGACGGTGCTTTTGATTTAATGACGTACCGCCTCAGTACACAGGTACTGTGATGCTCAACTTAAGAGCTAATGACACTAATTTTTTTCAAGTTGATCGTCTCAATCGTATTTCCTTTCGCTTGTAATATTCATTTATTTTAAAGTCGAACACTGTTTGTAATGCTAATTGCAGGTGAAACCTTTAATTTGGGTGGAGGCTCAAGTAGAGCGACATTCAAGAAGTCGCGTGGAGTTTATGATCAAGGCGCGCAGCCAGTTCAAGGAGCGAAGGTATATCTATAACTAGCTGGTGTAGTTTGCCCCTGTGGCTCTTGTTATTATGGTTTTCTTTGAATACTTACGATATAAACCATGCTTTGTTGCTACTTCGTCTGTAACTGTCCTAGAAGAAGTAAAGCCTTCTTTCCATTCCATGGATTTATGTGAATTGAATCTTGATGACAGTACGGCTTCCAATGTGGAGATTGAGCTTCCTGTACCGGCTGATGCGTCAACCCCTGCCGTTCGGACATCCATGGGCACAGCTGTTTATGCTCCAGAAAAGGAGGCTCTAATCTGGAAAATCAAGTCTTTTCCTGGAGGAAAGGTACCATATCTGGTTTCTGTCCTACATATTATGCTTTTGAAGAATATAGCTGCTACCAATTGCATATGCAAGTAGCGGCTGGTCCTTCGTGATCCTCCATTTGTGATGCAAATATTAGGACATTGAAAGCCATTGCCAATGTAGTGGAGCATATTGTGCAATGACTTCAATGAAGTCTTTTATCGGTAGGTTCCTGTGCAATGATACGAGCCAGTTAAAGCTTACGATGCACTGGTAAATGTTGGCATCACGTATTTCGACTCTCTATGATTAGTGTTCATTATAATTGCTCGCATTTGACAGGAGTACATGATGAGAGCGAAGTTTGGGCTGCCTAGCATTGAAGCTGAAGATGTAGTGATAGAGAAGCGACCACCTATTCGAGTCAAGTTTGAGATCCCTTATTTCACTGTTTCCGGCATCCAGGTAACTTTTTCTTTCTATTTTGTGGAAGAGGCAGGATTTTGAAATATAGTAATGATATGCTCAATGATTCGGTTTTCACTATGCAAATCCCTTCCTCGTGGATTGGTTATCATAATGCCATATTCGATATAAGTTAAGATCCTTCAGACCGGAGGCATCAATTTTGAATGTAACATTGTGGGGTCAAGTGCTTTACAGTAACACTGTAGCCACATATTCAATTCTTAACAGTCTAATTGTTACATTGTAGCAGATAAATTACATTTTCTAAATGTTTCGTGTTGTGTAGGTGCGGTATTTGAAGATCATTGAGAAGAGTGGTTATCAGGCATTGCCATGGGTGCGGTACATAACCACCGCAGGTGAATATGAGTTGCGTATTTAGATGAACAATTCAATGTCTCATGCATTCTTTCTCTGATGTCTAACGAGGCATCGGTTTCCAATCTCTGCTATAGGCTCTTTGGTTCATGGATGTGATGAGCTTTCGCTTGGAGTAGATCAGAAAAAAGCTCTGTGGATATTTGTGCCTCTAAATGAAGCTTTCTGGTGCTTTCTACTGTCTTTGGAGATCCTCAAAAAGCGTGTCAATAGAAAAGGATTCATAAAGTGCCACACCTTGCCGCTCATGCTTAATTTTCTTCGCTTGCTACCTATTTCAGTGCTTTTTCAATCCCAGGAATGAGTAAATCCTATAATAACCTTGCTTGTATTTATTTACCAACTTTCGTCACCATTACATTGCATGACCCAGTTCATGGTTTCTTGCAGTTTGGCTTGATAATTTATTCGTGGATTATGTTCTCAAAAGTAATTTAATATTGCTGCAAACTTGACAGAGTTTCATTGCATGTGTTGCCTGGAAATACAAGGTGGAACTGAGCTTGAAGTAAATGTGCCATGGATGCAGTTAGCTGTATGAAAACAGAACGTGGTGCTCATGTTGCCATAGAGATAGAATCCATGCAGTGTGGTGAGTAAAACAAGTCTGGCAATTCATCTTTGTCCTAATTCCACATGAGTTATTAGCCCTTGCTAGGGGAAATGGCTCGCATCAAATGCCCTAGGGCTTAGTTGGTGAATTACGAAGTTGAACCATTTGGTGGGACTTGGGTTGTAGAACACCTCGGAGCTTGTGCAAATTGGAGGTAGACAATATTGTGTGTTCAAAAAATACTTAAATAAGAGTATTCAAATTCGGGATCTGATTTCTCATTGGCCATGTACTGTTTGTGGACTATTTCTTTAGCTCCATTGCCTGCAATACTGATATTTCAGAATATATCTGTTCTTTTAAAAAACTCCGTCAGTCGCATAATTTTTTTTCCTATTGTCAACGTGTAGATGCTATGAAGGGCCTGTTCCTGGCATGCATTGCTGATTCATCAGTTGCACCCTTGATGATTTTGGGATTTCTCCATTAGTACACCGTCACTGGAGCATGACTATCTAGAGCACAATCATACTAATGAGCAGCGGCTCACGCAGATGATGTTCACATTGAAACAGTCAAGCCTAACATAGCACACAACCTACGTCTATTTTGAAGCCTTAAGCGGTGTAGTGGGCTGTGGTTAAACAGCTTGAGGCTTCAGGAACGCAGTCACAATCATAGTCTATGTTGCGATAAATATCGAAAAAAGGACCACAGCAATGCACAGGAATGGCTATCCATGAGAGAGCTCGGGAAGATATTTGTATTGGGAAAAAAGGTTTTTGGGTTTTCGTTCTTTTCAGTTTTATTTTAGAAATTTTGTAAGAAAGACGGCAGTAACAGTTGCCCAATGTGAGCCTCGTGAAGTCGGCAGGGAAGCCCATCCGGACAATATTGACGATCGTTCGAATGTCTGGTAACTGAGCGAAATCTCTAATCAACGACCAACAGTGAAAACACTCAGTAATATCTCATGTTTTTGAGACTCCCCATGTGGAGATTGATGAGTCAGACCTTCTGTATACTAGCTTGGTGAAGAAGAATGTATCAATTACTACGCATTGTGTGGGATTTCCTCTCAGCCTAACGATTGACAGTCGTTCGTAAGATGAATTTGAGTCTATGTGGGAACTGGGTATGTGTCAAAAATCTTCAATTGTCAAACTCAAAGAAGGTATCTATATAATTTGGTAACTGAGAAGGTGAACTGTATATACACGGCAGAACATCCAAGGCGCAGAATGTTTTTTTGAATTTTTGACTCAGTATAACTGGACCTGTTGCAGTTGTTGCTTCGATTGTTGCCATAACTCGGCAGTTTTCTTCACTCGCCTCACCTTCTTGAGCACAGTTTCTGGCTTCACGTTGCCGTAGACGATCACCTTCCTGCTCCATTGATCGCACAACACACTTTCTACACCTGCAAGTTGCAAAACTTATCAGATCTAAGGTTCTCCTGCCACAGTGAACTGGAATTCCAAACCAAAAAGTTCGACCGTAAACAGTAAAAAGTGGGGATAGTGGCTTGTATGCACTCACCATCCATGTATTCCAAGGCATTCCTCACTTTCCGTTCGCAGTTGTCGCAGCAGATCGGAACCTTGAGCTCCACACATTTCGATTGGTTACTGCCATATTGCTGCATCAACAAAATGGCATCGTTAACATGTTAGTTTGGGTTCACTGCGACAGATGCTCTACCGGTTTCTCCGCAAATCGAAACAATTAACGGATGACTAAGAGGCAAGAACTTGTGGAAATGGTAACTCACTGTTTGCTTGGCGTGGTGGTTGTGGTCCTGGAAGCTGGACTGCTGCTTGTTACCATGGCCATGGCCGCTGTGCTGGACCTTAGTAGTGCTCAGCATGTGCTGCCCCTTAGAAGCTTTCTTGGTGTAAGTGAAACCCTCGTCGTCATCCGAAGAGCTGTCCCATGTGTCTTGATACAACTTCTGGCTCGTCTTGCTTTGGTTCTGGCCTGAGTGAGTGTTTCCATAAGCCTGATTGCTGTTCGACTTCCCTTGCCCGCTAAACTTTGATTTCAACCCCGTCTTCTCCGAGCCGTAGTTTTGGCTGTCGAACTTGTTGCGCAATAGCTGCTGCTTTTCGCCCTGATGATAGTGTCTGTTGTTGGAGCTCCGCTTGGTACCATGGTTTCCATTCTCGTACTCGTCATCGTCGTCTTCTTCGTCGGAACTGTCGTTATTCTGTGAGAAACCGCGCTGCTTCGTGTTGCCTTGGTTCCCACTGGAGCGCATGGATTTGTCACCTTGACCTTGGGATTTTCCATTCCACTGCTCGTACCCGTTATACCCGTTGTTCACGATGTTGTATCCATTGGCGGACTGGTTTCTCGGCAAGTTCATCTGTTTGTTGTTCTGATTGCTGTTGCCGTTGCTGGTCTTGTTGCTCACAGGCATCTGCCGGTACTGATCCCCGCCGTGGTTGATGGTACTGCTTGTCATTTGGTTCACAGGCATCTCCATCTGCCGAGTCATGTACTGATCTCCGTCACTCTTCCGACCGTTGCTTACCGGGCCCATTGGCATTCCCATCTGCTGGCACTGCTCACCACCGCCAATGTTTCTACTGGGCATGTAGCCCATCGGCTCCTCTAGTCGTAGCTGGTCAGGGCCGTTGCGGACCATCATTCCCTGCGACTCTAGACCCCGGCCAGTGAACTTGCTCTGAGATTTGGCACCCATTGGAGTCATGGTGTGAAGCCATGTATCATCTTGTGATTGTCCTCGCAGCTGACGCATTTCGGGATACGCCCCGTAGCCGCCCGTAGGCGCTCCATTGAAATGCATTGGGCGCTTGGAATAATCCATGTACATGTCGTCTCGCACCTCCGGCCTCATCATCTGTTGTGGCCGCCTGTACATGTCCATGTACATGTCGTCTCGCACCTCCGGCCTCATCATCTGCTGTGGCCGCCTGTACATGTCCGTGTAGACATCGTCCCGCACCTCCGGCCTCTTGTAAGCCATGAGGTTGTCCTCCCGCTGGATGTATTGCTGCATTTCGGGCCTTCGAGGCATATACATCATTTGTTTTTGGTTAGAGAAGTAACCATCCTCGAATGACACTGGCGCCATTCGCTGATCCATCCAGTAGGGGACGGGCTCGTACCTTCCGTAAAAAACCTGCATGCAAATCAAAATTCAAGCGCAGCCCATGAGCAACAAGACTGTTGCGCGTTTCAAAGGACGCTTCACAAGGTTGCTAGTTTGCGAGATGTTTGTTCAATTACGATATGTTTCTACAAAAAAATGATTATGACGAAAGACCAGGAAGTCACGCTGATCTGAAATATTGTTCATGATCATGGGTTTTGAGGGATCCTGAGCGAATTGAAGAGATAATGGATGCAAATTCATGCACGCAAATTACCTCGTCCAAAGGCATCAAGCCGCTGTGATTGTTGACCCCGTAGTAGGGTCGGGGGTCGTAGAAGTACTGCCCCGCCATCGCACGCGCTAGACTTCTTATTCTCGAAAACAATTAAGAATCTGGTTGTAGGAAAACTTGAATAGCCGCACAAGTCACTGCGCTCAGCAACCTTCGAGTACAAACTTCCAGGTACTACTAAGTATTCTTAAAGAAACTTCAGCAGACGAGGAGGCTCACAACTACTCTTCTGTTCACAGAGACAATTAAAGTTGACCAGGAGTGTTTTGATAAGTTAGAACAAGTAGATCAAGATCAGTAATAAACTCAGAGATACTCGAAGCTGCGCTGAACTCAGAAATGGGAACTACTGCATCTCGAAAGAGTACGACACTTGACTCTTGCTAGACGATTGTTGTATCAAAAGTACAGCACGAAAATGCTTCAAATCATTCAGTCATGTATCCTCAATGGTTTTGCACAAGATATCACTTCGTAGTCACTCTCTCTCTCTCGATCTCCGTCTCTCACATCGACCAACAAGACCACACACACACACACACACACAGTTGCAGGGAACACTTGACGCCGAAGGTGGTGTGTTTAGAGAAGGGGGTGGTCACAGTTCTTATACCGTTCGCCAGCTTTTCCCATGGCTACGGATGGTCCCACTCTCTGACATTGGGCACCACCTCGCAAATCTTACACTTGTACACGTTCTTCACAATTGCCAGTGTGGTAGTATAGTCCATGATCGGACTGTCACAGGAATGTTTTGATCTCCTGACCACCTCCACCGTCAAAAAATTCCTCTTGGGCCACCCTTCACCTGATGTTCAAAGTGAAAACTGGTGACTGCAATTCCTGTGCACCAAAAGTTCCCTCAAGTAAAGGAAACACTGTACAGTCACCGGGAAACCAGAGCTCTTATATACAAGAAAAAGACAGACTGTACCCAATGGATGCAGTTTTCTAATTTCTTTTCTGCATTGTGTCAAAGTCACTCAGCGTCATGTTTCATTGAAATGACGATTTCTTTGTGCTAAGAACAATGACAGTGGGGTGTTTGTGGAGAGGCGAGGATTTTATTCAATATTACTGTGGACTGAGGTGGATACGGACTATCAAGTTGCAAACTTGCTTCTTCAGTCGCGGTGAACTAGATGGATTGGGAGGTACTTGAGGATACTTTTTCCAGAGCTCTAATTTAGTTTGAAAGGGTTGACAAAGATACGAATGTCACGTACGGCAGTCAACACGGTGAAATTTTCATGTTGTAAAGCAGGCCGCATTCAGCCAAGCAGGCCTCTCTCAAACACTGCAAACAAAAACAGTGATTTTGTAGCCTCTTTCTTTCTTTCAATCCTCTCTTCTAATACTATGGCTGGAAGATACACGGCCAGGACAATTTCTTTTTTCCTCATTTCTTGCGCAACTTTACCTCGAGAGGTAACAATGCTGGAATGACTCTTTCCTCCTTTGCAAGTCAATTTTGTGAATCCCCCTTTCATCGTGTCTCACAGCAGATCCAGGTACAGTTCACATTGCAGCTCTTGACCGAAGCCACTGGACCCTGAGTGGGGGGAGGAGGGAGGGGGCTTCAGGAGGGGCAGAAGACTCCTGTGGACTTCTTCCAAGCTCAGAAATCAACCACAGCCATATTATTCTATTGCCCTCAATT